>NC_044565.1:6332592-6632592 GCF_007565055.1 Rhinopithecus roxellana
AAATGGGCAACCACTGTCGGGAAACGAGAGGAGGGGCCAGCCTCAGGCCCCGCAACAAACTGGGGCATTCCAAATTCAACCCTTTGTTCCTCAGGGTTTTCAGGAACAACAACCCCCACTGTCGCAAGTGTCTCAGGGAATAAGCCAGTTATCACAGTACAGCAATTATCCCCCGCCACAAGTGGCAGTGCAGCAGTAGATCTATGTGCTTTACAAGCAGTCTCTCTGCTTCCAGGGGAGCCTCCACAAAAAATCCCCACAGGGGTATACGGCCCATTGCCTGAGGGGACTGTAGGACTAATCTTAGGAAGATCAAGTTTAAATCTAAAAGGAGTTCAAATTCATACTGGTGTGGTTGATTCAGACTATGAAGGAGAAATTCAATTGGTTATTAGTTCCTCAATTCCTTGGAGTGGCAGTCCAGGAGACAGAATTGCTCAATTATTACTCCTACCTTATATTAAAATTGGAAACAGTGAGATAAAAAGAACAGGAGGGTTCGGAAGCACTGATCTGGCAGGAAAGGCTGCCTATTGGGCAAGTCTGGTCTCTGAAAGCAGACCTGTGTGTAAGGCCATTATTCAAGGAAAACAGTTTGAAGGGTTGGTAGACACAGGAGCAGATATCTCTGTCATTGCTTTAAATCAGTGGCCAAAAAATTGGCCTAAACAAAAGGCTGTTACAAGACTTGTCGGCGTAGGCACTGCCTCAAAAGTGTATGAAAGTACAATGATTTTACATTGTTTAGGGCCAGATAATCAAGAAAGTACTGTTCAGCCAATGATTACTTCAATTCCCGTTAATCTATGGGGTCGAGATTTGTTACAACAATGGGGTGCGGAGATCATTATGCCTGCTCCATTATACAGCCCCACAAGTCAAAAAATCATGACTAAGATGGGATATATACCAGGAAAGGGATTAGAAAAAAATGAAAATGGCATTAAAGTCCCAATTGAGACTGAGAAAAATCAAAAAGGAAAAGGAATAGGATATCCTTTTTAGGGGCGGCCACTGTAGAGCCTCCTAAACCCATTCCATTAACTTGGAAAACAGAAAAACCGGTATGGGTAAATCAATGGCCGCTACCAAAGCAAAAACTGGAGGCTTTACATTTATTAACAAAGGAACAATTAGAAAAGGGACATATTGAGCCTTCATTCTCGCCCTGGAATTCTCCTGTATTTGTAATTCAGAAAAAATCAGGCAAATGGCGTATGTTAATGGACTTAAGAGCCGTAAACGCTGTAATTCAACCCATGGGGCCTCTCCAACCTGGATTGCCCTCTCCGGCCATGATCCCAAAAGACTGGCCTTTAATTATAATTGATCTAAAGGATTGCTTTTTTACCATTCCTCTGGCAGAGCAAGATTGTGAAAAATTTGCCTTTACTATACCAGCCATAAATAATAAAGAACCAGCCACCAGGTTTCAGTGGAAAGTATTACCTCAGGGAATGCTTAATAGTCCAACTATTTGTCAAACTTTCGTAGGTCAAGTCCTTCAACCAGTTAGAAACAAATTTTCAGATTGTTATATCATTCACTATATTGATGATATTTTATGTGCTGCAGAAACAAGAGACAAATTAATTGACTGTTACACATTTCTGCAAGCAGAGGTTGCCAACACAGGACTAACAATAGCGTTTGATAAGATCCAAACCTCTGATCCTTTTCATTATTTAGGGATACAAATAGAAAAAAGAAAAATTAAGCCACAAAAAATAGAAATAAGAAAAGACACATTAAAAACATTAAATGACTTTCAAAAATTGTTAGGTGATATTAATTGGATTCGGCCAACTCTAGGCATTCCTACTTATGCCATGTCAAATTTGTTCCCTATCCTAAGAGGAGATCCAGACTTAAATAGTAGAAGGATATTAACCCCAGAGGCAACAAAAGAAATTAAATTAGTGGAAGAAAAAATTCAGTCAGCGCAAATAAGTAGAATAGATTCTTTAGCCCCACTCCAACTTTTGATTTTTGCCACTACACATTCTCCAACAGGCATCATTGTTCAAAATACTGATCTTGTGGAGTGGTCATTCCTTCCTCACAGTACAATTAAGACCTTTACATTGTACTTGGACCAAATAGCTACGTTAATTGGTCAGACAAGATTACAAATAATAAAATTGTGTGGTAATGACCCAGACAAAATAGTTGTTCCTTTAACCAAGGAACAAGTTAAACAAGCCTTTATCAATTCTGGTGCATGGCAAATTGGCCTTGCTAATTTTGTGGGAATTATTGATAATCATTACCCAAAAACAAAAATCTTCCAGTTTTTAAAATTGACTACTTGGATCTTACCTAAAATTACCAGACATAAACCTTTAGAAAATGCTCTAACAGTATTTACTGATGGTTCCAGCAATGGAAAAGCGGCTTACACAGGGCCAAAGGAGCGAGTAATCAAAACTCAGTATCAATCAGCTCAAAGGGCAGAGTTGGTTGCAGTCATTACAGTGTTAAAAGATTTTAATCAACCTGTTAATATTATATCAGATTCTGCATATGTAGTACAGGCTACAAGGGAAGTTGAGACAGCTCTAATTAAATATAGCATGGATGATCAGTTAAACCAGCTGTTCAATTTGTTACAACAATCTGTAAGAAAAAGGAATTTCCCATTTTATATTACTCATATTCGAGCACATACTAATTTACCAGGACCTTTAACTAAAGCAAATGAAAAAGCTGACTTACTGGTATCCTCTACATTCATAAAAGCACAAAAACTTCATGCTTTGACTCATGTAAATGCAGCAGGGTTAAAAAACAAATTTGATGTGACATGGAAACAGGCAAAAAATATTGTACAACATTGTAACCAGTGTCAAGTACTACACCTGCCCACTCAAGAGGCAGGAGTTAATCCCAGAGGTCTGTGTCCTAATGCATTATGACAAATGGATGTTACCCATGTACCTTCATTTGGAAAATTATCATATGTTCATGTAACAGTTGATACTTACTCACATTTCATATGGGCAACATGCCAGACAGGAGAAAGTACTTCCCATGTTAAAAAACATTTATTATCTTGTTTTGCTGTGATGGGAGTTCCAGAAAAAATTAAAACTGACAATGGACCAGGTTATTGTAGTAAAGCTTTCCAAAAATTCTTAAATCAGTGGAATATCACACATACAACAGGAATTCCTTATAATTCCCAAGGACAGGGCATAGTTGAAAGAACTAATAGAACACTCAAAACTCAGTTAGTTAAACAAAAAAAAGGGGGAGACAGTAAGGAGTGTACCTCTCCTCAGATGCAGCTTAATCTAGCACTCTATACTTTAAATTTTTTAAACATTTATAGAAATCAGACTACTACTTCTGCAGAACAACATCTTACTGGTAAAAAGAACAGTCCACATGAAGGAAAACTGATTTGGTGGAAAGACAACAAAAATAGGACATGGGAAATAGGGAAGGTGATAACCTGGGGAAGAGGTTTTGCTTGTGTTTCACCAGGAGAAAATCAGCTTCCTGTTTGGATACCCACTAGACATTTGAAGTTCTACAATGAACCCATCGGAGATGCAAAGAAAAGCGCCTCCATGGAGACGGAAACACCGCAATCGAGCACCATTGATTCGCAAGATGAATCAAGTGGTGACAGCAGGAAAACAAAAAATATGAAGATTTCATGGACATTTTATTAGTTCTCCAAAATTTATACTTTTGTAATTTCCTATATCTTTACTTTATCTCTTAATCCCACCATTTTCTTTGTAAGCTGAGGAGGATATATGTCACCTCAGGACACTGATGATTGCCTTAACTGCACAAATTGTTTGTAGAGCACGTGTGTTTGAACAATACGAAAACTGGGCATCTTGAAAAAAGAACAGGATAACAGTGATGTTCAGGAAACAAGGGAGGCAACCTTGAACTGGCCGCCGGTGAGCCGGACGGAACAGAGCCATATCTTTTCTCCTTTTGCACACAAATAGGAGAGATATCGCTGAATTCTTTTTCTCAGCAAGGAATATCCCTGAGAAAGAGAATGCGCTCTGAGGGTAGGCCTATAAACGACCCCCTTGGAGGCGTGCCGCCTTTTACAGTTGAAGCCGAAGGGATGAAATAAGCCCCGGCCTCCTGTAGTGCTCCCAGGCTTATTAGGATGAAGAAATTCCCACCTAATAAATTTTGGTCAGTCAGGTTGTCTGCTCTCAAACCCTATTTCCTGATAAAATGTTATCAATGACTATGCGTGCCCAAAATTTCGTTAGCAATTTTAACCTTAATTTTAACACCATCCTGTGATCTCGTCCAGTCTCCACTTGCTTTGTGATATTCTATTACCTTGTGAAGTATGTAATCTCGGTGTCATGATGACAATGGTGGTTTTGTTGAAAAGAAAAGGGGGAAATGTGGGGAAAAGAAAGAGAGATCAGCTTGTTACCATGTCTATATAGAAGGAAGTAGACATAAAAGACTCCATTTAGTTCTGTATTTGAGATGCTGTTAAACTGTGACCTTACCTCCAACCTTGTCCTTGCAAGAGACATGTGCTGTGGTGACTTAAGGTTAAAAGGATTTTGGGCGGTGCAGAATGTGCTTTGTTAAACAAGTGCC
This sequence comes from Rhinopithecus roxellana, assembly GCF_007565055.1. Taxonomy (NCBI): domain Eukaryota; kingdom Metazoa; phylum Chordata; class Mammalia; order Primates; family Cercopithecidae; genus Rhinopithecus; species Rhinopithecus roxellana. Next base: position 6,337,186 of record NC_044565.1, read on the forward strand.
TAAAGGCTGCTTATGGTTAAAGGTCATCACCATTCTCTTTAATCTCAAGAAAGAGAAAAACATTTGTCTCCTGCCCCTCCCTGGGCTATGGAACATCTCCGGGTAATACCCATTGTGTGCCTTGTTTACTGAGTAAGGAGAAACCGCCTTTAGGAATAAGGTGGGACTTGCTGGAGCAATACTGCTAAAAGGTTTATGGAGATGTCGCATATACATCTCAAGGCACAGCATTTTCCTTTAAACTTATTCATGTTACAAGGATTTTTTGTTCATATGTCTTACTGCTGGTTTCCTCCCTACAATGATCCTATTGTCCAGCCACTCCCTTATCTTTTTGATGGTAAAGATAATTATCAATAAATACTAAGGGAACTCAGAGGCCGGTGCCGGCGTGGGTCCTCTGTAAGCTGAGCGCCGGTCCCCTGGGCCCCGCTTTCCTTTCTCTACACTTTGTCTCTGTGTTTTATTCCTTTTCTCAAGTCTTTCGTTTCCACCTAACGAGAAACACCCACAAGTGTGGAGGGGCAGGCCACCCCTTCAACCTTCTAAAAATGAGCTTTTCTAATAACTCCGGACCTAACTGTAGAGGAATAAACCATCCTAGCCATGAGAGAGCAGACAAAACCTGAGACCAGAGACTCATTTTCTTATAAAATGCTTTCTCCAAAAGACTTCAAAAAAGAAAAGGGGAAAATGTGAAAGGAACATATCTTGGGGCCCCAAAATCTCTAAGCTAAAAGGAAAAGTCAAGCTGGGAACTGCTTCTGGCAAACCTGTCTCCCATTTTATTCAGAGTCATCCCTCTGCTCACTGTGATAGATGCATATCTGATTGCCTCCTTTGGAAAGGTTAATCAGAAACTCAAAAGAATGTAACCATTTGTCTGTTATCTACCTATGAGCCGGAAGTTCCCTCCCCGCTTCCAGTTGTCCCGCCTTTCCAGACTGAACCAGTGTTCATCTTGCACATGTTGATTCATGTCTCATGTCTCCCTGAAATGTATAAAACCAAACTGTGGTCTGACCACCTTGGGCACATGTCGTCAGGATCTCCTGAGCCTTTATCGTGGGTGTGTGTCCTCAACCTTGGCAAAATAAACTTTCTAAATTAACTGAGACCTGTCTCGGGTGTTTGAGGTTCACAATTAATAGTCAATGACGTGAGAGATAAGCCCTCCTCCTCTCCCGGTTGTGGACCTTTCCCTCTGTATTACCTTGCACCCAACTCAGACCAGAAGGCGCACAAGACCCCATGACTCTTCCATCCTCTGTGTTCAATATGCCTCTCCCGAAAAGAACACAGCCCCACCTAATTGGATGTGCTGGCCTGTGTGGAAAGTGTTGAAGCCCCACTAAGCTTCCCAAACCTTATCTATATAAATGACCCCTAAACCTCTCCACTTGGGAATCTGTGTACCCAGGTGGCCTTTCTCAAGCATTGTGTGCAAATAAACTACATGTAACCATATTCCATATTTCCTGATCTTTTTAAGGTTGACAGGAGCCACGAGCACCCTCACGTAGCCTCATCGTCACCCTAGACAAGCTGACTGCAGGCTTGGCTCAGAGGTCAGCTCTGATGGACACAGGGAGGGACCCAGGACACCCATGGGCAGGCAGAGGCTGGGTCTGATGTGCAGCTGCAGGGCCAGTGGAAAAGGGCTGCCTCATGAGGAACTGTTTTCTCCCCACTTCCCTTCTGAGGTCCTGGGATGAGCCTTGAGCAGATGCCCCCATTCCACCAGCCTTCCCTCCTGGCCTCCCCTTCTCACACCCAGTTCTCTTCCTCCTGCCCAGGTCCCAGACGCCGAAGACTCTGCTGCCTGCAGAGGGCAGGAGAGGTGTCTGGGGCTTTGGGGGCCATAAGGATGGCCCAGATGCTGGCCCTTCCCTGGGTGGGAGAGCCACCTGCCCACCTTTCCCCAAGGCTACTGCCCAGGCTCTCCCTTGACTGGCAGCCTCCTCCCAGACACAAGTGGGTCAGGTGGTCCTCTCTCTTTAGGGGGTGGCCGAAACCCGGATCTTGCACATGTGGTGCTGTAGTTCCCCTGGGGTCCCTGAGGGAAGCCGGGGACTCTGTGGGCTCCATGGCAGGGAGCCCTGGGCTTGGACGCCATGCTATCCTTACAGCCATCTGAAGGGCAGGAAGGCCTGGCCAGGCTGGAGATGGTGAGAAATCTGGACTTGAGGGTAGTGGTGGCAGCTGCTGTCACCTCTTCATTGTAGATGGGGGCTGAGCTCAGCGGGCAGGGGCCGCTGAAGTCACACAGCTAGGGAGAGGGGAAGCTAGAACTGAGTCCAAATCTGTGGGACCAGGAGCTGGGTTCATCCTCCTATGACCCTGACTCTTGGTGAGGAGACACCCTGAACTGGGCAGGGTGGCAACCATGACAGGCATGGGGAGGTGGCAGGTCCCCAGGCTCACTTGCTCCTTTGCACAGAGGGGCCTCTGGCCTGTGGACAGGGGCACCCTCCCAAGGCTCAGCCCTGCCACCTGCAACACACTTTGCTCAGGATAAGTAAGTCACACTGCCCATTTTTCAGGGCAATAAATTTTAATAAAGAGTTGTATTTTCCCCTGCAAGACCCAGAGTGAAGGCTGTCTCTTCAGCGACAGGGTTCACGGCAGCTCAGGCTCACTTCCATCATGAGCTGTCTCATGAGGACTCTCATAAACCTCTCTCTCTCTCTCTCTCTCTCTCTGCCCCTGCCGGTTCCAAAAATGAAGCCGCCAGCTCTCACCGTACCTTGCTGTTGAACTGAATGACAGACATTATTCAAACCCCCCACCCTAGGGCTCAAGATTAGGGGAGCAGGACAGAGTTCGGGGCAGCTTCTAAGAGGGAGGAGCCCCGGCTGGGAGGCCTTAGAGGATTCTAGTGTGACGGGGGGACTACCGGGTGTCTCTGAGGCCCCTGGTGGGTGCTGAATGCTCTGGCCTCCCCAGGGCTCAGCCCAGCCCCCGCTCTGCAGGACCCTGGGGCCAGGGTCTCCCTCTGGCAAGTGGTCTCAGGCCTTCTGACCACTACCTTTGCCAGTGGCCTCATCACAGTTTGTTCCTAAAACCAGAGTCTGCTCCTCACTGGCCCTAAAGCCTCAACCTCCAGCGCCCCTCCCGTGCCCCGTGACCCCTTCAGCCTACACACGAGCTTTCTGTTTGTGGCGGGGTCCCTGTCCCTCAGAGAGGGGCACCAATGAGGGTCATTTATGTAAGAGCAGGGCTGCGTCCACAGCTTGCAAAGGACAGAAGTTGAAAAAAACTGCTTTATTGCAGCTCAACAATCAAGTAAATAAACAGCCTTTCTGTTTATGGAACTCAATCATGGTGTTTAATTAATTGAATTGTCCTCTCCAACACATCTGCAGGGGTCATCAGCATGCTATGGGCTCCTCTTTCATTCGTGTTCATGTTCTGCTTCTTGGGTGATACCCTGAGTCACAACTAAGAGATGGGGGCAGCCCAGAGAAGGCTGAGGCGGGGTCTCTGCACTGCTGTTTTGGGACAGGCATGTGTCCCCTTACTCTCAAGGCTTCCTTGGAAGCTGACCGCACGCAGTGAGGCTGTGCCTTTCCTCAACTGTGCTTGGGGACACTCCATGGGGCACCAGGGCGAGCGCTGCAGGTGCCTTGGAGCTGGCAGGTGCCCAGAATGGGGAAGGAGGCAGTAGTGGGATGGGAGAGGCCTGACGGAGGGGATGCTCCTGGCCTGATCCTCGCGCTGCCATTGGTGCAGAGCGAGAAACCAGGAAAGGCCTGGGTGCTCCCCTGTGCTCACTGGGTGGTGGGCAGAGACCCCCTTACTTGTGACTTGAGAGGGAGCCTCTGGCTTTCTGAGCATGTGGGTGTGTGCCCATTTCCACGAGGGGCTCCGTCTGCAGTCCGTGTGTGTGCTGCTCGTGTGCTCGTGTGTGGGAGCGTACATGCACACATGCACTGTGGCAATGCATACATGCACTGTGACAATGCATACGTGCACATGCATGTGCCAGAAGCTGGAGGGACAGAGCTTCCCCTGCCCAGCCAGCCCTGCTGGCCAGGAGCCTGCAGCCACCTGCCTCAGTCTTCTCCAGGAATGACCCAGAACCATTTTCCTCCAGACCCTTGAGGCGACACAGACTACTCCCGCTCTGTGGAAAGGAAGCTTGAACCCTGGCAGCTCCTTTCTTTGTGCTGGTTGAGTCAACCCATCTGCCTGTCCATCCATCCACCCATCCCCCTGTCCAACCATCCACACATCCCCCGTCAGTCCATCCACCCATCTGCCTGTGCGTTCAGCACCCATACGCCTGTCCATCCGGCACCCTGGCCCTTACTGGCTGGCCTGCTGTGACTCTCATCCACACCTGCAGCCCCACCAATCTGCTCCCCCTCTCAAGGACCCTGTCCTCCACCTCTAAAGTGGGGATGCTGGGCAAGGCGGGTATGAAGTCAGGGGGAGACTGGTTGAAAGCAAATCTCAGAAGCCCAGAGATTCCCCCTAGACGAGGCCCAGCCTGGGAGACCTTCACCTTTTAGCTCTACTTGGCTCGGGCCCTTCCACAGTGGGTGCTCCATAGATACTCCCAGATGCAATCCCAACAGACCCACCCTGGCTGCTCGCCACCTGCCTCGGCTGGTTCCTGGGCTGGGTCCCCCACTGTTATGTGGCTGCCACGCTGCCCAGCCCGTTTGCAGCCCTTAAGTGCCTCCTCCCACGGTGGGCAATGCCGAGCCCCTTCCGCCTTGTGCCGTGATAAAGGGCTTACGGGGGTTTCTTATTGACTGAATTTTATTTGCTGACATTAAATGGGGCAGTGGGCTGGTGGGCCTGGCTTCCCGGTTCATAAATGGGATCAAAATGTCACTGTAATTCTGTTAAAACCTTTAAAAAGGATGGTTGTGCCAGTCAGATCTAGTTTGTAAATCTGCTCCAGCTGCTGTGGGTCTCCTGGGGCCAAGAGGCCCACCCTGTCCTCCCTTTTCTCCGCTGGTGCTGGTCCTCCCTCCCACATCTTCTGCTCCACCATGAGCGTCCGGCTGAGCCCGTGTTGAAGCTGCAGACATAAGTCCACAGGCCGTTTGAGTGTTGAAAACCAAGCAGTGCTGAGTGGAAGAAGTCTGTCTGTCCATCCACCCATCCCCCTGTCCATCCGTCCACCCATCCCCCGTCTGTCTGTCCACCCATCCGCCTGTCCATCCAGCACTCATACGCCTGTCTGTCCATCCACCTATCCCCCTGTCAGTCCATAAACCCATCTGTCTGTCCGTCCATCCATCCATCTGCCTGTCTGTCTATCCATCCATCCCCCTGTCCGACCATCCACCTATCCCCCTGTCAGTCCATGCACCCATCTGCCTGTCCGTTCAGCACCCATATGCCTGTACATCTGGCACCCTGGCCCTTACTAGCTGGCCTGCTGTGACTGCTCCCTCCTGGACCTACTGGGCCAGGTCTCCCCACTCCACAGGAAGTGGGGCCGGGCCTCTCCCTGGTGACCTCAGTACCAGAATTCACACTGTGCTCCTTGTCAGTCTCCCCCTGACTTCATACCCGCCTTGCCCGCATCCCCACTTTAGAGGTGGAGGACAGGGTCCCTGAGAGGGGCAGCAGATTGTTGGGGCTGAAGGTGTGAATGACCCTTGAAGCAGGCCAACTGAGATCCTGGCTCCTCCTGTAGTGTGTGGAGCCCTCCTCTCCTGCTGTCTGGATTTGGACTCTGCTGCCTGGGGTCCAGGCTTCGCGGGGCTCCTGCACCCTTCTTCAGGGCAGCCTGTGACAGAGGGTCTTCTCACCTCATTCCAGAGGGGGTCTGACGCCTGGAGGAGCGGGTCCTGTGTTTGCTCTCCTGGGCACCCATTGCCGAGGTGGGCAGTTCTGCTTCCTAACTCACACTCATGGTCCACCCACTGCCTCCTGAACGCCACGAGGGCCGCCGCAAGACTGATCCCCGGAAAGTCTCTGAGGTGGAGAAAAAGCTGTGGGGCTTCAGGGTGGGTTCAGGGTCTTTCAGTCACGAAGCCACTGCCCAGGGCCTTAGCCACATGGCCGCTGGGGTCATGGCCATGACAGGACCCTTCCTGTGAAGGAACTCACCTTCCCAGACAGCCTGGACGTTTCCAGGGTCAGCGTTCTCTCCCGGCACCCCCTTGGTCCGCACGGATGTTTCCGGGGTCAGCGTTCTCTCCCTGTACCCCCTTGATCCACAGGGACGTTTCCAGGGTCAGCGTTCTCTCCCGGCACCCCCTTGGTCCCCATGGACGTTTCCGGCGTCAGCGTTCTCTCCCGGCACTCTCCTGGTCCCCACGGCCTCCAGGCTTCTCACTGTCTCCCTCCAGCTCACAGCAACCACCCACGAGGGTGCATGGGGGAAGGGTAGCAGGGTGAGGCTCTGCCCCACGCACTGTTGCCCCCCACACCTGGAAAGGGCTCCCCAAAGGTGTCCATCCCAGGACGTCCTCCCACTGTTGTTGGCACGTCAGGGGCTCTATGCTGCTCTGTGCTGACGCACAGCCCCAAGCACAAAGCCCTCCTTCCACTGAGGAGGGTCTGGGTACCTGGGAGGTGAGTCAGCCTGGGGTGGTGAGTAAGTGGCCTGCGTCATGCCTCACTAGCTGCTGGCACCTGCAGAGGAGCTGCTGTAGGAGGGCAGGGAAGGAACAAGCCCAGCCCCTCTGAGCCGAGCTGGGACTTCTCTGCTGCACAGCCAGCTGGAGGAGTTGTGCTTGGCTGGGGCCCTGGTGAGCAGGGGATTTGATGTGTGTGTGTGTGTGTGTGTGTGTGTGTGTGCGCCCCACAGGCCTCAGACAGAGGGAGCTGGGGCCCAGAGCCAGGAAGATGATGAGAAGCGTTTCAGGCTCTGCTGGGTGCTGGGCCACGGGTCTCCAGTTCTCCTGCAGCCTCCTTCCCCTCCACACTGTCCCTGCCTAATTGCGCCCCCCATCCTCTGGAGCACCGGCAGCCCCAGCACCTCCTCCCAGTCAGTGCTGTCCATGACCCTGCAGCGGGCACAGGTAGTTATACCCCAGGAACAGAGAGGAGCAGGGCCTTGCCCAAGGTCACACAGCACACACCTCTAGGATGCTGGGTCTCTGCTGCGGACAAAGTCAGACTCCTGGTGGGGCACAGTGGCTCACACCTGTAATCCCAGCACTTTGGGAGACCAAGGCAGGCAGATCACTTGAGGTCAGGAGTTCGAGACCAGCCTGGCCGACATGATGAAACCCTATCTCTACTAAAAATACAAAAATTAGCCAGGCATGGTGGTGGGTGCCTGTAATCCCAGCTACTTGGGAGGCTGAGGCAGGAGAATTGCTTGAATCCAGGAGGCAGAGGTTGCAGTGAGCCAAGATCACACCACTGCACCCCAGCCTGGGCAACAGAGTGAAACTCTATCTCAAAAAAAAAAAAAAAAAAAAAAAAAAAAAATCAGACTCTTCTGCCCAAGGTGGAGGAGCAGAGTCCTGTCCTGTCCCCACTGCCTAGGTGGGGAGACGAAGGCTGATGCTTGCAGTCAGTCCTGGCCTCCCAACACATGGTTCCTGTGCCCGCTGGAGCCTAGGGCAGAGCTGCCTCCCTGCCCACTATCCTCTGGCCTGTGGGGTACCAGGGATGTTGGGAGGGTGTCTTGGTCCATTTGTGCCCTAACGACAAATTTCTGGGGCTGGGTAATTTCTAAAGAGCAGAGATTCATTTCCCAAAGCTCTGGAGGCAGGAAGTCCAAGGTCTAGGCACCGAGTCTGATCGGGGGAGGGACTTCCTGCTGCGCCCTCCCATGGCAGAAGGCAGAGGGCAGGGCAGGGGCGCTGTGTGGAGCCTCGTTCAGGGCCTTGGGCTCACAGGAGAGCAGCCTCACGGACTCATCACCACTCAATCCTGGGTTTTAGAGGGGTCACATTTGTACCATAGCAGACGTGGAGAGGGCAAGGCCAGGTGGTGGGCTGTGGGGTGTCCCCACAACAGCCCCTTTCACAGGGGACTCGGGACACTCCAGGGACCCTTGGCTTCACTCTGGGTGATGTTGTGCCGGTGTGTCCCGCTCTCTGGCCCCTTGGCGGAGGGGTTGCTGGGCAGTGCCCTGGCCCTTGAATCTGGCTGGTGCCTACCCTACCTGAGAAATTTCATGCCCCCAAAGTCCACACCTGGCACAGTAGGTTGGAGCTCAGGGACCACCACAGGCCTCCAACTCCAGACGTCCTTGTGGAGTGGCCTCTTCCTGGACTGCTCTTCCCGGTCAAAGAGTAGTCTGGAGCCCCGAACCCTGGGAGGAGCCGGCCTGGGGCTGCCACAGGTATCTGACAGCATCAGTGGGTACAAATGCCCATCATGTCAGTGTCTCCTGGGACTGCCAGGGGCTGCCAGGAACTGGGCCCCGGGATGCCAGCCTCTGCACACACTCCCTCTCTGGCAGTCTGGCTGTCCCCTTCTGGCCCCACTGCCCTAGGCTTACTGCTCAGCACCTCGAGCCCCTGCGTCAGCAGCAGGGCCAGGGATTAACCCTGGGGGAGCAGCTGTGGCCCAGACTGCCCAGGGCTGGGCCGGAGCCCGATAGGGGATGTGCCTGTGGGAAGGAGTTGACCTTCTAGCTGTGGGCCAGCCCCGGACAGCCAGTGGGCCAGTGGGAGGCAGAGGCCAGAGGGTGGGAGGCCATGGCGGCTCCCGGTGTCTGAGATCACTGGCTGCCCCTTAGGCAGAGGCCGGACAGCCAGGTGGGGCTGTCGCCTCCTTGGTCACAGCCCCTCCCAGGACAGCCTCTCAGCTGAAGGCAGGGCTGTGCTGCCGGGTGTGGACCCTGCGGATGGGTGACTGGCACAGACCCCCTTCCACACAGACCCGGGCTTGCTGTGTTTTCTCTCGGGGAGGAAACAGTGCCCTCTGCCGGACTCTTCAGGGATTGCAGGTGCCCCTGACCCAGAAAGTAGCTTCCTCCCGAATCAGCCCAGAAGCAGGGCAGCCAGGGGCCCGCCAGGCGTGGATCTGGGCAGTGAAGGCGTGTGTGAGCCACAGGCACTGTGTGACCTATGGGATGGCAGCGGGGCCAGGATCAGAGGATCCCAGAGGGCCTCTGGAAGGCGGGGTGCAGTGGCCCTGCAGGAAGGTGAGATGCAAATTTCAGAGGGACGGAGGGACGTGGAGGAAGCAAGGAAGCCCCTGGCAGGGGCTGGGATGGGGCCTGGGGCCTGTAGCAAGGGATCCCTGGCAGGGGCTGGGGTGGGGCCTGGGGCAGCAAGGGGCCAGCAGAGCTGGGGGAGCCGCATTTCCTTGGGGCTCCCGAAGGCCCCAGTTTCACTGGGACAGGGGCCTGGGTCCAACTCCCGGAGAGGTGGGTTCTTGGGGAGAGCCCAGGAAATGCAGGGAAGGGCAGGCGTTAGAGGTCGCGCCACAGGATGGGCTAGGTGGACAGGGCCCCGGCGCTGGGCAGGGGCTCCCTGAGGCCTCATGGGGGACAGGGAGGAGGGCCTGTGCAGCCTGTTTTCTTCCTCCTCACCTTTCTGTCCTTGTTCCCAGGGACAGCTCAGAAAAGCTCGCCTCTCTTTCCATACCTCCAATGGCCCCCCTCCCATACCTTCTGCTGTCCCCTCCCATGGCCACCCCAGGTCCCTGTCATTGCCCAGAATGCCCCACCCTCAAATCTTCCCACCTTCCTCTGGCTCCCCACTTCCCCCAGGGAGACCTCAGTGCCCAAGCACGGACCCCTCAGTGTCAACGGGAAGGTTGTTCCTTCCTGGGCTCGCACCAGGCTAATTCCTCTGGGGGGCTGGAGTGCCAGGCACAGGGCAGGCACTGTGTTTCCTACATGACGTGCAGGATGAATGGAGGCCATGGCTGCAGGGACAGATGCTGGGAGGGCACACCTGAGGGCCTGCAGCAAGTGTGGAACATGGACATGTATGGGCCAACAGAGGCCTGAAGCCCAGAGCTGGAGCCTAATAACTGATGCTTCTTTCTGGCAGCTTGGACAGGAGGACCAGACCCGGCCCTGACTCCTACTCTACTCCAACCCCAGGCACATACTGAGCCCTGGCCCCGTCCCCTGTGGACCGTGTGGAGGGTGAGACCACGGGATGGGTGTCCGCAGGTGTGTGCTTTGCTCTTAACCCAGAGAAGCCAAGAGCTGTCTTCCTGCCTCCTCCCCCTTGGTGACTCAGTGCCATCCCTGGCCACACTCCTCTCCTCTCGCCCCCACCACAGCTCCACACTGACTGAGGGTGCAGGTCCTCTGGGTGACAGGCAGCAGTCCTGGGGGTGGACGGGGGAGCTGACTCATTGTAGTGGGAGGAGAATTGTCACAGCTGAAGTCCCCCAAGTTTGGACCCCCTGCCTGCTCTGGGAGAGCACCCAGGGCTACACCTTCTCAGCCATGGGGAGGTCCCCTGGGCACCAGAACAAAGACCCCTTTACTCCAGGCTCCACCCTCAGAGGCCATGGGTTCCTGGGCTTTGGTCTCTCTCAGCTAGTGCTAGTGGCCTCTTTACTACAGGGGTCAGGAGGCTGTCCTGAGACATGGCAAGAGGGACTGGCAGGGTATTGGGAGGTCCCAGGGTGGGATGGCCCCAGAATGCCCTGCTGGCGGTGGCCCTCAGGGGATGCAAACTTCTGCCTTGCCCTGTATCCATTCAGACAGCCCCTGCCTCAAGGGGCCCAGTGGGGACACTGGCTGAACCTAGGGACTGGGACCTTGCAGAGAAGAAGCACAGATCTTCCCTCTCCCACGAGTTACTGGAGCTGGGCCATGGTCCTGGATGGGGCAGGTTTCTGGTGTTGAAGGGGGAGGGGCCAAGATGCTGGATGGGGCGGGGCCATGGTGCTGGATGAGGTGGCCCCTCTCCCGGCAACCTCAGCAGCAGCCTCCCCCTTCCAGTGCCCTCTAGGATGCTGTCCCCCGACACGGCACCATGGTGCTACCTCCTCCGGCATCACGATTCTGCCTCACCAGCACCACAGCCTTGCCTACAGGGCCATGGCCCCAGACAGTGGCCACTGCCTCACTGGCTGTGAGTGTGCGCGGGGCCTCCTTCATCACACTCGGAGAAGAGGGACCCTGGGCTTCACTGGATGAAACTGGCAAGGGGTGGGGGTGGGCAGACCACCAGAGAGCGGTGACCCTCACTGTACCTCATCCCTGCGGTGCCCCCCGACAAGCCTCGGAAGGGAGGCCCCATCCTTCGCATTTTCCGTGAGAAGCCTGAGTGAGCAAGGAGCGGAGGCGACCCTGACCCCAGAGCGAGATGGCTGTGTCTCCCCGCCCTCCCTGCACTCCCCTTTCGCTCGCAGTTTCCTGGGGCATTTGCCCTGGGGCCACCAGAGGAGAGGGGTCCGGCCCTCAGACTGTCCAGAAACACCTGGAGGGGTGGGCCCCTGCCACCTGCCCCTTGCCCACACAGCGCAGGGCTGTTGCCTGACAGCTCCAGCAGTCCCGCGGCCCTGGACGAGCTCTGTCCAAGGTGCTGAAGGAGAAGCGAGGCCCCCTGGGCGGTTTTGCTGCTCACTGATGTCCCCGCAAGGGCCAGGAAGGGTCAGGAACGACTTGGGTCTGAGAGTGCCCCTGGGCCCCCCGGGGAGCTGTCGTGTGTGTGTGTGTGTGTGTGTGTGTGTGTGTGTGTGTCCCAGTCGACAACCAGTGAGGAACTGAGGCCTCTGCCAGGCGCTGTGTGAATAAGCTTAGAAGCAGACGCCTCCTCAGTGGAACCCTCAGATGACCCAGCCCAGCTGGCACCTCCACTACAGCTCAGAGCCACCCTGAGCTGAGCCCCTTATGAGTTCCTGATTACAGAAACCAAGAGAGAGTACAAACCGTTCCTGTTGTCTGGCACTCCTCGGTTCTGGGAAATTTGTTGCACTGACTGGCATGGGATTGGGTAAGCCGCCCTCCACCTCCAGGGGCATTCACTCAGTGGTTTCATGCCCCAGAGCCCCCAGTGAGACCAACTGAAACTGGCTTCTGGCTACGAACAAAGCCTTGCCCAGCTCTTTCCCCTCACAGTCCTGCTTCTCTTGAGAGACTCCCTTAGCAAAGCTCTTGAACAAAAGGCCTCATTGTATGCTCTCCTTCCAGGGAGTCTGACCTGAGACAGTGGCTGTTCTCAGCAGGGCTGACCATCACTCTGCAGGATCCTGGGTGATGAGAGTGGCCTCCCTCTGGAGACTGCCTCTGAAATGGTTCTGAAAGATGATTCCTCGTGGGTCTCTCATGTTTCTGCACATGGCCAAATTTGTTCTGCTCAGGGCTGGACCCAGCACTCCCCTCGCAGGAATGGAAGTGGGGTGGGAGTGAGGGTGGGGGGTGAGTAGCATCAAGCCATCGAGCCAGGTCCTGAGCAGAATAAACATGGTCAACATGGTTGAAGACCCAGGCCCTCCACCCTTGTTCTGCCAGAGCAAGAGGTGGGCTTTTTTTTTTTTTTTTTTTTTTTTTTTTGAGACAGAGTCTTGCTCTGCCCCCAGGCTGGAGTGCAGTGGCCGGATCTCAGCTCACTGCAAGCTCCGCCTCCCGGGTTCACGCCATTCTCCTGCCTCAGCCTCCCGAGTAGCTGGGACTACAGGCGCCCGCCACCTCGCCCGGCTAATTTTTTTTGTATTTTTTTTTTAGTAGAGACGGGGTTTCACCGTGTTAGCCAGGATGGTTTCGATCTCCTGACCTCGTGATTCGCCCGTCTCAGCCTCCCAAAGTGCTGGGATTACAGGCTTGAGCCACCGCGCCCGGCCTGAGGTGGGCTTTTCTTGAGAGGAGGCTGGGAGAGCGAGTGTGGGGAGAGGTGGAGAAGGGGACTTGCCTCCCAACTGGGATCACAGCTGGAATCAGGGGCCCTGGGTCCCTGCCCTCACCAGACTGGGAGCACCGATGCCAGCAGTGGGTGGGAGTCCTGGGTGCTAGAGGCACTGGAAGGAGGCTACAGTTGATGAAGCCCCTTCGGGGCACCCACCTAGACTCCAGACTTCTTCTCTGTGAGGTGGCTGGCAGGCCCCTGCCCAGCTCTCCCCTCCTTGGTGTCCCAGTTCTCAGGGTGTTTGTGCCTCCCTGAGGGTGAGCCATCCCTGGACCCCTGCAGCTCTCAGCACTTCTTATCTCTAGCAAAGGCCACCTGCAAACAAACCAGAAACTCCTCAATGTCAGGGTGTGATGAATCACCTATGGACTTCCCCAATGCCCCCGTCACCAAAGGAAGTCTCCAATAAAGCACTGTTGAACAAAAAAAGAAATCAACATGAGGGCTCCTTGCTAAGCAAACTAGGAGTGAGCAAGGAATCCGACTCACTAGCTGAGGGTGTGTCAGGGGAGCTTGACTCCCTGGGACCTCACACCTTAGAGTCATCCCATGTCTGATCCCAGGGATGTATTCCTTCCAGAGCCTTTTGACCCTTGCCTGGACAGAGAGGAAAGGGACAGAGTCTTCCAGGCTTGCACAGCTGCCCACTGGCCCATCACCTCCCCATCCACTCCTCAGGAGCCGCTCAGGTTTTGTCCTGAGACAATGGTGTTGTAATGAAGGTCATGAGAATGACAGTGGTAATAATGGTGATAATCATGATAGTGGTGGTGAACTCATGAGGATGATGGTGATGATTGTGATGGTGATGCTGCTGCTGCTAATAATAATGGTGTTGATATCACTATCAGTGATAGTGATAGTAATGATGGTGATGATGACGGTGATAGTGATGATGATGGTGATAATGGTGATGATGATGATAGTGGTGGTAGTGTTGGTGGTGATGGTGATGATAGTAATGGTGATGGTTATGATGGTGAAGACGATGATATTATCCATCATAGTGTTAATGATGAGGTGGTGATGGTGATGATGATAATGATGATGATGATGGTTGTGATGGTGAAGACAACGATTATATTATTATCCATCATGGTGTTGATGATGATGATGGTGATGGTGGTGATGATGATGGTGATAGCGATGATGAAGATTATGATGGTGATGGTGATGATGATGATGGTGATAGTGATAATGGTGAAGATAATGATGGTCATAGTGGTGATAATGATGGTGATGGTGGTGATGGTGATATCACTATCAATAATAATGATAGTAATGATTATGATAATGGTGATGCTGATGCTCATATGATGGTAATAGTTACGATGGTGAAGACAATGATGATATCGTTATCTGAGATAGTGATGATGATGGTGAGAGTAATGACAGTAATAACCATCATGGTGATGTCAAAGGTGGTAGGTTGGGGGTGGTAATGAGGGCATTTGTGTCAGTGTTGGAATTGGTGGTGGTGGTGACATTTGGTTTTGGTGGAGGCAATGAGGGTGTTGGCCAGGTGGGTGTTATGGGTGATAATGATGGTAGTGACGATTGACTGTCAGGCTCTGAGGCCACAAGTGGACTGACAGCTCTTCCTAAAACTGGCTTAGCTGACTGTCCACAGATTTAGACCATGCCTTCTTCAAGCCCCTATCCCTGTTGTAGGCTGGCAGGGGACATTCCCTTTACTTTCTCAAAGGCTGCCTTCCATGGAGGCTGTGGAATGGACTCAGGCCCCTCCTTATCAGCCCAGAAAGAGAGACCAGGGCTGAGGGTCGATATGACCCCTTGCCAAAGCAGTTTTCATCTCTTCGGCCTCTTGTAGGCATTTGTGGGAGAGAGAGTGTTGTTTTCTCCTGAGCCAGGATGGATTGAAGATGACAACCCCACTCCTGAATGTTCCACTTGTCCTCAGATTGTACCCTGGGCAGGTGACATGGCTTAATGTTCCCAGTGTTCATTGAAGAGACCTGAGGCCAGAGAGGGAAAGTGACCAGGTTGAGCTCAAAGCTGAGTCCCTGCTCCTGAGACCTCCCTTCCCCAGGGACCTCTCTGTCTGGGGCAAACCCACCTTGTGTGGCAGGCTCTTCCCTAATTGAGGAGTCACACTCCTGGATTCTGTGCCCACTTCTGTCCCCTCCTCTCTGGGAGCCCCTCCCTGCCTCAGCAGGCTCACCTGTAATGGGGAGGGGGTCCGATGCCTGTACAGTGCTTCTGCATGATGCCTTTTCTTGGTGGGTCTAGCCAAACCTGAAGAAAAGAGGGTGGGAGAGAAGGAGAGAGGGGGGAGAAGGAGTCAGAAAAAAGTCTAATGAGTCATTGGTTCAGCTGGGAGGTGGCTTGAGCTTCCAAGCAGTTAGTCGCAGAGAACGAGATTCTGTGCCAGTCTCCAGAAGGACGGCATCTGCCCCCCCATTGATGAATAAAGCCATGCAGTAATGTCCCTTGGCACTGTCCGTAAGCATGCCACTCTGCTGACTAATTCTTTTTAATTAGAAACAAGAAGGGCAAAAAGCGTTGTCCTTGGGAAGCTTGACAAGTGTGGGTTTCAGAGGCTGAGCTGCTGCTGCCCACCACTGCTCCTGGACTCTTGGGTTCCCTTACCATCCTGGAAGTAGAGCTCAGCCAGGGCTAAGTCTCAGATTCAGGCTGGGTGGTTCTGGGTCCCCCTAACTTGGCAAGAGGCTCAGCAAAGCAGCCTGGGAGTGGAGCAGCTGCTGTTCTCACCTCTGGTGAGGTAGATGGGTATGACACCTGCACCTGCCCTCCAGCATGCTCACTGAGTATCCCCCGTGGGGGCTGGGCCAGGTGCTGGTCATTCGGGCATGAGCAGGGCATGGTCTATGCCCTCAAGGTGCTCCAGGGCTGGTGGCACAATTAGCATTCAGGGGTGCCCCAGGTCTGTTGGAGTCCAGGGCAGGAAATGTGTCTCAGAGTCAGAGGACATCCTCCATGCAGGAACTTGGAGCTGGCCCTTGGTGGACACACGAGGAGCCTCAGGAACAGGCATGGTCTACAGCACCCTTGAAGTGTTCCTCATGGCTCCCATAACCTCCTGCCACTCTGCCTGTGCCATGTGCCTGTCCTGGGCTGGGGGAGGCTTGAGGGCTGTGGCGTTTTCTCAACAGGAGACCCAGCCCAGGGCCAGTGCAAACCCACACCCAGTGATAATCATTGTAATAACAGTCGAACAGTGATGTGGAGCAAGTGCTTTGTGTGTCAAGTTCTGCCCGACCTAATCCTTGCTGTCCACCTGCCAGGTGGGCGCTGTCACCACTGCGATGATTACTGCAGCGCAGGCGGGTTCTTGATTGTTGCTCAGCAACTTCGCACTGAGAGGATTGAGAGTCAGATGTCAGAACACAAAATGGGTATTTCAGCAAACACTTTGAAATTCATCAGACCCCTCAGCACTGGTAGCCACAGAAAGAGAAACTTCTGTTTTTAGTGACAGCTTGTTTGAAGAAACAGACACAGGGGCTAGAAGCAAGTTTCCTCCAAGGCCAAGCTTGAAAAGCCTTCACTGTGGCGGGGTCTTCCACACCCAGCTCTGGGTGCAGGAGCTACTCACCAGCTGGGGTTTCATCTGATCTTTGAAATGAAGTGGAATCTCCCAGAGGCTTGGTGACAGCACACCATCATTCTGATCGCTGACTCAGCCAAGCCATCCCATGAGTCATGCTCTCCTGGGAGACCCTCCACATGGCTGGGTGAGGAGATGGGGCTGCAGGGACTCACAGCCTAACCCACTGCCTCTGGAAGGCTAGGCAGCCAATATGTGATTTTCAGGGATTCCCTATTACAGGAAACAAGGTCTGAATTGGGATATCCTGTCCTTTCTGTGCCTTAGGAAAGTGGATTGAAAAACTTGCCCACAGACACATAGCCAGTAATGACCATGACCGGAATCTGAACCCAATACTGTCTCCCTCAAAACCTTACCCTCATCAGTAAAATCCATTGTCAGCCAGAAAGCAACCTGGAGTTGGGGTGCTCATATAATGAAGGTGGTGGCAGTGAGGGGGAAGTGGCAAGCACTGTGGTGTGGTGATGGTGACTGAGATGTAGATGATGGGAATAACAGTGAGTAGTGGTGACAGTGAGGGGTCATGGTTATGAGGTGGTGACAGTGGGGGGTCACGGTTATGAGGTGGTGACAGTGGGGGGTCATGGTTATGAGGTGTGAGAGTGGGGGGTCATGGTTATGAGATGGTAACAGTGGGGGGTCATGGTTATGAGGTGTGAGAGTGGGAGGTCATGGTTATGAGGTGGTGACAGTGGGGGGTCACGGTTATGAGGTGTGAGAGTGGGAGGTCATGGTTATCAGGTGTGAGAGTGGGAAGTCATGGTTATGAGGTGGTGACAGTGGGAGGTCATGGTTATGAGGTGGTGACAGTGGGAGGTCATGGTTATGAGGTGGTGACAGTGGGAGGTCATGGTTATCAGGTGTGAGAGTGGGGGGTCATGGTTATGAGGTGGTGACAGTGGGAGGTCATGGTTATGAGGTGGTGACAGTGGGGGGTCACGGTTATGAGGTGGTGAGAGTGGGAGGTCATGGTTATGAGGTGGTGACAGTGGGAGGTCACGGTTATGAGGTGGTGACAGTGGGAGGTCATGGTTATCAGGTGTGAGAGTGGGAGGTCATGGTTATGGGATGGTGACAGTGGGAGGTCATGGTTATGAGGTGGTAACAGTGGGAGGTCGTGGTTATGACGTGGTGACAGTGGGAGGTCATGGTTATGAGGTAGTGAGAGTGGGGGGTCATGGTTATGAGGTGGTGACAGTGGGGGGTCATGGTTATCAGGTGTGAGAATGGGAGTTCATGGTTATGGGGTGGTGACAGTGGGAGGTCATGGTTATGAGTTGGTGACAGTGGGAGGTCATGGTTATGAGGTGGTGACAGTGGGAGGTCATGGTTATGAGGTGGTGAGAGTGGGGGGTCATGGTTATGAGGTGGTGACAGTGGGGGGTCATGGTTATCAGGTGTGAGAATGGGAGGTCATGATTATGGGGTGGTGAGAGTGGGATATCATGGTTATGGGGTGGTGACAGTGGGAGGTCATGGTTATGAGGTGGTGACAGTGGGAGGTCATGGTTATGAGGTGGTGACAGTGGGAGGTCATGGTTATGGGGTGGTGACAGTGGGAGTTCATGGTTATGGGGTGGTGACAGTGGGAAGTCATGGTTATGGGGTGGTGACAGTGGGAGTTCATGGTTATGGGGTGGTGACAGTGGGAAGTCATGGTTATGACGTGGTGACAGTGGGAGGTCATAGTTATCAGGTGTGAGAGTGGGAGTTCATCGTTATGGGGTGGTGACAGTGGGAGGTCATGGTTATCAGGTGTGAGAGTTGGAGGTCATGGTTATGGGGTGGTGAGAGTGGGAGGTCATGGTTATGACGTGGTGAGAGTGGGAGGTCATAGTTATGAGTTGGTGAGAGTGGGAGGTCATGGTTATGAGGTGGTGACAGTGGGAGGTCATGGTTATGAGGTGGTGACAGTGGGAGGTCATGGTTATGGGGTGGTGACAGTGGGAGTTCATGGTTATGGGGTGGTGACAGTGGGAAGTCATCGTTATGGGGTGGTGACAGTGGGAGTTCATGGTTATGGGGTGGTGACAGTGGGAAGTCATGGTTATGACGTGGTGACAGTGGGAGGTCATAGTTATCAGGTGTGAGAGTGGGAGTTCATCATTATGGGGTGGTGACAGTGGGAGGTCATGGTTATCAGGTGTGAGAGTTGGAGGTCATGGTTATGGGGTGGTGAGAGTGGGAGGTCATGGTTATGACGTGGTGAGAGTGGGAGGTCATAGTTATGAGTTGGTGAGAGTGGGAGGTCATGGTTATGAGGTGGTGACAGTGGGAGGTCATGGTTATGAGGTGTGAGAGTGGGAGGTCATGGTTATGAGGTGGTGACAGTGGTAGGTCATGGCTATCAGGTGGTGAGAGTGGGGGGTCATGGTTATGGGGTGGTGAGAGTGGGAGGTCATGGTTATGAGGTGGTGACAGTGGGAGGTCATGGTTATGAGGTGGTGACAGTGGGAGGTCGTGGTTATGAGGTGGTGACAGTGGGAGGTCATGGTTATGGGGTGGTGAGAGTGGGAGGTCATGGTTATGAGGTGGTGACAGTGGGAGGTCGTGGTTATCAGGTGTGAGAATGGGAGGTCATGGTTATGGGGTGGTGAGAGTGGGATATCATGGTTATGGGGTGGTGACAGTGGGAGGTCATGGTTATGAGGTGGTGACAGTGGGAGGTCATGGTTATCAGGTGGTGAGAGTGGGGAATCATGGTTATGAGGTGGTGACAGTGGGAAGTCATGGTTATGGGGTGGTGAGAGTAGGCGGTCATGGTTATGAGGTGGTGACAGTGGGGGGTCATGGTTATCAGGTGTGAGAATGGGAGTTCATGGTTATGGGGTGGTGACAGTGGGAGGTCATGGTTATGAGTTGGTGACAGTGGGAGGTCGTGGTTATGAGGTGGTGACAGTGGGAGGTCATGGTTATGAGGTGGTGAGAGTGGGGGGTCATGGTTATGAGGTGGTGACAGCGGGGGGTCATGGTTATCAGGTGTGAGAATGGGAGGTCATGGTTATGGGGTGGTGAGAGTGGGATATCATGGTTATGGGGTGGTGACAGTGGGAGGTCATGGTTATGAGGTGGTGACAGTGGGAGGTCATGGTTATGAGGTGGTGACAGTGGGAGTTCATGGTTATGGGGTGGTGACAGTGGGAAGTCATGGTTATGATGTGGTGACAGTGGGAGGTCATGGTTATCAGGTGTGAGAGTGGGAGTTCATGGTTATGGGGTGGTGACAGTGGGAGGTCATGGTTATCAGGTGTGAGAGTAGGAGGTCATGGTTATGGGGTGGTGTGAGTGGGAGGTCATGGTTATGACATGGTGAGAGTGGGAGGTCATAGTTATGACTTGGTGAGAGTGAGAGGTCATGGTTATGAGGTGGTGACAGTGGTAGGTCATGGTTATGAGGTGGTGAGAGTGGGGGGTCATGGTTATGAGGTGGTGACAGTGGGAGGTCATGGTTATCAGGTGGTGAGAGTGGGGGATCATGGTTATGAGGTGGTGACAGTGGGAAGTCATGGTTATCAGGTGGTGAGAGTAGGGGGTCATGGTTATGAAGCGCTGATAGTGGAAGGTCACAGTCATGAAGGTGGTGACAGTGGGAGGTCGTGTTTATGGTGTGGGGACCGTGGGAGGTCACAGTTATGGGGGGGTGACATGGGAGGTCATGGCTATGGGGTGGTGACAGTGGGAGGTCAGGGTTATGGGTTGATGGTGGTGGACACAGTGGTGATGGAAATCATTGGTGGTGCTGGCTGTGACAGTTGCATTGATGGAGAGTTGAAGTGGTGGTTTTGCTGGTGGTGGTAGGACTACCTGGGGTAGTGGTGGAGAAAATGAGGTTGGTAGAGGTGGAGATGATGATACAAAGTTTACAGGTAAGATGGTGGGTGTGGTGGGGATGTAACAGAGTTCCTGGGTGGAAATGTTGGTGACAAGAATGAAGGTGGGGTGGTGCTCACGGTTTGGGGTAGTATGGAGAGTGTGGTTATGATGGCTGAGGTGGAAGGGGCTGTGGTGGGGTGGTGGTGATGGAAGGCCATGGTGATGGTGGTAGTTGGGATGGTGGTGATGGTGCTGATGGCAATTAAGATGATAATGGTGGTGATAGTGCCAGGAGGCCACATTGTTGATGGCAGTTGAGGGGATGATGGTGGTGGTAGTGGTGATAGTTGTGGTGGTGGGAGAGTTGGTGGTTTTGATGGTGGTGATGCAGGTGATGACTGGCAGTGGGGTGGGATGAAGTGGTTGTGACAATA
The DNA here is from genome assembly GCF_007565055.1 of Rhinopithecus roxellana. Classification (NCBI taxonomy): domain Eukaryota; kingdom Metazoa; phylum Chordata; class Mammalia; order Primates; family Cercopithecidae; genus Rhinopithecus; species Rhinopithecus roxellana. The sequence goes on from NC_044565.1 coordinate 6,357,768, forward strand.
ATTATGGCAACTCGTAAATGGGACATTCAGGTCCGAGCCTGAGCCACTCGTGGGAGAGCGGTGGACCTTGGTGAGCACGCCTCGGGGTGAGAAAGGCATGTAGGGGTCTAGCCTGCCCCTCCCGTGGCCAGTCGCAGCTCCTGGGAGATTCAGGGCTCCTGGAGCAGCTCCTGCTTATGAAAATCGGGTGACAGTGCACTCTCCAGTGGCTACGCACACACCTTAGCCTTCCGCCTCTGGCAAGGGTGGGCTCCTAGGGCTCCTGAGACTGGACTGGGGGCCCTGGGCTCTCCGTGTCCCCATCCTGTGCTCTGGGGGCCAGGCAATGCCTGGGCACTGAGAAGCCGCTTGTCTGCCCCAATTGCCCATCTCCCTTCCTTCTCTCTGTCAGTCTCTGGGTCTCTGTCCCGCACATGGAAAACCTGACTTCCCAAGGCTGAGCTTAGTGTCTGGGGGAGCCTGACCTCCACCCTGAGGGTCTCCAGATCTCCCAGGCCTGCACAGACCCTGGAATGGGGCATCTCAGATCTGAGGGAGACCGTGGGTGGCAGGCAGGCTCTGAGGAAAGCCTCGGTGCTCTAGGAAGGAGGAGCTCCCTGGGATGAGGGGCGGGGCTGTCAGGGTAGGGGAGGCCTGGGTGGAAACCGTGACACTCAGGTGCTTGTTCTCAGCTCCCCCAGGCAGGGAGGACAGGAGGAGGGCTGAGGCTTTACTCCTGGAGGTTTTGGAAAGGAAAGGGGTGCATTCAGGTGGGGTTCAGTCTCCAGGAGTGGGTCTGGAGCCTGCAGAGGCTTCTGGGGGGTGTGGAGAGGCCCACATTTCTGGAGCTCAGTGGGGCATGCTTGTGGGGTGGGGTGCAGATCCAAGGGTGAAGCTGGAGGGGTGTGCACCCCTCTGACCCTGTGCCTTCTCCCTGACCGCCAGCTCTGGGGACAGGGTGTCTGTGGCAGTGAGACAACTGCCCCCATATTGGCCCTCACCTGCTCCCCCTGTCCTCTTGGGGTCCATAGTCTGTGGACACAGCCTCCATCTGGACGCTCTGAAAGGGCCTGGCCGCCCCTCTCCACTCCTCTTTCTGGGGTGAGGAGCATGGCCACTGTCCTTAGGGAGGGCCAAGGGCTGGAGCCAGAGAGGGACAGAAAGGGTTAGAGACTGACAGAGGGGGACAGAGCGGGACAGAGAGGCATGACAAAGACGAGGCAGGGGCAGGGAGAGACAGGGGTGGGTGGGGGGGTAGGTAGAGAGATGGAGAGAGGGTCCACTGAAAGGGAGTCAGGGATGGCGGGAGACCGCGTGAGGCGGGGCACGGCCAGCAGGTGGCGTGCAGGCCTCAAAGGCTTCCGCTCAGCCCCGGACCCAGGACGGAGGGAAGGCTGGCAGGACCCGGCCCAGGAGAACAGCCTGAGCTGCCAGAGTTCGGGGAGCCTGAGGATGGCCTGGGGTCCCAGAGCCCTTCCTGCAGACACCTGCACATGGGTCCAGGCTTGCCAGCTGTGAGCAGAGCAGCCCCTGCCTGGCTCAGTGCCCTGACCCAGCCTGAACTCACAGCCCACCTTCCTCTGCTGCCCCTGACGCACCCTGCTCTTCTCTTGGGCAGGCCACACCCTCAGGCGCTACCCTTCCACTGGGATCTGATCCCCAGTCTGACTTGGCCCAGGAAGGAATAAATGCATTTTTAGAGGACTCTGTGACATTGGAGTTTCATAGCCCCTGGAGTGGGGGGCAGAGGGCAGGCTTGGTGCACCCCCTCCTCTGTGATCTCAGCAATTCCTGACCCTTCAGGGCCTCAGAGTTCACTGATCTGGGAGAGGGAAAAAAGGAGAGGGGAAGGCCCCTCCCCGTCCCCTTTCCGGGGACAGTGAGAGAAGCCCAGTGGCCAGGGCAGGTGCTGACCCCAGCCTGACCTTCCCTGACCCACCCACCACCAGGCTGCTCAGAGGCTCAGTGCCAGCGTGCAGTGATCAGGCGGTGTCAGAGAGATGGATGTGCTTCTGCCAGCCGCCTCTCCACCCCTGGGCTCCCCCAGCCCACCCAGGGCTCTGCAGCCCCCTCATCCTGCCATGCCCTCCCAGGACCCAGGTCTGCCACCGGATGCACCTTAGGACCAAGATGCAATAGAGGGACATGGGCTCACATGGGAGCAAGACGCACCGGCCCTGGTCCTGCCCATGCAGACCGCCCAGGCTTCTCACCCGTTGAGCCTCCCCAGCTGGCTGCCCCATGGTCAGCTCAGAGGGGCTCCTGAGGACCCCGACCTGGCTCTTGGGAGCAGCAGATGGCAGCAGGCTGAGGACTGGCGGCCTCAGGGCCAGGAGAGCCTGGGTACAAATCACAGCTCAGTCATTCACTATGGCCCGGCTTGCCGGGCACACCCCTTGCCATCTCTGTGCCTCAATTTCCTCATCTGTAAAGTGAGGTGACACCGATCGCCCTCCCAGCTGTTCTGAGACTCAGCAAGATGGCCAGTGCACAGCAGGGCCCTCCTTTTCTCACCACAGGACCTCTGCTGCCACCTGCTTTTCCAGAAACACACAGCACAGTGGGCTCCCCACCCCCACCCTGGGATCAGGAAGGAGACTCTGGTAGGAGGGACCAGTGGCATAATGGCTGGGGTCCAGCACAAAGTGAAAACAGAGGCCCTTTGTCCAAAAATGAATCAAAATTGCACAGTGCTAAACCCAGCACAGTCCTTCTGAGCTCAGGGACCAGCGTGACCACCCAAGCCGCCAGCCCTGTGTCCCAACACACTCCCTACTGCTGAGCCTCACGAGTGAGCTGGGGGTGCCCCAGGCAGATGTGGGCACCCATGGTGTCTGGGGACGTGGTGCTGGGACCTCCCGAAAAGGAGGCTCTGCCCTCTGGGTCTCAGCATCTCCCTCATCTCCCAGGGTAGGCAAGACCATGCAGAGCTGACTCAACTGCCAGAACCTGCTGGTGCTCAGTAGGCAATGACTGACCCCTCTGTGCGCCCCAAGCCATGTCCACCACAGAGCCGGCTCGCTCCGCCTCGGGAAGGGTCCCTGGGAATTTGTGGGAGCCTGAAGGGCCACTGGGCAGGGCCAGGACCTCTTGGGAGAGGGGTGTCTCCCCCCGCCCTCTGCTGCCTGCACCCCTCCTGTGCAGCCATGCCCTCGCGGGGCCCAGTGCCCGGGAACAGGGATGGTGATGCCAAATCCCGGGAGCCTAGCAGCTTGCAGTGTCATACCGGAGCCAAGGCAGGGCTGCATGACTCTTGGCCCCTGACCTCCCAGCCGGGGGCTCAGGTCATCCACTCCTAGTAGGGCTGGGGCTGGGCAGGGGTCCCTTCAGGCCAGCACCTCAGAGAGCGGGCGGGCGGGCGGGTGGTGCAGAGTCTGCATGCGTGAGGAGCTCCTGGCGGCGTCACAGCCGCGCTATTCTCAGTCTCTCTCCTTTTATGGCTCCGGAAGTGAGCTGGGGATGCTGGCAGCCTGGCTGGCACTGGGGAGAGATTTAAATGGAGATGCAGAGAACAGCAGGAAAGCGCAGCCATCAGGGTGGGGGCAGCGTGCCGTCTTGGACGCCACCCCCTCCCTGGCACGGGCATCCTGAACCCCCAGCTCTGGGGGTGTCTGGCCTGGCCAGCTGGCAGTGAATCCTTCGTCCTGATTTTGGGGCAGCCACCCTCGGGGTTCCTGCAGCACAATCTGGGCCAGGTGGGCGTCCAGGGAGGTGTGGAGTGGGCACACAGCCTGGCTGGGGACCCAGTGTGGGGGAGCGCCAGGCTCCAATCCCCCCAGGCCGGACTCCAGTGGCTCCTGGCAAGTCCTCCTCATGTTCCTCCCCGGCTCCATGCTGGCAACCCGACACAAGGGACCCCCAGCTCCCACTCAGCCCTGGCCCCCTAATCAGCCCTTAAACCCAGAAAAGCCACTCCCCACCTGCCTGCCCCTCTCTGCCCCCACTGTCCTCCCTTCTCCCTCCTCCCCACCAGCTCCAGGTTGGCATCCTGGCCAAGGTGAGACAGGCCCCGGACTTATACCTCCCTCATCTCCCCTGACTGCAGGCTATGCCCTCTTTGGAAAGAACTCAGATGGCCCCCCAGCTCCTCCTTGGCTCCCCACACCACCCTCTTCACAAAGGCCCTTCCTCACCTACCCACTGCTGGCCTCACACACCTCGGGGGTCAGAGCATCTCCAATGGAGCCAGAACCATGTTCCATGTGCCCAGGGCAAGCTCAGGGCACATGCCAGTAGCTGTGCAAGAGAAGGGTACCCTGGCCCACCCACTCACACACACACACACACTCTCATACACTTACACACATGCACACACACACACACACAGACACATAGGAAGACTCCATTTGTACTCAGGGGCTCCAATGGTAGCACACACACGGGAGGCCAAGGCATGCAGAAGACTCAATCGACGTGGCATGAGGAGGTCAGGAAGGCTTCCTGGAGGTGGCAGTGTTGGGCTCAGGTTCAGACAACACTTACAGCAAAGCTACTCTCCATGCTTAGGTGTTAACACTCGGACATTTGTCAGTTGAACAGGGGCGGTGGGCAGTGGCGTGGACGGGGCATTCTGGGTGGAAGGAGGCTGGTGATTCAGGGCCCATGGGCTCCTCCTCACCCTCTGCCACACCACCCAAGCTGAGAAGGACCTCAGCCTCCACTCAGTCCAGTCTGTCCCCTGTGGACAAGGATGTGGGGCCAAAGAGGCTGAGTGACTTACATGAGGTCACACAGTGCCTCGTGGAGATGCACAATGAGCGGTGCCTTGTTCTTCGTCCTGTGCTCAGAGCAGGCTGGAGGAACCCGCTGTGAAGCACCTCTTGGGCCCGGCCCCGCCTGCTGTTCCCGCCAGCACACCTGTCTCCCCGTGTGCACCCAGGATCTGCTCCCGCAGTGCCCAGATGGCCCTCCTCCCATGTGCCAGTGTGGGCAGTGCCAGTCAGAGGGGCCAGCCTGACCCCCAGCAAGAGCGCGCGGAAGGAAAGAGCTGTGGGTGTTCTTTGCAGACCTCTGAGCGGGGCGACTTGCTGGTGCTGATGAATGGCAAAGCCTGGGGGGGCAAGGTGATGCCCACCCCTTATTTTATGGGGTGCTCTGCACCTCCTTGTACTCCACCCCCTCCCAGAGTCATGCCTCTGCCTGGCTTAGTACCTGCCAAGCCTGTCTCGGGAACTTTTGTTGACGGAATCACCCACCGACTGGGCAGGGCAGAGCTGGAGCACTTCCTCGGCGAGGAAACCGAGGCCAGAGAGGGCATGGGGGCTTAGGGGACCCACCTACAGTCACACAGGAAGTGAAAGTGGTCATGGGACACCTCTGGGAGGCTGGAGTCTCTCCAAGACCCCAGAGACCCCAGACACACTTCCTGTCCTGGCTCTGGCCTTCCTTGCTGTGTGGCTCAGGCTAATCCCTGGCCCTCTCTGGACCTCGATTTCCCCTTCCGTGCGTGGCTGGGGTGGCGGTGGTGAGGAGCGCACGTCCCTTCTCTGCCAATGGTCAGTGGAGGCCTGGGCTCTCGTGACCCCACCGGCCCCGAGGGGACGCCTGTGCAGCTGGGCCAGGCTGACTGGAAAAATACAGAACTTTCCTTGGAGGCTGGACCGGGAGGCGCTGAGGCAGGAGGCAGGAAGGAGGAAGGAGGAGGGAGGAGGGTCTGGTGTGTGGGGGCCCGGAACGAACAGGCTGCCTGTTCCAGGGACAAGGACGCAGCAGCACAGAGCCTGCCAACAGGAGAAGAGGAAGGAAGGAGCAGGGTGGGGGGTGGGGTTGGGGGGGATCAGAAAGAAAATGTTCCCGTAGCCCCAGGGGGCTGGGGAGGTTGCAGAGGGAGGGGGGCTAGGAGGCCCCTGGGCCCACCCATCCTGCACCCATCTCCAACTGGCCCCCAGGCCATCAGCTTCCATCTTCTGCACCAGTGCCAGAGCCAGCCCACTCCTTGGGTCTCCTCTCATCCCTCAGGGTCTTTCCCGGCCCTTGGTGCCACCTTGGGAACACCAAGCGCTGTTCCCATCCCTGATAGGGGTCTCCCAAGACCCCTGCCCCATTCCACCCTGGTCCCCTCCAGGGCTCTTGCAGAGGCTGTCTGGCTGCAGCAGCTGGGGGTTAGGCAGGTGGGTTGATGGATGAGGACCTCACCTCTGTCACTTGCCCACTCAGCAGCCTGGGGTAGGTCCTCCCACCCCTAAGGACCCCTGTGGAAGCTGAGGCGAGAGCATCTACCTGGGTGGCCAAGCAGGAGCAGCTGCGCCCCGGCCTCTCCTCTGCCCCTCTACTTTCCACCTCAGTCCTTTCTGCCTCCTTGGTCTTTTCCCCAGGCTCTGCCCTAACCTGCTGTGCACCACCCCCCGCCCATGCTTTGGAGGTGGACTGGGACCCTTACCCCCAGCTCTGCTGTCTGCCTACCCTGGCCCGTCCCCACTGCAGGTGGCCCTCAGGATGAAGACAGCAGGGCACAGGTGTCCTCCCAGCTGCCTGGACCCAGATCTCCCAGCTGGACCCAGATCTCCCGCAATTCGTCATCAGGTCTGTGCTGCCACCTCAGGAGTGACACCAGGGGCGGGCGCTGGCCAGGTATCGGAGGACAAAGGAGGTGGGCAGGGCAAGGAAGTCCCCAGAACCTTTCCTGAGGAGCTGAGGGCGGGACCCCCCTGACCACTTCTCAGGCTCCAGAGTGGCATTGATGAGAGGCTCCAGCAGGAACAGCTAGGAGAAACCTCACCAGACGAGGTGACACGAGGCCAGGGACGAGGCTCCTGGAGCCCCGGAGCTCCAGCCAGCCCTCAAGGCCTTGGTATTGCCACCCACTTTACGGATGGAAAGCTGAGGCTCCAGTGTTTCCTGACTAGAAAGGAATGGAACAGGAACCATTCTAGCCCCAGACCCTTGCCAGTGCCTGCTCTGGGCCAGGCCCTGCTTACGCTCAGGTGTTCACCTGTGGGCACCACCTGTAGGGTGGCGCAGGGACTCAGCCAGGCCAGGCAGCTGGGACAGACTTGCCCTGTGCCTGTGAGGAAGAGGCAACATGAAAAGAGGACACCTGGACCCGGGAGCCCAGCGAGGTTGGAGGTCAGCAGCTCCTGTAGCCTGTGGAGCCCTGGGCTGGACAGCAAGGGACACCCGGCGCGAGCAGGTGGCTGAGAGACTGGCCCCCAGGTCTGGCCATACAGCCTGGCCCAGCAGTGGGCACCCACAGGGCATAGGGCAGCCTGTTTCTTCTCTTCCAGTCCCACCGGGCAGTGGGTGGTGACAGATGAGGCCACAAGGCTGGTGAGTGGTCACATGTGGGGGGCGGGTGCCCGAACCAACCCCTAGGACTGCCGCATTCCTTCCCTGCTGCCAGCTCCTCACTCCACACAGCCCACACGGAAGGACAGCAGGAGCCCTGCAATGTGTGCAAAGGGTGGGGTGGGCAGGTGTGTGCGGCCAGCAGTGGGTAGGTGAGGAAGGGCCTTTATGAAGACGGTGGTGTTGGGGGCTAAGGCAGAGTTGGGGGCGATCTGGGTTCTTTCCAAAGAGGACAGAGCCTGGAGGCAGGGGAGATGGGGGAGGTGTGTGCCTCTGCGTGTGCCCATGTGTGTGCGCATGTGTGTGAGTGGGGGTGGGCGTGAGCTCTGGCCTGAAGGGGCCTGTGTTTGCCTCTCCCTGCTGAGCTGCACTAACTTCCGGCACCCGAGCTCAGCAGGGCCAGCCTGGGGGAGCAGCAGGATGCCCAAGGTCAGCATCTGCCCTGTGAACGCTCCTGGTAATCCAGAAATGCCCTGCCGGAGTGGGTCAGCCGGGGCTGAGACAGTCTGAGGCCGCAGGGAGAGAGCCGACTCCCTTAGCTCTGATCAGGCAGGAGCAGAGGCGGCTGGGCACCCCAGAAGGAGAAGGGAGGCCAGGGCACAGGGTGGTCCCTGCCTTTCAGAGCAGGTACCCCCACACCTCTGGGGACCTAGGTGGCAGGGGCTCAGGAACCAGCACTAAGAGGTCCTTTGAGGCTGTTGTGAGCCTGGTGGAGATCTCAACCGTGAACAGAACCTGGGGGTCACGGGCTACCTCACACTACCCTGCAGGACCCTTTCTCTCAGGCAGGTGGGGCCTCAGAGCTGTCAGACCCGCCCAGCAGCAGACCAGGTTGGCTTTGAGAGTGGGGGTCCCCCAGGTGCTCCTGACCTCCTTGTGCAGGTTTAGCCTCCATCCCCTTCCCCTGTTGCTTCCCCCACCTGCACCCCTGAGCCATGCGGCTCCAGTGGCTGTCAGGGACGGGCAGGGGGTGCGGGTGGGCGGGAGAGAGGGCAGGGCAGGCCCCTGTTGGGAGAGGCCCCCGCTCCAGGTGGATGGGAGCCAGCCTGGCCTCCTTTCCTCAGGCTGCAGTGCGGGGGTTTGGTGAGGGCTTCTGGGGTGATAATTGGGCAGCGATTAAGTGTTCCCAGCAGCTGCGGCTGTTGCCTGTCACCTGTCAGCTCAGGCCAGCATTCACAGCCTCTGCAGACCCTGCTGGAGAGGGTTGGGGAGGGGAGGATGGGGCTCTGCGTGGCACCCCCGACGCTGCCTGCCCTCGTGCCACCCAGGGCAGGCTCTGTGCTCTCCCACCGGTCTCAGCTTGGCCACTTCTGGCTTGTTGTTCAGCAGGTGACAGGGGTGGTGACGGGCCATGGGGCATTGAGCAGAGGACACCAGGATTCCTCACCAAGGGCCTGGCTCCTGCCCAGCCCTGCCTTGCTCACCGGGCCACCTTGGGCACTCACCCTTCTCCAGGCCTGGCTCCCTCCACACGGGTGAGGGAACTGAGGCAGTGGCACCACCTGCAACCTTGGCTCAGTCCTGCCTCCTTGTCAACTTGCTGATGCCTCAGGTGGGGGTGTCAGCTGGAGGCCACTGCTGGCCAGAGGCCTAAGAGCTGTGCCCTGGCAGGGACGTCAGGGGCCTCACGGGCTTGTAAACCCTGGCGGGGCTGGCCCCCGATCAATGAAGTGCTGGCTCTCACAGGGACACACACACACGGTCAGTGCCCAGCACCCAGACAACACCTACAGGCTCAGACTGGCCCCAACCCAGACATGTGGACCTCGGTGACCGCCGGCTGCACTCACCCGAGGCTGCTGGCATCTGCCCGTCCCGCATGTGCCCACCCAGCTCCTCTCCCAGGGATTCCGCAGTGGAGCAGTGGGAAGGTCCCTGTGCTGGAGGCTTCTCTGCCTGGCTCCCCGCTCCCAGCTCCGTGGTGCCCCTCCGCCCTCCCTTCTCTGTCCGCCCACTTACCTTTAATTAGAAATGCCAGGAGAGCCATTTTTGGGGAGTTTTTGACAGAAAGACATTCCCCCCAGGGGCGGAAGGAAGGAGGAGACAGACTGGCTCTGAGGCAGGGAGAGGTCTCCCTGGGAGAGCCAGTGGGGGGGCCTCAGAGGGTGGGCAGGGAGTGGGGATTCCAGCAAGTGGGCACCTGTGTGCCCTTGAGTGCCTGAATAAGACAGGGAGTATTAATAAGACAGGGGGAACTGAGGGCTGTGAGTGGGGGGTATGAGTGTGTGTGTGGGAGCTGTGAGTGAGGGCATGAGTGTGTGTGTGGGGGCTGTGAGTGAGGGCATGAGTGTGTGGGGTGGGGTTAGAGTGGGGGCTATGAGTGTGTATGTGGGGGTGTGAGTGGGGATATGAGTGTGCAGCATATATGTGGCTGAGAGAGGGAAAGGGCAGCTGGCAGCGGGGACAAGGTGTCCTGATTGTCAGCTATGATGTGCTCATGGCCCTCTGGCTGTGGGGAACGGTGTGTGTCACCCATGCCTGGGTAACATCAGAGGACCTGAGACCCATGCCTATTCAGCCAGCACTGGAGTAACTCAGGAAGGGCGTCCCTACCCCGCCAGGTTGCCAGGGAGGCAGAAGGGGCCTCCCTCCCGAGGGAGTCTCGGCTTCCGGAGCCCCGCTCCTTATATGGAGCTTGGCTTCCCTCTGCCTCTCCTGATACACTGTGCTGCCAGCACCGCCCTCCTCCCTCCTCCCTGCTCTTGTCTCCCCCTCCCCCTCTCCTTTTCCTCTGTCCTCCTCCCTCCCTGTCTCCCTCTCTCCTCCCCTCTTCCATCTTCTTAGAAGTCTTGGAGCCTCTGGCCAGGTTCTTGATATAGCCAGGGGCTTCAGGGCCCAGTTCTCTTCACTGGGGGCTAATGTTCCCTCCATGTCCTCCAAATCCCAGCCCCCCAGGTAGCAGCTTCCAGATTTCCCTGGGAACACCGAAAAGTATTGGGCCTCACCAGAGACCTGGGTGTGGGGGCACAGGGCAACCCTGTCCAGTCACAGCCACATAGGTACGTGTCACCATGCACACCAACGCCAGGGTCAGGCAGAGAGAGCCTCGGCCTGGCTGTGTGTCCCTCACACAGAGCCCAAGACGTGGACTCGGGACCACCTGGGCAGGGGTGGTGGGAGTTCAAAGCCGCATCTAGGAGCTCACATGTGTGCGTGTAGAGTTGCTGAGTCCCTGGGCACAGGAGGCTGATCGGGAGGGTCCTTCCCGGGCTGAGCTGCACATCCTGCACAGCTGGGCGGACAGGGTCAGGGGTAGTGAGGACCCAGGAGAGCAGTGGCCAGCGCCAGCCCCCTCCAGCCCCCCAAAGAGGGAGGCGAGTGGAGAGGAGGAAGCCCACCTTGGGACCCTGGGAGGCAGGAGATGACAGCCCGCCCAGCGCCCAGGAAGGGGCGTGGGAGGGGCTCCCAGTGCCCGGCTTCAGCCCCTCCGGTCCCCGCAGGCTGAATGAGCTCCGCCGCCCGGGGTGGGAGGTGCGGAGCGGAGGGATTAGTCATCCCAGCCCCTCCATGTGTGCAAGGGGTGGGACCTCCAGTACCTTCGCCGCCCAGGAGCCGAGTGGGCGCGGGGCGGGGCCTGCAGGGGCGCGGGCGGGGCGCTGGCGGGGAGCCTGCGGCTGGGCCAATGAGAAACGGGGCTCGGCGAGCCGGCCGCCCACGGGCCGCGCTGGCGGCATAAAGAGCCGGCGGCCGGGACTCAGCGCAGAGCTGGGGCGCCGCGTCCTCCCTCCGCAGCGGCCGAGCTGGACCTGCCTCTCCGGGCGCACTCCGCCAGCCCCGCCGCCGGCCCGCAGCGACAGACAGGCGCTCCCCGCAGCTCCACACGGGACCCAGGCCGCCGGGCACCGCCGCCGGACCCCAGCGTCCTCCCTCCGTCCGCCCCGAGGAGTTTGTCGCCTGCCCGAGCACCTGCGCACAGATGGAGCTGGACCACCGGACCAGCGGCGGGCTCCACGCCTACCCCGGGCCGCGGGGCGGGCCCGCGGCCAAGCCCAACGTGATCCTGCAGATCGGGAAGTGCCGGGCGGAGATGCTAGAGCACGTGCGGCGGACGCACCGGCACCTGCTGACCGAGGTGTCCAAGCAGGTGGAGCGCGAGCTGAAGGGACTGCACCGGTCGGTGGGGAAGCTGGAGAGCAACCTGGACGGCTACGTGCCCACGAGCGACTCGCAGCGCTGGAAGAAGTCCATCAAGGCCTGCCTGTGCCGCTGCCAGGAGACCATCGCCAACCTGGAGCGCTGGGTCAAGCGTGAGATGCACGTGTGGCGCGAGGTGTTCTACCGCCTGGAGCGCTGGGCCGACCGCCTGGAGTCTACGGGTGGCAAGTACCCGGTGGGCAGCGAGCCGGCCCGCCACACCGTCTCCGTGGGCGTGGGGGGTCCTGAGAGCTACTGCCACGAGGCGGACGGCTACGACTACACCGTCAGCCCCTACGCCATCACCCCGCCCCCGGCCGCTGGCGAGCTGCCCGGACAGGAGCCCGCCGAGGCCCAGCAGTACCAGCCATGGGTCCCCGGTGAGGACGGGCAGCCCAGCCCTGGCGTGGACACACAGATCTTCGAGGACCCTCGAGAATTCCTGAGCCACCTGGAGGAGTACTTGCGGCAGGTGGGCGGCTCCGAGGAGTACTGGCTGTCCCAGATCCAGAACCACATGAATGGGCCGGCCAAGAAGTGGTGGGAGTTCAAGCAGGGGTCCGTAAAGAACTGGGTGGAGTTCAAGAAGGAGTTCCTGCAGTACAGTGAGGGCACGCTGTCCCGAGAGGCCATCCAGCGTGAGCTGGACCTGCCGCAGAAGCAGGGCGAGCCGCTGGACCAGTTCCTGTGGCGCAAGCGGGACCTGTACCAGACGCTCTACGTGGACGCGGATGAGGAGGAGATCATCCAGTACGTGGTGGGCACCCTGCAGCCCAAGCTCAAGCGTTTCCTGCGCCACCCGCTGCCCAAGACCCTGGAGCAGCTCATCCAGAGGGGCATGGAGGTGCAGGATGACCTGGAGCAGGCGGCGGAGCCTGCCGTCCCCCACGTCCCTGCGGAGGATGAGGCCGAGGCCCTCACGCCCGCCCCCAACAGCGAGTCCGTGGCCAGTGACCGGACCCAGCCCGAGTAGAGGGCATCCCAGAGCCCCCAGCCTGCCCACCACATCCAGCCTGTGGCTTTGCCCACCAATACTTTTGAGCTGGGGCTGACTCCTGCAGGGGAAGCCCTGGTCCAGCTGGGTGCCCCCTCGGGCTCTGGGAGGACTCTCACACACGCGTGTCATCCAGATGTGGGCACCACAGCCCAGCAGCAAAGAGCCCTCCCCCCTGCAGGGCTCCGCCCATCGCCCTCCCTCTGTCTGTCTTCCCCGGCCTGGACCCCACCCTCCACACTCTCAGGCCATCACAGAACACCCCAGCTTCCTCATTCTGCTACAATGCCCAGGCCCTCTGGACATCCAAAAACCAAGTGTCTGGATAGCAGGGGCCAGCGGCCACCAAGCTCATGGGACACCCCAGAGCAGAAGCTAGGGCAGAGCCAATGCTGAGGGAGCCTCGACTTCCGGCGCCGCCGCCCTCTCCCAGCATCTGCAGAGCCAGCTGACGCCCTCCCTGCCTCCCAGGGCAGCTGGCCAGCCTCGGGCAGCACGGCCCCCTCCCCCTCCTCCCAGGGGAGAGCAGAAGTCGCAGATGCAGCAGCAGCAGACCTGATGTCCCAGTGCTTCCTGGCTCCTCAGGTGAGCCCCTGCCCCAAGGCAACACCCACTGTGGGGCATCTGAGAGCTAGTGGGACCCGGAGGCTGTTTTTGAGGAGAGCCCACTGAGGCTCGGGCCCCCATCAAGTTAGCCGAAGGGATGGGGTGGGGGTGGCATCATGGAAGGGGGCATCAGGGAGAGTGGGCCAGGTGGGAGGCAGGGGCAGTTTGCTGAGCCAGCTCTCACATGGACCCGCGCTTTCTCTCCCCAGCTCCAGTGATTCACGCCCGCCTGGAGAAGAATCAGAGCTCAGCTCGTGACTCACCCATGGCAGGCGGAGGGTCCCAGAGGGGCTGAGTCCTCAAATCCGGCTGAGGCAGCAGCTGGTACCATCAGAGCCAGGAGAGTGACAACAGGTAACAGGGCGCCACCCTCCCACCCAGACCCCACCATCAGCTGTCCCGGCCAAATGAGCTCCTCCCCAGACCCCAGACACCCTGGGGCCCAGGCCACTCCCCAGTGCTCAGCCAAGCTGGGAGGCTCTGACAGGGTCGGGGGTCCTCTGCCCTGGAAGACCAGCGCCATCCACCAGCCCCAGACCCTCCCTGTGGAGCCCTGGCTACTGTCCTGCACGGTCCCTCATTGCACACTCTCCTCCTCTTTCAGGTCTCAAGGTTCCCACAAAGTCTTTGCTGCTGTGCTGGGCACCACCCACCCCTCACCTTGCAGGCTGCCTGCGTGGGAGGCAAAGTCCCGGGACAGCCCAGAGGGGTGCTACAGAGAGGAGTCAGCTGCAGCAGAGGGCAGGAGCCCCAGCTTAGCCCTAAGCGCCAGCGTGAGGGCCAGGGCCTGCCACGAAGCCCGCCCCGCTGGCCACCAGCTGCCCGCCCCCAGAGCCACTGCAGCAGGAGTCGGGTCCTGCCTCCCTCCCAGCAGGGAAACCCTGCCCGCTGCCAGGCCATCCTCTCTGCCAGAGGCTTTCATGAGCCCCAAGGCTGGGGCCACAGCTCCTACTCCTGCCCAGCAGCCCTGAGCCCAGCTGCAGGAAAGAGATCCCAGAAGCCTTTGCTCCTGGGGCTCCTCCAGGCATTCTGCCCTGCCCCGACACCAGAACCCTGGTGCTGGTGGGCCACTAGCGTCTGCAGCCTGAGCAGGCGCTGGCTCAGGGTTCATCTTTCTGCCTTGTCCACGGGGGACCAGCCCTAGAGAGCACTCTGACAAATCTCCAGCCCACACCCTGCCAGCCCCACAGATTTTATTTTTGCACATAAACCATAACCGATCCTCACAGGCTGGCACAGGCTTTGGGGAAGCCCTGGAGCCTGTGAAGACCCTGGAAACCTCGTGAGGCTGTGGCCGACCCCTGCCCCTTACCCCCGCACAGACCAGGCCTTAAATGTCCGTCCAGGCCCTGTGTACCTTACCCCAAAGACAGACTCTTTTTGTAAGATTTTGTTAATAAAACACTGAAACTTCTTGGAGTGTTCATGTTGCTTCTTCTGTGTGCTTGGGCTGGGCAGGAGTGGAGCTACAGACACAGGTCCTCCGGCCCAGAGGGTGACCCTGGAGACCCCATGGGTGTAGTGTGAGGTCTCCAGGGGCTCGGGGAGCACCAACAGGGCAGCCTCCATCAGGGTCCTGGATCCTCAGGGGGAAACACCCTCAGGGCTCCACACTGCAGCCCTAGCTCAGCCTCCACGCCTGGGGTGGCCACCAGGGAGGGTGACTGCTGACTGGGGGAGCCCTATTCATGCTGAGCTGAGGCCTGCCCCTCTGTAAGTCCTACTGGCATGTGGGGTGTACAGCTGAGTGCATGGGGGGACTACAGCTAGGGCTCGGCCCACACAGCTATCTCAGGCTCTGGGGCCCTGGGGACCTAGTCAGTGCAGACCCCACCTGGGAGGGGACCCTGGCCATTCCTGGTTGCCAGATCATGAACTTGGTCTCTCTGAGCCTCAGTTTCCTCATCTGCAAAACAGGGCATGCTATCCTCACAGCATCTGTGCTGACGAACTTGGAAACAAGGGTAACTTGATGCCCTGCAGGACGTCAGCCTCTGCTGCCTTTGGGGGGACACTGGATTCCGAGGGGCTGTGGGAGGTCAGCCTCCCCTGCCTTTGTAGGGACACTGGATTCCGCAAGGGGCTGCAGGACGTCAATCTCTGCTGCCTTTAGGGGGACACTGGATTCCGAGGGGCTGTGGAAGGTCAGCCTCTGCTGCCTTTGTGGGGGACACTGGATTCCAAGGGGAAGGAAGAGATGGCCTGGAGTAGGGATCAGCCCCTACCCATCAGTGTTCAATGAGAAGCAGGACTAACAGGAGACAGCGAATTCATTGCAAGGGATTGTTTTACTCAACGTAGGGGCTGCTGAGCCAGTCCAAAATCTACAGGGCAGGCCAGAACCTTGGGGAACAGGCGGAGGCAGGCACCTGTGGGTGGAATGTCTTCATCAGGGAAGCCTCAGCTCTGCTCTTACGCCCTTTCAAGGGACTGAACCAGGCCACCCAGGTTCCCAAGGATGCTCTTCCTGAAAGCACCTGTGACAGACCTTCAGGGCAACACCTCTGTGAAGATTTGATTGAGTGACTGAGAACAGTACCCCGGCCAGGATGACCCTCACAACCTTCACGGTCATCTGCTGCTGGAAGCTTCCCTCCCCTCTGGTGGGGTTGCCCTGCTCCTGGGGATCCTGGGCCAAGCTGTGGGGGCAGCTGGTGGGTGGTGCCCGCTCAGCCCCACTGGGGGGCGGGGTGCATTGCCCCCGCGGGGTCCTGCCACTGAGCTCACAGCTGGCTCCTGCAGCAGTGCGGGGCCTGGGGAGAGCAGGAAACAAGAGGAGACTAAGCAGAGAGAGCCACCTGCTGCCAGGAAATGTCGTCACCCGTGGCGCAGGGCGCTGAGCAGGGCTCTCCACGGTGAAAGGGCCGCCTCCGCCCCGTTCTTCCCTTGCATTTCTTTTAAATAACAAAGCTGCTGGAAGAGCGGGAGAGGAAATTGGCAGGAACAGGAAGCTGGGCACCACGGTGCTGCCTGAAAGCAGTCATTTGTCTTGGAAGTACTACTTCTCACATGAAAAGCTGGAAGCTGTTGATACTTCTCCCTTTTAGTAAGAAGTTACTCCCTGTAACTGTGGAACAGGCTATCAGAACCCTTCAGTTAATTGGAGGTTCAGCTGTGTCGCTCTGTTCCCAAGAAAAGAGGCCGGAGGCTGGAGCAGGTGGGTGATTGGGAGCGGAGGGGCCCAGACCCTGTGCAGATGTCTCTCAGCCTGAAGACCAGGTCCTGGAACAGGGTGTTCCCTGCCATCAGCCCCTCTCTAGCCCTCACTGCTCCTGCCCATCCAGGTATCATAGACCACTCAGTCTCACCCCTTCACTGTAGCGTGGGGAAACTGAGGCACAGAGAAGGTCTGTGCTTGCCTCAGTTTGGGGAGAAGAATTGAGTCTGGGGGTAGGAGCACCCAGGAAGCCCCTAGATGTTCTTCCTGCAGACCCAGTTTGGTGGGAGGCCTCTGAGCCAGGGAGCCCATGTCAGGTCTCCACAGGGGCAGATGCCTTTCCATAAAATCCCGCCGGCCTCAAGGAGCTGGTGCAAGGGGGAGAGCGCAGACACCTGGGCCCCTCTGTTGCCCTTCAAGGCTCAACCGAGATTAAGTCTCCCAGTACCAGCAGGGTCACTGCTGAGGGCTGGTGGTGCCACTGGGGGTTGCAGGGAAAGCGACGGGCTTGGGAGAGTGTGTGAGTCAGTGTAAGGCAAGGGTGCTGTAACAGAGGCCCTGCAAATGTGGAAGGCAGTCTCCGCTCAGGGAAGCATGCAGCGGGCGGCTGGGCGGCACCTGTTCATTCCAGACCTTCTTTGTTTCTTGACACTCCAGACTGCTACCCAGAAGGGACAAGAGGCAGTGAGGGGCATGCCACGATTGTAAAGCTGAGCCCAGGAACACCATGGCCACCCATGGTACCTTTGCCCCTGACCAGTGCCAAAAGCCTGGATGCGTATGGGAAGGAGGGAGGAAGGATCTAGGTGGGCAACCAGTGGAGAGAAGGCACACTGAAAATTGTTTAGGGTGGTGTGTGTGAAGAGTGTGACCTCGGCCAAAGATGGCGTGGCCTCTGCCCTGGGCTCCTGGGAGGTCATCACTAGGCCCCGAACGTCCGACCTGGTAAGAATGTCCTTGTCCACCTGGGGCCTTGGGCCACACCTATGGTCTCATGTGACTTCAGTAGAGGCTTTGGGCTATGTGGCATCAGCTCTGCCTCCAGAAGGGATGGAGACGGCTCAGCCATGTGGGCGCCAACCAGGACCATGTGACAGACCCCAAGGCAGGAGCTACCCTGAATGTCGATGCTCCGTGTGCCTTGACCCACATCACTAAGGGAGGAGCAGGGCCTAACCTTGTCCACGACCCCAGTGGAGGACAACCGAGAGCTCTGTGTCTGGACCCTCCTGGGCTCTGTCCCAGGCACCTCTTTCCATTCTGGTTTTATTTTTTATAGTTTTTGAGACAGGGTCTCTCTCTGTCACTCAGGCTGCAGTACAGGGCCACAGTCACAGCTCACTGCAGCCTCGACCTCCCAGTTCATGCCATCCACCCACATCAGCCTTGCAAGTAGCTGGGACAACAGGTGTGCACCACCACAACCGGCTGGCTAACTTCTCCCCTCCCCTCCCCTCCCCTCCCCTCCCCTCCCCTCCCCTCCCCTCCCCTCCCCTCCCCTCCCCTCCCCTCCCCTCCCCTCCCCTCCCCTCCTCTTCTCTTCTCTTCTCTTCTCTTCTCTTCTCTTCTCTTCTCTTCTCTTCTCTTCTCTTTCTGAGATGGTGTCTCGCTATGTTTCCCAATGTAGTCTTGAACTCCTGGGCTCAAGTGATCCTCCTGCCAGGCTGATTTTAATTTACATCTTTTCCCTGTAGGAATCCATAGTCACGGGTATAATGGCTTTCAGGGGTGCTGGGACCCTCCTAGAGAATCACCAAATCTGAGGCGGCTGTCAGGAGCCTGGGTTTCTATAGTTGGTGTCGGAAGTGAGGGTGGCACAGTCGTGTGGACTGTTCCCAACCTTGCAGGTGGCAGGACTCTTTTCTAGTTGGCAAGGGTCTTTTAACTCCAGGAAGAATTCAAGTTAGTATAGAAACTTAAAAAAGAATCAGACCTGAAATACTATTATTTTTGTCAAGAAATAACATGTTTTATATTTTACAGCATTTTAACACTGAAGAGAATTTGGCCAAGTAGAAGCCATGGAGCACCCCTCAAGATGCCAACGGCAAGTGTCCAGCTGATCTCATGCTCTTTGGCCCTCTGTCTCCATCTCTCTCGGTGGAGCTGGGGGAGGAACAGGCAGGGGCAGGTGAGACAGGTCAGAGCTGCATGACTCCTGTGGCTGTTGGGTGAGGAAGGAGTGAAGAGCATGGACAAGGGGTGAAAGGCCCTTCATAAGGAGGAAGAGGAAGTTCAATGGAGAGAAGTGCCAGGCATCCAGAAGCCAAGGAGCCCTTCCCTTTCTGCCTTGGCTCCGGTGGGGCTGAGGTCCCAGGGTCAAGGGGGGAATCAGGAGGCTCATGCCAGGTGACATTAGAGGGCATGTTGGGGCTCAATGCAGCCTAGTCCTGGGCTCCCCACCCCAGCCCTGCTCCCACCCAGCCCTTCTTCATAAAGTCTGTGAGGTCCAGAGGGCCATGCTGTCCTCCAGAGGACAGACACACTCCAGGGCCTGCCCCAGCGGCCCTGCTCCCAGTCCAGGTCCCTCCCATAAGGGCACCTGAATCTTGGGGTGGCCATCTCTCGGTGGAGGGGTGGCTGAGGGTGGCTCTTTGTGGAGATGCAGGCGGGGTGTTCACAGCCCCTCCCTGTAGAGCCACCCCCAGGTGGTGGGGTTGGGAGGGGGAGGTGACAGGGAGGGCAGGTGCTGACTCTGCTATTTCAGTGCTGTTGGAGTTCTGAGCACCTGTGTCTACACACTCCCTTCCCAAAAGAATCCTGTCCAAAGACTGGACTTTGGACTTTTGAGTTGATGCAGGAATGTATTAGGACTTTGGGATTATTGGGAAGGAATGAGTGCATTTTGTATGTGAGAAGAACAGGAGTTTTGGGGGTCCTAGGTGGAATGCTATGGTTTAAAGGTCCCACCAAAACTCATTTTGGAATTTAATAATTGCCTTGTGGCAGTGTTGAGAGGTGGGACCTGTGAGACTAGGTCATGAGGGCTCTGCTCTCATGGACGGATTAATGTTGCTATCTCAGGAGTGGTGAGTTACCGTGGGAGTGGCTTTGTTACAAAAGTGAGCTGTCTCGTGTGCACTCTCTTGCCCTCCTGCTTTCTGCCATGGAAGATCACAGCAAGCAGGGCCACACCAGATGCTGGCACCATGCTGCTGGACTTCTCAGCCTCCAGAACCATGAGCCAAAGAAACTTTTCTTTATAAATTATCTTGTGTGTGGTATTGTTATAGCAGCAGAGAACAGACTAAGACACATGTATATGAACCAGCTGAGGTTCCCCACATGAACAGGCTCCCCCATGACAGGGCACCCCTTACAACAAGGCTCCCTTATGCTGGGGCCCCCATCCACAGCCCCATGTTTCAGATACAAAAACTGAGGCTTGAGAGGTGCAAGGGATCTTCCCATGATTGCCATGGAACCAGCCAGACTCCCTCTCCCCATGCCTGGTGCCCAGGAGAGGCTTGAAATGATGACTTTGAAAGGATATTGTTGAACCCTCCTGTGTCCAACTCCAAGCCCTCCACTTATTCTACCTTCTAGGCCACCTCCTTTTAGACAAGGTTCCTTGTCTAAAGGTTTCTTCCTGGTTTTGGGCGATGGGAAGGGAGCCACTGAATTTGCCACGGCTCTGTTCTGCTGAGGGTCAGAGAGCAGTTGGTTCGTTTGTTCCTTTGCCTGCCCTAGGGTGAAGGTAGGGCTCCTATCCAGAAGCAATCTGCTTCCCTGTCTCACGGATGCCTAGCCCTGGCTACCCATGGAGTCTCCCATTGGCCATACATGGTCCCTGCTTCCAGTCAGTCACTGTTTCCTGGCCCTGGCAACCCAGTGACCCTGACCCCTAATTACAGACACAGACAGGATGGAAAAGCTTCCTCCCAGCACTCCTCCCAGACACAGTCCAGGGCCTGCCCCAGCGGCCCTGCTCGCAGTCCAGGTCCCTCCCACAAGGGCACCTGAGTCTTGGGGTGGCCATCTCTCGGTGAAGGGGTGGCTGAGGGTGGCTCACACATCTGGGGGGATCCCAGCTGGCACCCTACTTTTGTAGGTAGCAGGTGACACACAATAGCCCATTTCTTCCAGGAATGAGGCCAGCATCCCACCCAGCCCCGGCTCTGGGGGTGCCTAGATGCAGCAGCCACAGGACAGGTTCCCTGGCCCTCCCTCGACCACCACCTCTCTCTGGGATGGGCCTCGGGGCTGCAGTGGCATCCCTGGTATGGGTGGGGAAACTGAGGCCCAGGAGAGGCATAAAATTACCAGCATGAACAAGATAGCCTCCTCGGTCTGTCTGTGTGTGCCTGGGCTGAGCTGTGGGGCCTTGGTGGGCAGCGGGCAGTGAGCTGTCCTTTCTCAGACCCGTCCTCGAGGGTCCTTGTGTCTCCATTCTGTGTGGCCCTAAGTGGGCATCGCTATGCCCGCCCAGGTTGGCAGTCTCTCTTTTACCCCCTACAATCCTGGCCCAAATGACCACAAATGACCCAGTACTGACCCTGGCCACCTCATGGGGACCCTAGTGAGAGCAACTTGGTCCGAGGATGGGGCAGAAGCCAGACCACGCATGCTCCAGGGTGCTCGTCCCAGAAGCTGTGCTGGGAACTTGTGTTGGAACACCAGGGTTGGCTCTGCCCAGGACCTTGTGCCCTCACCCCCCAGCCTTGCTCTTCTCTCTGGGTCACCGCCCACCCTCCATTGGATGCTGACACTGACATCCTGGGCACTTCAACTGAGAAAGTCCAAAGCAGCCCTCCTGGGAGTACTGGTCCTGCCCATACGCATCTCCTAAGGGTCTGCCCACCCCACAAGGCCGCTGGGCCAAGCTCCTCTATTTCTGTAATTGCCATGGGAGCAGCTAGTGTGTGCCAGCCTCGCACTGACCCCTACCCTGACTGCACTTCCTCCCCTCCCTGCCTCTTCTCAAGTCACCATGGGGCTAAGTTAATATTCAGTGTTCAGTGTTCACTTATTGCCACCAGCTAGGCACAGTGGCTTACACCTGCAATCCCAGCACTTAGGGAGGCTGAGGTGGGAGATGGCTTGAAGCCAGGAGTTTGAGACCACCCTGGGCAACATAGTGAGACCCTGTCTCTACAAAAAATAAATATATATAAAAAGGTCAGGTGTGGTGGCTCACGCCTGCAATCCCAGCACTGTTTGAGACTGAGGCTGATACTGGAGGATTGCTTGAGCCTAGGAGTTTGAGACCAGCCTGGGCAACATGGTGAGACCCCATCTCTACAAAAATACAAAATAAAATTAGCAGGTATGGTGGCATGCGCCTGTAGTTCCAGCTACACGACTTGGGAGGCTGAGGCAGAAGAATCACCCGAGCCTGGGAAGTTGAGCCTGCAATAAGCCCTGTTCTCGTCATTGCACTCCAGCCTGAGCAACAGGAATGAGACTGTCTAAAAAAAAAAAAAATTACACCAGGGTGAAATACTTTCCATGGCAGGGGACTATGATCATGCTCCTTTCTGACAGAGTACCTCTATTCTCCGGAATTTCAGGTCGTCCCTTTCTCTCATCCTCCTCACCGTCCTCAGTGCAGGGCTCCACCCTACGCAGCATTCCACGGGGGCACCTTTGTGTCTGTTTTCTGTTTGCTTGTTTCCTGGAAACCTCCCTCCTGGAATAAAAAACATCTTTAAAAGCTAAAATTGATGACTGAGGAACTCCTGGGCCCACGGCCCTCTGGGGCCGGCCACCACCTCTGGGTAAAGCACGCATTTCCAACTGTCAGGCTGCCCCGCTCTGCCCTCCCCTGCCTCACCGCTGGGGCGAGGAGCTCCCTCCCAGGCTGCTGCTGTCCCCACTTTCCCCCAGCCCTGCCTCTCCCTCTGCCCCTTTCCCACTCTCCCCTGCCCCCTTCCCACTCGCCCTGCCCCCTCTGGTCCCTCCAGAATCCCTTAAAAGCAAAGCTCCCGGGGAGGATTGGGCAGGTTCCCCGGGTCCCCCACCCTCATCCCTTGCCCCCAGACTAGCCAGCCTGGCGCCCACCCTGGCCTGGCCTCAACTGCTGTTTCCCACTGCCACCTCTGTCCTCCCTCTGACCACCTTCTTCCTCGAGCCCTGGGCTTCAGGCACAGGCCCTGCCTCAGTGACCCCTGAGCTCAGCCTCCTTCTCAGCTCAGCCCTGGACAGAACCGGGGCTGGTGGGTATCCCCTCCCCCAGTGCCTGGCCCTGTCCCCTCCCCTACTGTCTGGTCCTGAGTCCCTTCCCATGTCCATGGCTGGGTCCCACTGACACCTGGCTCTGACCCTGAGGGGAAGTGTTGGGCTGTGAGGAGCCACATTGGGAGCTGGGGCTCAGCCAGAAAGAGCAGGGTCTGTCCGGCCGCTGTCCTTTCTCTGAGCCACCACCCAGTACACAGCCTTGACGTGGGGCCAGTTACAGGTGCTGCAGGATGCTCCACGGCTGCCCCCAGACACAGCAGCTACTCAGCCCAGGGTGTCTACCAGGGGTGGGGGAGCCCTGCAGACGGTTCCCAACTATTCCTCCAGCTTGGAGGGAGGGCCAGGCCTGAGGCCCTCAAGGTGATCTCTGGCACCACCTTTGGCTACCCCTGGATGGCCCCCTGGAACCCATGAAGCTGCTCCACCCCTTCTTCTGGGAATGGCCACGACCTGTGAGCTCCCGCTCATCCTCCGAAGCCGCGCCCTCATCTCTCCTCTCTGCACCCCACTCCTGGTGTCGCTGCTGTGTCGTGGGCATCCCTGACTCTTCCCTTCTGCCTTGGCGCTGGTGAGGGGTGCTGCTGCAGGCTGCCCCTGCCCAGGGAGCCAGGTCCTGGGCTCCTGCAAGTTCGTCTGGCGTCTTCCCTGCCAAGAGTCTGGGCTGGGAAGGAGGCTATTTTTAGCTTCTCTTATCCCCCGTAATTATCTTGCCTGTTTTGCCACGGTGCCTGGTGCAATCCTGCTGGAAAATGTCAGTATGTCTCTCCACACTCAGGGGACCTGGGGACGATGGGACCTACGCCCTGGGAGTGGGCGTGGTGGATGAGGGTGTTGGTCCAGGAGCCTCCTCCGTTCACATGCTCTCCCCGGACATGGGGCCCGGCCTCCTCCTCATTCCTGGGTGAAACAAAAGGCTTGTGGACCACTCAGACCCCTCCATCTCCTGGAGCCCTCTCCACGGTACGAAGGAAGCCTGGGCACCCCGACCTCTCCTTGAAGCCTGCAGCCTGTGAGGAGCCCCTGACTGGGGTTTGCTCCTTTCCACACCTGCAGGTGAATCCGTTGCTGCCCAGGGCCTCCCTATCAAGCACAGATGGGGCGTGGGTGGGGGATTCTAAGTCCTTTCTGGTGTGGAGGGAGGCACCTGTGGGAAGTGGCCCTGGGGTGAGGCAGGCTTCGCAGCCAGAGGCGGGAAGAAGGGTCTGCCTGAGGTTGCCCAGCAGCGGCAGCTGGCAGAGCAGAGGCTGGCACCTGCTCAAGATTCTGGGGCTGCCAAACCATATGCCCCCCTCGAGTCTGCCTGGGGAGCTGTCCGGTACCCAGGGACTCCCCTGCTTCCATGCCTCCTTTGTTCCCCTTGGCTTGGCCTTAAAGCCCATCACCAGCGGCCCCTCCCCGCACCGTGGCAGCCTGGAATCACTTCCTGCAGCGCCTGAGGCCCCAAGAAGGGACCGTGACAGGCTCCCCGGTGGCTTTTCTCAGCACAGCTTCCTCTGACCAGTGTCTCCCCCTGCAGCGCAATCCTCCACCCTCTGCAGGTAGAGCCTGAGCTGCTTCCTCCAGGAAGCCCCACTGATGCTTGCTCCCATCCAGGTGAGTCCTAAGGAAGTCAGCCCTGGACACATTACTTGCTTCACAGCTGGGCATGGATCCTCCGTCTCCCCGAGACTACAGGCACAGGAGGCTAAGGCCCCACCCTGACATGCCCACACCCACCCCCAGCCACCCCAGGACAGACTCGGTCTCCTGCTGTGCCTGTCTCCTCTGTGGCAGAGCCCTTTGCCCTCCTCCACCTGGCAAAGCTCCCTCATCCCCCCTGTGGTAGTCAGAATGCTCCTCCAGAGTGTCAGGATTCTCACGTTAGGCTCCCAGGCGCAGGGAACTCGAGCTACTCCTCAGTGGACCTTGACATGTGGAGGTTGTCCTGGATCATCTGCGTGGCCCAGGGTGATCGAAGGATCCGTGAGGAGGGAGGCGAGTCAGAGAGGGTGTGGGCATGGAGCAGGCGGGGTGCTGCTAGGCGACCACGACTGGACCTGCTGCGGCTGCAAAAGGACGCTCCCCTCAAACCTCCCAGGGGAACGCAGGTTGCAGACGTCTCGATTTTAGCTCAGTGAGCCCCAGGGCTGGGCTCCTGACCCACAGAACCGTGAGGCGAGAAAGGCTGTCTGAGCCCCTGAGTTTGCGGTTGCTTGCTCAGTGGCAGTAGGGGACCAGCACAGCCTCCACGCTGCCTGCTCCGTGCCAGACTCGCCTGTCCAGCATCCCTGCACGGTGCAGATTCCCGGGCCCGCCTGGCTGCGGCCCTTCCGCTTCACCTGACTGTGTGGCCTCTCGGAGCCTCAGCCTCCTCATTGGTGAAACGGGAAGATGAGGGTGCCTCCCCCTGGGGCTGATGTGGGGCTGGCACGTGGGTCAGATAAGGTCTCACGCCATCAGCCCCTCCCGTGGGACGGTCATGGAGAGGGGCAGGTGAGTGCTAGGTGGGCAGGGTTGCCTGTCTGCTCCCCCTCTAGAGCTGAGACCTAGGGGACTAGCTGGGGACTCCCTGTTGGAGTCTGGCAGCCCTGCCCAGGACCCTGTGTACCGGCCTTGGGGGCTGCCTCCTTGGCCTCTGTGTCTCAGGCCCTGTGCAGTGGCTGGCACCCGCCAGTGCTGTTTATATGAGTGGTGATGGGGGCTGTGCCTGCTGGGGCCTCCTCAGCCTGGGCCGGGGCCATCCCTCCGTGGCCCTTTCCCTGACTGCTCATTTTGTGAGGTTGTTGTTCTTTATTTGGTGTCTCTGCATTTCCATTCTTCTCCCCTCCCCCACCATCCGGGCGTTGCTATGGGAACCGGGCTGAGGTCCTTGCAGCATCCTTGATAGATGGGTCTCAGGCCTGGGCAGGGGAGCAGGTTTGTTGGCGGGGAGAGGGGGTGTTTGTGAAGGGTCCTTGAAGTCTTGTGGTTGGAATCACAGGGTCCAGAGGAGGGAGAGCTGTCAGACACCCATCCCTGCCCTGCATCCAGTGTCCCCACTCAGGGCACAGCCCTGTCACTACCATCCCTCTGCTGTCAACTGCTGTGGGCCCCAACTCCTGTTATCCTTGGCCAGGTTGCCTCCATCACAATGGCCTGGGCTCTGTCCCTGCTGCCTCCCCTTTGACCTCCCCTTTGACCTCCGTGGGAGGGAGCTGGCCACACAGCCTCCCCATACCGGGCCTCTGCCTCCCCACAGTGAAACGGGGTGGTCGGAGCTACCGCCCATGGCGTGGTCAGATTCACATGGTGACACCAGGGACTGGCTCCCTGCAGATGCTGGATGCAGGTCCCTGCAGAGCCCTCGGCTTCCCCTCCTCTTACCTCAGTTTCCCCATCTCTGCAATGGCAGCACTTGGGCCATTCTCAAGTCACCAAAGCCACCTGCAGGTAAGCAAAGGGGAGAGAGGGTGGGGGCAGGGACTGAGTGGAGTTGGCGCTAGGCCACAGCCACAGCTGGGAGCAGCGTATCCTCACGCTGACAGCAGCCCCTGCCTGCCACCGGCCTCCTGCCCACCCAGGAGCTCTGTGCCTGGAGTCCCAGTGAGCTGTGTGGGTGGCGAGGAGAGCCTCTGGCTGGGCTTCCGAGGCTGCCGCACTCCTCCCTCCTCAGCCCCCACACTGCCCGCCGCTGCCTGGCCGTGGGCATGGAGCTTCGGAATGCGGTTAAGGGGCAGGCGGGGCAGGCTGCAGGTGGGAGGGCTCTGAGGGCCGGAGGTGTGGTCTGCAGAGAGGGGCTCTAAAGAGGGGCCTCACCCCACCAAGCGGGCTCCAGGGACATGCTTCCCCCTCAGACCCCACTCCAGACCTGACAGCATCCTGATGGCGCCCAGCCAGAGGCTAGAATGCTTCCTGCATGGGGAAATGTTGGGTTAAATATTGGGATATATTGGGTGGATATATTGGGTTAAATAAAATATATGATTCAAATTAGTTTCATCTCTTTCTCTTCATTTTTTATCATGGCCACCTCAGGCTGGCAGCGGTGCTGTCCAAGCCCGCAGGAGGGAGGGGCAGGGACACCAGCCAGCCGGGCTGAGCTTTCTTCCTGGGTGCAGGGCTGGGTTCAGGTCTAGGTGAACCCCAGATGAGGGTGGGGGCTGCATTTGCTGATCTCGATCTCTCTGGGGAGGGCCAAGTACAGGGTGTCCCTAGTGCGCTGAGGAGCCAGGCATCCCCCGGCCAGCTTCCTCCCCTCTTGAGCAGGTGGCCCAGTGACCCGGAGGCCCGGCACTCTGGAGCAGGTCCTGCTAGGCCGCCCAAGCCCCAGGACAGCTGGGAGGCCTGTGAGGCCCAAGGCAGCCTGTGGCAGAAAGGCAGAGGAGGTGCCTTTCCATCTAGGTCACTTGGGGGAGCCAGCGGCAGCGTCGGCCACCCCCTCTTCCAGCAACCGGGCTTCCCGAGCCCAGGGCCAACTCTATGCTTATCCTATCAAAAATAGTGACTGAGCCTCGGGGCTGGCAAGGAGCTGAGTGAGGAGCTGCCTCTGCGGCTGCCCCATACCCGTGGCCTCGAGGCCTTGGGTTAAATGTATGATTCAAATTAGTTTCACTTCTTTCTCTTCATTTTTTATCATGGCCACCTCAGGCTGGCAGCGGTGCTGTCCGAGCCTGCAGGAAGGAGGGGCAGGGACGCCAGCCAGCCGGGCTGAGCTTTCTTCCTGGGTGCAGGGCTGGGTTCGGGTCCAGGTAAACCCCAGAGGAGGGCGGGGGCTGCATTTGTGATCTTGATCTCGCTGGGAAGGGCCAGGATGAGCCGTGTGGGTGAGGAGAGCCCCTGGCTGGGCTTCCGAGGCTGCCTCACTCCTCTCTTCTCAGCCCCCACACTGCCCGCCGCCTGGCCATGGGTGTGGAGCTTAGCAATGCGGTTAAGGGGCAGGCAGAGCAGGCTGGGTGTGGGAGGGTGGGCACCCCAGCTCCCAGCTCCTGCTGCAGGCCTGTCCTGAGACAACCTGTCCTTCCCTCCCCAAGTTCTCCTGCCTGCAGCCTGAGCCACCTCCTGTGGGTGGCTCCTCCTGCTCTGGCCATGGCTTTCTCCCGGGTCCATCTCCCCAGCAGCCCTGGCAGGCGGCTGCCCTGCCCCCTGGAGCTTGAATTAAAGATCCCGAGGCCTGCTCGGCCTGAGTCCTTCCAGGAGGAAGGCGGAATCTGCATTCCTATCTATCCAGCCAAAGGCCAGCTGGAGCTGATAAGTTAGGCCCAACTCTCGCCAGACCCTGGGGGCCTGCCCTCTGCCTCAGGCATCCTCTCCCTACACAGGAGGCCACACAGCCCCACGCTTTGGGCCTCTGTTGACCTGGACACCTTGATGGACAGTCCAGAGCTGGCCGTCAGGGAAAATGGTCCTGGGGTCCTCTCCCCACGGTGGCTGGGGCCCTATTTGTTCTACTGAACCCCAATCTTTCTCAGGGTTAGGCCAAAGGACCAGGAGGGGCTTGGCCCCAGCTGCTTGCAGCCCCCTGCTCTGGAGGATGACCCTTCAGCTCAGAGAGCGTCCCGCTGCACCTGAGCATGGGAGGGCAACGCGGGGGCTCTCTGGGCCAGGCCTCATTAGTGGACCCTCGTTCATGGTGTCCAGTGGTGCCTGGGTCCTGGACACTGGACACTGGCTCTATTGGATGCTGGTGCCCAGGGGCCCGTAGGGGACTTCCTGCTTCAGATGCCTTGGGGCCTGCCCAGTGACAGTGCATAGTCCCCAAGCCTGCTTCTGCCCCCAGATGTACTGTTCACAGTGCCCCGCCGGGGGCTGCCATGCCTGCCATGTCCCAGGCATCCCGGCGGCCAAGGCCGGTCTCCATGCCAGGCAGAGCTGAAGGGCCAAAGAGCTTGGGCAGACCGGAGAGGGCATTAGCACCCTGGCCACCCCCTGTCAAAGGGCTCCTGTTTTCCATTGACTCAGAGATTTCTCTTCGTCCCCCGTGGTAGAAAACCCATCGTGACCGCACCTGTTGGACCAGAGACCCCAGAGTGCCTGCTCACCTTCCACCCTAGCAGCCTTCTCCCCACCTAGGCTCATGGGCTGCCTTGAGCTCCCCTAGGGCAGGGGCTGCCAGGGTGGGGTCCTCAGCCCACCCGCCCTCTCCTCTCACAGACCCTGCAGCGCCTGCCTCGGTCCTGTTAGCCCTGCCCTCCATAGCGCTCTGGTGTTGCTCCTTTGGGCACGGAGGGGCCTTGGGTACCAGAGATGACCCTGCTTCTTGCCGCGCCTTCACTCCCCTTCAGTGCTGGGGTCAGAGTCACCACCCCAGCACCCTGCACGCTCCCATCCCTGGTCCTAGACAGTCCACCTCCTGGAGCCCCCACTCTGGAATTTCTCCTCCATCCTAGTACTCCAGTCTGCAATTCCATTTCCAGGCACCTTAAGGTCACTTGCTCCCCTCCCAGGACAGCCTTCGGCCATGCCTTCACCTCTCTTCCACCTTTACATTCCCCAGGAGGGGTCAGGGGAGGGGTCCCTGCCCTTGGGAGCTTGTGGGTCAGCCAGAAGAACAGGGCCAGTAATGATAACAGGAAAAACCCACAGTGCTTACTTAGGATAAGCCGAGGGGTCCTGGGTGATCACCCATTGAATGCCCCCACCCTTAAGGCCACTGCCACCGTCACCCTCATGTCCCAGCTGGTGAGTGCAACCCGGTCCTGGTGCCAGCAGCCCCCGTGGAAGCCCTTGTCAGCGGCTCCTGGGTGCCGGGGTCCTGGAGCGCCCAGGCAGGCTCCGCAGAGAACTGAGGGCCAGCCAGGCGAGTCCACAGCCAGAGCACGAGCCTGGCACCCCCAGGCATCGGTGCTACCTTCTTATGGGAGGCTGGGGATGCACAGGGCCGAGGGCACCTGCCCTGCAGTGTGTTGAGAGGAGGGCCGAGGGGCTGGCCAAGGGCGCCTGGGGTGGGGATGCAGGAGGCCAGGGGAAGATGAGCAGGCTGCAGCCTTTGACCAGGGAGCTGAGGACCAGAGGGAGTGGGATGCAGGGGATGGGGGTTGAAGCCACTTGCTGGCCCAAAGCCCAGTGGGAAGCCCTGCTCTAGCCCCTCCCAGCCCACTTGCCTCCTCAGAGCCCTCCTGCCTCCTGCCCACCCTTCAGGACGTGAGAAGTCAGCTTGCCTCTTGCCCCACTGCCCAGGGAAGAGATGTGAGAGGAAAAACTTTTTTAAAAAGTAAAATCCTGATCCATTTAAATATGAAGTGGACACTTCTCAATGAGGTTTTTTAACCCATTAATTCATGAAGTAGCCAGTAGGGAATTAAACCAGCTCACAATTTTAAAAGTCACCAAAAAAAAAAAAAAAAAAAAAAAAAAAAAAATCTGTAGGCCCATATGGTTTCACCGGATAATTCTACCCAATGTTTAAAGAATTAGCACCAATTTTACACAATCTGTTCCAGAAAAAAGAAAAGGAAGGAAACTCACCCCATTTCATGTTATGATGCTAATCTCACCCAATGTCAAAACCAAAGACAGTACAAAAAAAAAGAAAGAAAATGAAAGAAAGCTGCAGACTGACAACCCTCATGAGTATAGGAGCAAAAATCCTTAACAAAATACTAGCAGATAGAATGCGATATCAGGTAAAAGTAATCAAGTACTGTGACTGAGTGGGGCTCACTCAGGATGCAAGGCTGGCGCGATTCGAAACTCGGGCAACAAAACCCACCGTATGAACAGGCGGCATAATAACGTTAAAGCAATTGATGCCCCGACATTTTTTTTTTTTTTTTTTTTTTGAGACGGAGTCTAACGCCCAGGCTGGAGTGCAGTGGCCGGATCTCCACTCACTGCAAGCTCCGCCTCCCAGGTTCACACCATTCTCCTGCCTCAGCCTCCTGAGTAGCTGGGACTACAGGCGCCCGACAAATCGCCCGGCTAGTTTTTTGTATTTTTTAGTAGAGATGGGGTTTCACCATGTTAGCCAGGATGGTCTCGATCTCCTGACCTCGTGATCCGCCCGTCTCGGCCTCCCAAAGTGCTGGGATTACAGGATTGAGCCACCACGCCCGGCCGCCCCGACATTTTTTGATTAAAATTCTTAGAAAAAAATAGAAATAGAGGAGAAATTCTCAACTTGACAAAAGGGCATCTACAAACAAAAAACAAAACAAAAACACACAAACAAAGAAAACTTACAGCAAACATCATGCTGTTGATGAAAGACTGCGTATTCTCCTCCTGAGATCAGGAACTCTTATTGATCACAGTAATGGAAGTTCTAGCCACTAAAATAAAGCAAGAATAATAAATCATAGGCATACAGATTGAGAAGGAAGATTTAAAACTGTCTGTGTCGGCTGGGCGTGATGGTTCACTCCTGTAATCCCAGCACTTTGGGAGGCCGAGGCAGGCGGATCACCTGAGGTCAGGAGTTCAAGACCAGCCTGGCCAACATAGTGAAACCCCGTCTCTACAAAAAATACAAAAAAAATTAAGCAGACATGGTGGCATGTGCCTGTAGTCCCAGCTACTTGGGAGGCTGAGGCAGGAGAATCACTTGAACCTGGGAGTGGAGGTTGCAGTGAGCTGAGATTGCGCCACAGCACTCCAGCTTGGGCAACAGAGTGAGACTTCATCTCAAAAACAAACAACAAACAAACAAACAAAAAACCCAAAAAACTGTCTGTGTCTGCAGATGACACAATTATCTGTGCAGAAAATCATAAAGAATCTACATAAAACTCCTACAGTTAACGGGCAGGTTCAGCAAGGTTGCAGGATACAAAATCAACGTATACAAATAAATTGTACTGCTAAATGCTAGAAGGGGAAAACAGAAACGAAAATACAATACCAGTTACAATTGCCGAAATAAAAATGAAACGCTTGGGTGCAAACCTAGTGAAACATGGCCATGACAAAAGCCTTGTGAAAGAAATCACAGAAGATGAGGCGAATGGAGAGAAATACCATATTCATGGATTGGAGGACTTCACATACTGTAGAGGTCAGTCCTCCCCAAAGTGATATTCAGGTTTAAAGAATTTCCTATCAAGATCCCAGCAAGATATTCTTTCTTTCTTTCTTTTTGTAGATACAGACAAGGTGATTCTAAAATTTGTACGGAAAGGCAAGGGAACTAGAGTAGCTAAAACAATTTTGGAAAAGAGGAATAAAGTGGAAGGAACATGTCTACCCAATTTCAAGACTTATTAAATAGCTACAGCCATGATGACTGTATGGTATTGGTGGAAAGGAGGACACAGAAATGGAATAGTGTAGAAAACCCAGAAATGACTCATACTGCACAGCCCCGTCCAGTCCTGCCTGGCCAGGAAGGCGGAAAAAAGGTGAATCCCAAGCACAACTGCAGACCAAACCTCCCCCTCCCCTCCCCCGTGGCCCCCATGAATCCCACGACACTGCACTGTGCAGGCAGCCTCTCCTGGGGGTCCCCACACCTGACTGGATTCTCTGGGAGAACAGGGTGGGCCAGGAGCCCAGCAAGCTTCACCAGCACCGCCTCGATGGGCCCTGGTCCTGGCAGTTGCTTACTTGGGTGGGACTGTGGTTTGCCATTCCTGCCTTTCTTCCCTTGGATGTGCTCAGACCCGTGTTCCAATTCCTCCACTGGTGAACTTGGGCAATGGTTGCCCCTCTCTGAAACACACTTTCTACTGTCTCCTTTCTACGGTCTCCACTGTGCAAAAGGGTTACTTTAGCCCTGGGGACTCCGGGAGGCTGCCCATGCCTATCCCATCTCCACTCAAGGAAGGGCTTGGAAAGGTGTTTCCTGAAAACCCCTGTGGCTTTGGAGAGACGTTTTTCACGATCATTACTATTGAGGGGGAATCTGGGGTTTTATGTTACCCACACCTTTCCTCCCTCCCCCGCCTAGACACATGCTATAGAGGTAGTGAGCTCCCCAGCCTTGGTGGTAACAAAGAGGCCACATGGCCCTGGGCCACAGATGCTGTGGAAGACACTCTTATCCTGGGAACAGGGGACTGGCCTGAGGTTTGGGTAAAACCAGGCAGCTTCTCTCTAAGGGAGTTCCTTTCACAGGTGCCTGGCTGATAGGTGGGTACAATCCCAGCCACAGAGAGGGAGCTAAGGGAAGAAATGAAGGAATTGTCATGTGACTGTCAACTTCTAGGGAGGCCAAGCGCATGCAGAGGCCACTATGAGAGGAAATACCTCCTTCCTCCCCACCACGGCTCCTGTCATGCTCCTTCCTGCGCCTGGCAACTTGCAGCTTGTGCCAAGGCGGTCCTTGGCTCCGTGTGTCAAAGAAAAAGGAAAGTCATTAAAATAATAGCATCCGCCTCTGAAAGAGCCTGCCAGCTGCCTTCCCAACACCCACGCCCCTTCTCCCTCATCGCAGAGATCAGATTTTGTCTGAGGTGACTGCGCACCTCTCCCAGAGCACCTCATAGACTCTTGCCATGTGGCCCTTTTCTTGCTGGTGAGAAATGGGAAGCCACGGGACAGAGCTTACAGGAAAGCAGTTGGTTTCAGCTGACAAAGACCCTTCACCCTCTCTGCTTCCTGGAGTGGAGATGTGATGGTTGGAGGTGAAGCAGCCATCTTGGAGGCAAGAAGAAGAAGAAGAAGAAGAAGAAGAAGAAGAAGAAGAGGAAGAGGAAGAGGAAGAGGAAGAGGAAGAGGAAGAGGAAGAGGAAGAGGAAGAGGAAGAAGAAGAAGAAGAAGAAGAAGAAGAAGAAGAAGAAGAAGAAGAAGAAGAAGAAGAAGAAGAAGGGGAAGAAGAAGAAAATCTTCTTAAGACTGAAAGTGGCAGGGTCTTTGGTGGGGCATGGAGCTTCCAACGCAGTCCTAAAATACCCATTCTTTCTGGTTACATGAGAAAATGCCCACGTATTTAAGTCAGTACAGTCAGGTTGAGGTCAACTTTGGCTGACTGGAATTCTAATGGGAGCAGACACCATTGGTAACCCTTGCTACACCCTCTGGGCTCCCCTCTGACTCCCGCAGCCGTGGCCGCCAGCTCCTGTGCATGCTCATGACTTTCCACTCAAGCTCCCTCTTCTCTCTTCTTTGCTTCAGGGCCACCTCCAAAGAATGGGGCCGGACCAGCAGATGCAGGTGTGCAGTGCAGAGGAATGAGTGTCCCTGGAGGTCCCTCAGCTCATGGGGGGCAGAAGTGAGTAGGTAAATAGATTAGCATCCTTGTCTCCAGGGCAACACACCCCTCTGAGGGCCCCAGCTGCCCCCAGGAGTGACCAGCTCAACAAGGGACCCTGTCTGGCTCTTTGCCCTTAACTGATGGGGAACCGGCTGAAGGATTCCACGTCTTCTGGCCAAGCAGATATCCCAGAAGGGTGGCGGTGGAAACCCAGGCCTAGCCCCCAACCCCTGCCCGGAACCAGGAACCATGAGCGGCATGGCATAACTGGGGCAATGGGCATAGGGAGGGAAACAGGCCAGATTGGCAGGACTGCCAGAGCCACCGTACATGCCTGGGCTCTGTGGCACTGGCCGCGACTCCCTGAGGGAGGAGGGGAGCAGTCTTGGTGGGTCTGCCCTAGCAGGGCCGTCAGGCTGTTGGGAGAGCAGCTCCCAGGGCAAGTCCACGCGTAGTCCCTTCCGACGCAGCCAACCTGCGTGCTGTGCATTTCTGAGCCCAGGAGGAGGCCCCAGTGTGGAAACAAGAAGACTCAGAGGACAGGACAGACCCACAATGGAGGGGCTCAGACTCATAGGACAGGCCCACCACAGAGGGGCTCAGACTCAGAGGACGGGCCCACCGCTGAGGGGCTCAGACTTGGGAGACAGGACAGACCCACCCTGGATGGGCTCAGCCTCGGAGGACTGGCCCACTGCAGAGGGGCTCAGCGGGCCTGTGTCCTGCTCCCCTCCTGGTGACACAGACTCATAGCCAGGATATCCCCTTGAAGAGGGCACCAAGCGAGGGGCATCGCCAGAAGGAGCCGTGACCCTCAGGATAGAAGTGACCTGGAGCATGCACACAAACCATGCAAGTCATACGCCACACACAGCATAGACCCACCACACACACACACACACACTCCAGAGAGCCTGACACACACACACACACATGCCCCACTCTACAGGTGCCTCTGGGAGCCGAGCTAGGCCACCCTCCCCATTCTCCCCTAGGAGCAGAGTGTCTGCCCTCCTGTACCAGCGGTGCCAGCACCGCCCAGTGGGTCTCTCCATCGAGGCAGTGAGGAGTTCCACTCTGCAGCCCCACTCCCTCCCACTCCATAGAACCCCACTCTCTCCCATTCCACAGACCCCACTCCATCCCGCTCTGCAGCCCCCCACACCATTCCAATCCGCAGCCTCCCACTCCCTCCCACTCCGCAGCCCCCCACTCCCTCTCGCACCACACCGCAGCCCCCACTCCCTCCCGCTCCGTAGCCCCCCACTCCCTCCCACTCTGTAGACCCCCACTCCCTCCAGCACCGCAGCCCCCCACTCCCTCCACTCCGCAGCCCCCAACTCCCTCCCTCTCCGCAGCCCCCCACTCCCACTCTGCAGCCCCCACTCCCTCCTGCACCACAGTCCCCCCACTCCCTCCTGCTCTGTAGACCCTCACTCCCTCCCGCACCGCAGCCCCCCAGTCCCTCCCACTCCTTAGCTCCGCACTCCCTCCTGCTCCTCAGCCCCCCACTTCCTCCTGCTCCTCAGCCCCCCGCTACCTCCCACTCCTCAGCTCCCCACTCCCTCCCGCACCGAAGCCCCCCACTCCATCCCGCTCCTCAGCCCCCCACTCCCTCTCGCACTGCAGGTAAGGAGGCCGCTCGGTTGGCGGGGTTGTGCAGGCTCAGCAGCCCCAAGGGCAGGGCTGGGTGGGAGCGTCTGCCTCTCTTCCCAGACTCCTGACCTTCCCGAACTTCCCACCCTTCCCGCCAGCCTTTCCTCCCCCAGGGGAATTCTATCCCCTTCCTTCCCTTCCTGTGGCTCCTTTCTGCCCCTTAGGGAAGCTGTCCAAAGCTGGGAGGGGTCTTGGAGGCCTTCTACATGCTGCCCCTCCTTGGCTGACCCCAGGAGTAGTCCTGCCCTAGGGAGAGCTGCTAAGTCCTGCCCAGCACCTGCTGTATGCAGCCACACAGGTGTCCCACAGGACACCTCACTCAGTCATCTCCGCCACTACAGTCCCCACCTGACCAAGACACCTGAGTTCAGAGGGCTGGTGAGATTGGGGCCTGCCAGGTGACCTGGCACCCAGCTCCCAAGCCCCAGTGGGGCCCTTTCCGGTGAGGCTTTTGGTTGATAGGACCTGGCTGGCCTGCCAGGACCTCCTGCACCCAGTAGCTGGGCCTGTGCTTCTGGGGACTCCTCCTCCCTACTGGGGCCCCAGCCCCTTGGCCGGGATATGCGCTTTTTCTGCGAGGTTCCAGTTGGTCGGGCAACAGCAGGCTGGTCCTGCATTCCATCCTCGGGGTGGGCATCCTACCAGCAGCCAGAGGGAAGGGAAGCACATGTCAGCCTCCAGCCCTGTGGCCGACTCTGCTACCTGACAAGTGTCTGGAGCC
The DNA here is from genome assembly GCF_007565055.1 of Rhinopithecus roxellana. NCBI lineage: Eukaryota > Metazoa > Chordata > Mammalia > Primates > Cercopithecidae > Rhinopithecus > Rhinopithecus roxellana. Next base: position 6,393,559 of record NC_044565.1, read on the forward strand.
TTGGTAAGCGGCCACAATCTAGGAGCTCGGGGCTGGGGAACAGGCCCATTGGGGCAGCCAGGTCCTGAGCCCTTGAGGCTGCTGGGCCCCAAGCCCCACACCCACTGTCCTCTGGGTGCCCAACCCCATGCCTGGCTGTGGTGGGGCTTATTTTCTATTTGTCAAAGGAAGGCAGGAGGGATGTGGGGAATGGAGACCGTTGAGCAAAGGACAGATCAGGCTGTGCCACTCCCCTGTTCAGAGCTCATGATGACTCCCCTGGTCCTGGGACAATGGCCTCATCCTCCCTTGCCAGCCTCCCTGCCGCCCGCTCTGGCCCCCTGGCCTCCGCCTGGCCCCTCCCGTTCCTCCAGGCTACAGGCCCGCGCCCTCTTGACCTTTGACCCTGCTGCTTTTTTCTGCCTGAATTCCCTCCCCTCATGCCTGCCCCACAACCTGCACCCGGCCAGCTTCTTCCCGTTTCTACATGGATGTTCCCGTCTCAGAGGCCATTTCCCCAGTTAGCTCATCTAAGGGCAGTGCCCCATGACCACCTCCAGCCCGTTCCCTCCCTGCCTCACCCCAGCACCCCAGCTCCTCCGAATGTGACCCCTCCTGCAGCACTGCGTTTATGGCACAGTTTTCCTGTGACCGGTCCTGTCCAAATGCTTTTCAAATCAACGCTCAGTCTTCATCACAAACACGTACAGCAGCCACTGTTTTACAGGTGGGAAAACTGAGGCACCAAGCCATTCAGTCATTTCCCCAGGCCCCACAGCACACAGTGGAGGATGATGTTGAGGGCGGGGCCTGCGGCAAGCACTGGTTCACAGTCACACCCGAGGCTTGGCCACCTCGGGGTCAGGAAGGTGCTGCTGTGGAGACGGCTGCAGGAGGGGCCTCCAGTCCTGAGAGCTCAGCTTCCCTGATCCTCACCACCCATCCCCGCCTCTGCCAGCGAGGCTCCTACCCCACCCAGCCCCGGGGCATTTGGGGACCCAGAACCAGGAAGAAAGGAGGCGGGAGGGAGACAGCAGGTGGTGTGTGGGGTGGGGTGGGGGAGAACTCCAGGAGGCAGAAGAGACAGACATGGAAGCAGCTGCGGCCTGGGTGGGCAGGGACAGGAGGCACGGTGGATTTTTTAGGACGTGCCGCTGAGTGCCCCTTGCAGAGCCTGAGAAATGCAAAGGGAAGGACCTGGAGTTGGATGGGGTCTCCTCGACCCCTCATGCTGTCTTTCAGCGGGGGCCACACAGAGGCCACCACGGCTGCTGAGTGGAAGGGCATCCTGTGGAGTCCAGAAGAAGGAAGGGAGGCTCCCACCTGCGCAGCCCCTCGGCCCGTCAGCCTCCTCTCCTGGCTGTGCTACTGTGAAGCCTCCCTTCAGTCCTAAGATAAAACCTTAGCTCCCCAGCCCTGCGTTTCTAAAGGGCTCTACCAACCGGCGCCAACTCGCTGCTCTGCTGCGGAAGCCACGTGGATCTCCCCGCCCGGCCATCATGCCCAGTGCTTCTGCCCTGGGAATGGCTGCACCTGTCCCACTCCATGCCTTCTAATGCCATTCCCTCTGCTGCAAGAACTTTTCCTTCCTCACCACTTAGCAAACTCCTGTCTGTGCCTTCAGCTCCAACCCAAAGCCCCTTCCTCTGGGAGGCCTGCCCTGATTCTCTCCATTGGCCTTTCTGGATGGCTCTCCCTTTACAAGCCTATCTCCCCTCTGGGGCTTTGAGCCCTCACGGCTGAAGACAGCCTTGGTTACATCTTTTTCTCCCTTTCCCAAGCCAATGCAGGACAGAACATTCTGGGCACTCAGTTATTCTGTGCAGGATGCGTGAGTCGGCGGGTGACAGCCCTGCTGGGGGAGCTGTGGGCTGCAGCAGGGCTCAGCCGAGACGGGGGAGGAACCTGTGCACGCCCACCCTGTGTCCCACCGAGAAGGGGCCCCTCCCCACGCACGAGCTCCACACTGCCTCTGCCACCCCGTGCCCCAGGCCCACAGTCCCCCAACCCCTCTGTGGACTTCAGGAGGCATGGCGGGGAGCACCGTCCACGGGTGAAAGGCACAGACCAGCCACCGCAGGTGCTGGGGAGCCTCTGCAGAGCCAGCCACTCTCTGGGCTCAGTGTCCCCTTTGTTGGGGAGGTGTGGCTGTGCTCAGCCTCACCCCGTGGAGTCTGGATCTCCATGTGCTCCACGTCCAGCTTTCCAGTCCATGCTAGTAGTGACTGGTGCACACTGAGGAACTCAGACCAAGTTCTGGGAACATTGTGGGAGTCCTTTCTCAGACACCAGTGGGGTAGACCCCTGTGCCTGGCTCCAGCCCTTCTCATGGCCTTCCAACCCCCAGTCTGTCTCTGCCCTGTCCCTCACCCCAGGACAGAGCTGCTTCTCCCTGGGCTGGGAGCATCCCCTGGACTCCACTCCAGGGCCCTGCCGCTCCTCCCCTCACTCTGGCTCACTCACAGGTGCCTTGACCTCAGTCGGGCCAAAGCAGAGCTTGCCCCCAACCCCCAGCCTGCTTTTCCTGAGGTGCTCACCCCACAGGGCCTCGGGGTCCCCAAGGTAGCAGCTCCTCCCACCCACTTCCCCAGGGTCCTGACTTTGCTGCTCCCAGCTCCCGTTCTCCACAAAACCTCCCCTAGGCCTTGGCCATGGCTCCCGTCAATGGCGCCACCCCCACTCCACACCCATGGTGCCCCCAGCTACTCCTCCCCGGCCCTCTCAAAGTATTTCCCGGGAGAACCTGACTCTTACCCATGCTCTGCCCCACCTCTGACCCCTTGGTCCCTGTGCCTGGCTGGCTGCACCGCAAGCCCCTGAGAAGCTGTGTGCCACTGAGCTCCACTTCTCTAAGAATGGCCCTGTAAAGCCTGGTTAGACCAATGTCTGCCCAGCCAAGCCTGGACCTGTCACCTCTGTCCCTTGGTCCCCCCAGGCCAATTCCAGCCCCTCTTCTAGAGGGTCCCCTGCTGTCTGCAGGGTTTTTGGGGACTGGGAAACTCCTGTGTCCCTAGGAGCCTGGGGGCCTGGGTCAGGGTTTCTGTCCCTCCCCCACTTCTGCCTCATCCCACCCTCACCCCAAATGCCCTTGGAGGTCTGGGGAAGGAGAGCCTGGGGGTCCTGTCAGGGAACAGAGGGGCAGCAGGCCTGCCCCAGGGTCTCCATATAGTCCTGAAAGCCAGGCTGTTCAGCAGGGAGGGTGCTTGGGGCCCAAGCCCCTGAAGGAGGCCACCTGTGGTCATCCCCACTGGCCACCGAGGTAGTTACACACAGGGGCCTTCTCTCTAGGCCGGGCCGCCAGCCCTCCAGCTCTGCGCCAGGACCACTTTCCACCACTGGAGACGGGGTCCCAGACCAAGGCCTCAGCCCAGTGGCCCAGGCCCCAGGCCCCCAGTTTTCGTCAAAGCGCCGGGCCTATCTCTCCGGGGCAGCTGTTGGCATGGGGGGAGAAACCCTGGGGACCACACCCTCCACGGCCACCCGGAGCCTGGAGCCATGTTCCCACTCCCTTCTGTTCCCCAGCCTCACATGCGCCCCTGAGAGAGGCTCTGGTCATGGTCAGGGAGCTCCCCTCTGCAGCAGTTACGAAGCTGGGATATTCTCTTAGGAACTCCCCCAGCTCCCCAGGGCAGGTGACAAGAGGTGCCCCTCAGAGGTCAGCACTTTAGAAAAAAAAGAAAAAAAAAAACTCTATTACTGGACAGAGATTCCTCAGGGATGTTATCTCTTAAGATTCTCCTAAGGAAGACTCAGGATGACTCCACAGAGGAGCTGGCTGTGTTCCAGGCTGGGGTCATTCCCGAGGCCACCAGCAGGACTGAGGGGCCACGTCCTTCTCCAGCCTGCCCAGGCCTGAGGCGGCTGTCACCAGCCTGTCCCATTGTGGGGAGCAGGAGAAGGCTTTACTGCTGAGTTTCCTGACATGGCAGCGGGTTTAGCCACGCCCTAGCCGTCCCTGCTGGGGGCTTGTAATCCCAGGAAAGCCCCTCTGAAGACGCCTGGGCTATTGGTCATGAGCCCGAGGGCGGCGGCATCCCCCGCCTCTGGACTGGTTCCATTCTTCAAGTCAATCCCGGGCTGCAGCTTCAGGCAGTGGGGCTGGCACGGGGACTCGAGGGAGGACACACATGATCCCAAATGACACGAGCTCAAGCCCATGGCATGAGCTACGACGGCCGCCCCATCCGTGGTGTTCTGGGCACCCTCCGATCTCTTCCCAGGGATGGTTAGGGGTGGGCAAGGGTTTCTAGGAAGGGAAGCCCCTCCACAGAGCCCTGGTCAGTGGCCCCTCCTGGAGGACCCTTCCTCCGACAGACTGGGGGCTCCACTATCTCAGAGCCCCTGCGTGGGTCAGTGTGCAGCGGCTCCCTCAGTTTCCAGAGCTGCCTCCGTCTCAGCCTCAGGGCTACGTGTGCTCAGGAATTCCCTCAGCTGCCTGCGGAGTCAGTTGAGGCCAGAATCCTTGGGGCGAAGTTCCCCCCGACCTCCAGACTGTTGAGAACTGGTCCCTCGCAAACTCTTGGCTGCTGGACAGGCTTTCTCGGGAAGCAATCCTCGCTGACCCTGCAGACAGTGGCTCGCTGGGTCCGGGGTGGATACCTGTGGGAAGGTATCACCCCTAGCCCTGCACGGTGGCAGTTGCTGGGCCCACCTGTGGGGGGTCCTGGGCAACCTAGTCCATTTCTAAGATCCCTCGGGGTGCCTCGAAGTCTGTCCCCTGCAGCTGAGAACCAAACCTCACCTCAGGAATCCCTTCGCAACACCTCCGCAGCAGCCGCTGTGCAGAAGAGGCCTCTGGGGACCCGGCGGTACACATGCCTCCTGAGAATGCTTCCCTTTCCGCCGCTCTCAAGGGAGAGTGACGTGGTCGGGGCTCTCCCTTGCCTGCCGCCTGGTCCCTTCTCCTTAGTGGGATGACATCTAGGAGCCCAGCAAGCAACTGCTGTTTGGGGGTGGAGGGGCAGACGGGGCAGCCATTCACGGCCGTAGCTGATCAGTCTCCCCAGTAAAGCTTCTCCTGGGACAAGCGGGGGGCCCAGGCTGAGTGTGAGCTCAGGGGACAGCCTCTTGGCATCTCCAGCTCCATCCCGTGGCTGGGCCCAGCCTGGTTTAAATTCCCCTTGGTCAGGACAGCCACACTCTGGAACTTCCTCCCAGAAAACTCAGCAAGTTTGCCCCAGGCTGAGAGGGGAAAGGGCCTGGTGTCCTGCCCCCAGCAGCCGCCTCCCCACGCACTTGTGAGGCCCCTCCCTGGCCGGGCAGCACCCCCACCCTCTCCCACCCTCTCCTGGAAGACCTGACTCTTCCCATCTTCTCCTCAGGCTCCGAGGCCACCAGGCTCTTGGACCTCGCACCCCAGGGCAGGGCAGAGCCTGTGCCGGCTGCCCCTCGGCTTCCTCTCGGGCTGGCCCTCCCCAACCCAAAGGGAGTGTTTGCTGGTTTGTCTTTTTCTTGCCTTAAGAAACACATCAGTTTTGGCTTTAAATAAGCGTTTTCTTCTCTGATAAGGGTAAATCCATGCTCATTGCAGACTCGTTGGATAATTTTGAAAAGGATTCAAAAAAAAAAAAAAAAAAAATCACCCGGAATCCCAGCACCCAGAGATAACTCAATTTTAAATGAGAATCACGAGACTTTTTCATTCCACTTGGATCCTGAGCGGTCCCAGTCATTAAATAGTCTTCAGAAACGTGCCCATTCTTGCTCTATTTTTGAACATGTGTGGCTATTTTAAACCTGGAAAGAAGCCTTAAGTAGTGAATTTTTTTAGGCATTTCTAGTTTTTCCTATAGACTCACTCTCTGGAGGTGGGATTTACAGCCAAACCCTATGTGCCGTGGTCGGGGGGTCCTGAGGGCGCCTGGCCACCTGTGGGAGTCCTCCCTGGGCAGGTGTGACGTGTCCTGCACTTGCACCTGGGAGCTGGCTGCAATCCTTCCTAACCCTTAAACCTTACATGTAGCTAACAGACCTTTCTTGGCAGGTGCTTCTTCGGTTAGCCTTCGTGTCAGGAGGGCAGGGCAGATGCCTTCTTTTAAAGATCTGAAAAGATGGCCTCATGGCCTGGCCGGGGTGGGAGTGGGCTGGGCTGGCCATGGGGCAAGGGGAGTCGGCAGTGAACAGAGCTGTAGGGTCTGGGGGACCTTTCCCTTGACAGCAGTGGGGCAGGGTAGGTGCTGGGGCTGAGCCTTGGGCCACTGTGTGGCTGGGCAGCAAGGAAAGGGGGTCTTGGAGGGTCTCGGGTAGAGGACCCTCTGGGGTGGAGCTCCTCGGCTCATCGGCTTGGGGCTAGGGGGCCAAGGTGAGCACCAGGCCTCCTCCATCTGGGTTCAGGGGCCACCTGGAAGCTTATATGAAACACAGGTTCTGGCCCAGATCAGATAAGCTGAACCCCAAGGTGCATTTTAACAAGATCCCCAGATGACCCCCTAATGTTTCCAAGCTGGGTCTAAGAGTGGCAGTCCAGGGAGGGGCTCAGGGTTGAGGAGAGGAAGGTGCCAAGCCCTGCAGACCCCCAAGGGAGAGGGCAGATTGGGAGGTGATAGAGAGGCCCTCAGAGGCAGGTGCAGCCTGGCTGGCATCTCAGATGTGAGGCCGTCCACTCAGTCTGGGAGGCTCTGGCCTGGCTGTGCTTCCCCGAGGCTGCCTGAGCTGCAGCTGAGCTCCCAGTATTGGGGAGGAGACAGGACTACCCACCAATGCACCACCGCCCCTGCTGTGTGGACTGAGACCCTGAGCTGAGTGGGAGGCTGGGGTGACAGGCATGGGACCCAGGGGATACCCAGGGGCCTCTGAGAAGTCCCAGTGACTGGGGCTCAAACGCTAGGCCCAGTGTGGCAGCCTCCTCTTCCCTCCTTCCTGGGTCCCACAGAGAGCCCTCCCGTGCTGCAGCGACCAGCGGTATTGAGGGCCCTGGTATGGGTGGGGGCAACCTCCTGCGGTGAGGGGACCAGGTAAGGACTGGGGTGACTGAGGGTCTCTCAGAGTTGAGCTCCGGGCCCGGCAGACATGAGTGACACACTCCTCTGTTCTCTGCGCAGGACCTTTCTCCCCAGGACTCGGGACTTCTCATGGTGGCAGCGCCTGGCAATGGCCTCCCTCTGCGCCTCTGTGGGCTCCCTGCCGGCCACCCAGGCCGGAGCATGGTGGGCAGGGCTGAGCAGGCAGGCAGGGCCTGGCCTGGGGCTTGGGGCTCCAAGCGTGGGCACCGTGCAAGGCGGTGGCCAACGCTGGCTGTCCGAGGCTCTCTCTGACGTCATCCCTATTTCCAGCAGGACCCTGGTGGGCAGCTTTACCATTTCTTTTCTGATTGCAGAATCACTGGTCATCTTTGCAAAAGGGTTTGTCAGATTGAAATTCGCACTTGCCTTCACAGCCAAGCTTCCGGCCTCGTTCTGTTCACGAAACAGGAATCCTATCATATCATCTGTGCAGCGTCGAGCAGGCTCTTTAATTTCCACACGGAGACCTGTTGGTCACTGATTGATTTTGCAAAGAGGAGGAGCAGCTGGTCCTGGGGCGAGGCTGGCTTCCTCACACTCCTTGTCTTTGTCTTGCTGACAGTGGAGAAATCACATCTCCTTGTTGCCTCAACCTGCATTTCTTTCGTTACTGGTGGGGTGGACCCTCTTTTGATTTAATTCTTGACCAGTCAGCCTTCTTCTGGAAGCCACTGTCCATGGCCATAGCCTGGTGCAGGTTGTGGTGCAAGGCCTGTGCCCCCGGCACTCACCTCTCGTTCCAGGCGTAGGATGGTCTCCTCAGGCTGTCTGTGAGGGGGCTTTCTGGGTGAACTGTGGTCTACGTTGCTAACTGTGAAGGTGCTTCACTCAGGACTGCCTCCGTTTCATGTTTAGACCTCCCTGTCTAGCCTGAGACTGGGGTGATGAAACCCACATCTCCTCTGTGTTCAGTTTTCGTTTGGAATGTAGTCTGGTGGGAATAGGGCAGGAGGCAGGTGAAGTTTGGTTTCAGATGCTCGGCAGTTGCTTTGGCGCTGTCCGTTGGCCCATGCTTCCAGCATTGGTTTCAGGCTCTGGGTGTGGGTCTGCACCTGGTCCAGGCCCTGAGCCGCCGCTGGGCCTCTGCGGTATGTCCCGGCCCCGAAGGGGCGATCAGGCCTCTGCATTCGGTGCTTCCAGCTTCTCAGCTACTTTCACACCCTTTTCCTTCATGTGCGTTTTAAAGACAGCAGTTATGGGCTGTCTGCAGCCTCCAGGGCAGCCCAGACTTTCCTGTGAGCTCCCAGCACCCACAGGGGTCCCAGGGTTGGAGGGGGCAGGAGGCCACAGGCTGGCAAGCAGGGCAAGGGGTGCCTCTCTGCCTCCTGGTCCCTGCAGATCGCCCAGACCCAGGGCTCGTGGGAGTGTCCTCGGTGAGTGCCTCCCCAGGGAGGAAGAGCTGGCCAGCAGGATCAGGGCCATGGAGGTTGTGGAGCAGAGCCAGGTGCTGGAGACCATCCTAAACCAGCTGGTGGAACACAGCCAGGTAGGATCCCTAGCCCCGCTCCGCACCTTCTGTGGCCCTGACATGTACAGAGCCTTGGGGCTCTGGGGGGGCTCTGCAGGGCTCACTGGGCAGCTGGTGGCCTTGTCAAGCCCGGAGCCCATGCCTCCCAAGCCCAGCTGCCATCATTCTGTTGTCACCCCAGCTCCTACAGGCCCTGGCCATCCCTAGAGCCCCTGATTTTCCTGCTGGAAGTGGCAGAAGTGGTGAGGAAGTCAGGACCAACACTGCCGCTCCCTGCGAGGAAACGGGAAGGGGGCGGCCCAGGTTGCAGCCACCTCTGGGCCCAGCCCTGGTCTGTCTGCTCCTGACCTGCGGGATGGAGAGGGCACTGAGGTGTCCTCAGGGCACCCAGCTCAGCTTCCTGGGCTTGTTCTCATACCAGGCCTGGGAGTGGGGGCAGCAGGACCCCCTTGTTCTGTGTGCCCCAGCCCTCTTTGCGGGGCTGTCCTCTAGACCTGCTAAGGGCCTGGACCCCTGCCAGAGGTTGTTGAGGGCCCCAGGCAGGCAGGGGCTGTCCTGGCCCCTTGCCTCTGCATTCCTGTTGCGACCTGATTCACGTGCAGCCTCCACATGCCCCTCACCTCTCAGGGCTGCTGTCGGCCTCCTCCACTCTGAGGGACAGATTCTTTGGGGGCCAAGGCCCTGTAAACAGGCAGGTGGAGCCACCCCAGAAGGGCCCGAGTGCTTACAAAGGGGGACACACAGTGGGGCATTGGGGCTGACCGCTGACCAAGGCACAGGAGGTGAGAGAGAAAGCTGCCCAGGTGGTGGGGACAGGCTGTGCAAAGGCCCTGGGGCCAGCACGAAGCATCAGAGAAGAGTGGGGGCACTCTGAGGAGGTGGGGGCAGGGCCGGGGCGTCCAGGCTTGCTGGCTGCCCTGTTAAGGGTTTACCCTCTGTCCTAAGGGTAAGGTCTTTGGTGTGGTGGGGTGTTAAGCAGAGGAGGGTGTGGCCAGAATCACACTTGAGCCTGAGTCCCCAGCTGCTGGTGGGGCTTCAACCCAACCCTTTCCTTCCAGCCTTTGAGAATCGGCTGTGTTCTCCACCTGCCCACGGGTCCTGGTAGGACCATCTCTGTTCTGTCCACTCAAGGCCCTGTCCTGTCCCTGGCGGGAGGGCCAGGGACAGGAAGTCCATGCCCTGGGCACCTTGTTCTGCCACAGCTGACCAGGAAGGAGCAGGCATCAGACACCAAGGACAGTGGCATCCAAGAGCTTCTGCAGCTCTTGAGCCTGGACCCCTGGTAGGCTTCAGAGAAGGTCGGTGCCCAGGTGTGGAGGGGCTGTCAGTCCCCTCCCCTCCCAAAGTGACTGCGGGAACCCGAAGCCCTGGAAGGTGGTGGATGGACACGAGACCTGCCACTGTGTGGTTCCTGCACCAGTGCAGGCTCTGGGGGTGCAGGGTGGGGAGCAGGCAGTGTCCCCGCAGCAAGAGCTCTGCCCAGGGCGTCTGAGGTCCCCAGGCTGGGAGTCCAGCATGGCCAGGGCTCTGTGCACAGCATGGCCCAAGCAGCAGGCAGGGTGACGGCAGCACTCAGAGTGGGCTGGGACGTGTGCGTGGGACCCACAAGGAGCAAGGCTGGTCCAGTCCTGGGCTCCGTGTTCTAAGGCAGCTCCCCCGGCCCCAGACTCAGGCGCCGGTGTGGACACTGCCTGCAGGAGTCACAGGCTTGAAGTCCCTGGAGCAGCCCCACGGAGCAGCCAGGGAGCAACAGGCAGCCATGTGGCGGGGGCAGAGGCCCAGCACCTGTGTCCCTCCAGCCTGGGGTGGCCCTGCAGACGGACCTGTGAGTGCTGCTCAGAGAGGCGGGCCCAGGACCCCAGGCAGCAGTGTGCCCTTTCCCTTGGTGTCCCGCCCAGACCTTCCTCTTCCACCTGTACAGGCTGGTCCTTCGAGAGTGTGCTGGCGTGGAGCTGGTGCAGAAGCACGTGGGCTGCCTCCTGGAGATGCCCCACCAGTCCTCCGACCAAAGGGAGGTGGGTTAGCACCCTGGGGACCCTCTGGTCAGCACAGCCCTGGCCCTGCCTCCGATGGGCCCCTTCTGATCCCAGGCCCCTGTCCCTTACTTCACGATCCTGTGTGATCCTCGAGGTCCTGGAGCGTCCTGTCAGGCACCGATTGGCAGAAACCACTGAGACCTGCCAGGCTGCGTGTGTCCCGGACCCACCCTGGCAGAGGGGTCCCTGCTAGGAGGAATGAGATCCCCTGCCCAGTGCCAGCTGTGGCCCCCGGGGAGGGCTGGGAGTGTCTTCACTGTCTCTTGAGGATTGTTTCAAAGGGTCCCCGGGTCCCCGGTCCACAGGGCATTGCGATTGCTGTGGGCTGGACGTCCACCTTGCATCTGGAGGAGGTGTGGGCCCTGCTGGAGCACCTGGGCCGCACCGGGTTCCTGAGGTTGGCCCTCACGTCCTCAGACAGCCAGGTAGAGATGCCCTGAGCATGGGGCTGATGCCAAACTGCGACGTGGCAGGGAGGGCCCAGGCCTTGGTCCCTGGGCCTGGGGAACATCACCTGTGTTTCTGAGCCTCGGTCTGCTCATTGATGACACAATGGGTTTCTGGCCCCACCGCCCTCCCTGAGGGTCTGGTGTGGGGGACCCAGGCTGGACCATAGCAAAAGCGTCTCTGTACTTCCCTTGGCCACAGAGGTGAGTCCTGGGACCCCAAAGTGGGGTCTGGAACTGCACTTGGGCTGAGGACCAGGGCTATGGGACCTGCCCTGACCCCAGGTGGCGTGTGTGGCTGGGCCTCAGTGTCCTCACCTGTGCACCTGAGCTGGGAGGACATGTGGAATGACTTCATTGCCCTGGCCGTCCCTGCCCTGGGGCCTCGCTGGGAGAGAATCAGAGACACTGGAAGGAGGAGGTGCTGCCTGGGCATGTGTGAGGTTCCCAGAGGGTGTACCAACAGAGGGGCTTCCTGGAGGAGGGGGCTGGCACGAGTCCCAGGAACATGGTCCCATGCAGGGTATGGACATGGCTGGCATTTGTCCTGACCCTGAGCACAGGGCTTGACGCTTTCTTCCCTGCAGGAGGGGGTAAGAGCTGGGTTGGTGCCAGGGGTGAGCCAAAAGCAGAGTCCCCCGAAGGCCCAGCTCCCACTGCCCATACCACACCAGCCAGGCCTCAATCTGCACTGGAGATGGGCCAGCAGCTCCGCCCTGCTGCGCCAGGGACAGATGGCCCTGCGTGCCAAGAAGATCCTGCCCTGGGTGGACAACGTCGCCTCCAGGATGGTGTACTACTTGTCATGCAGCCCCCACATGAGTCCCCCACACAGCAGAGACCGAAAAGCAGAGAAGGGCAGTGGGGACCAGGGGCCGCACACTCAGGGAGCAGCTTAGGAGACAGACCCCTTGCCGTCACCTCACCCAATCCAGCACTGACTCCCAAGGCAGCGCTTACAAGGGGATGCAGGGCTTGGGTGGGGGATGTGACCAGGTGGAGCCCACCCCGGGTGCTGCTCCCTGAGTGCCAGGTCACCCCAGCATCACCTGCTGCCCTGGGTCCGGCCGCCTTGGCTGTGGGTGCTGGGATGAGGTCCAACCAGGCCAGGGCAGAAGGCGGAGGGTGGTGGGGCCCCCTCCCCGCACAGCCCTGGGCCTAGGGAGGTGGGCATGGCCTTTGCTTTAAAAGGCATCAAATCAAGTGCTCCCACATCCAAACACTGCATAGGAAACACCAAGAGCATAGTCGCCTGCACCTGCCTGGGCGCCTGGGGAGGGCTGCGACATGCGCAGCGTGAGGTGTGGGTGGTAGGGCCCCTGTGTAGAAGGGGATGTGTGATGTGCATGTGTGTCCTGTGTTGCATGTAAGTGATGTGCATGTTTGTGCTCTGTGTATCTTATGTGGATGTTGTGTGTGCTATGTATGTTGTGTGTGCACACTGTGTATGTTATATTGTGTGTTGTATGTGCTGTGTTTGTTGTGTGTGTTATAGGCATGCATGTGTGCTCTATGTTGCGTGTTATGAGTATACACGTGTGCTCTGTGTATGTTATACATGTGTCCTCTGTGTATGTTGTGTGTGTGTGAGTGCTCCGTGCATGCTGTATGTTCTGCATGTGTGAGTGTGCTCCGTGTATGTTGTGCTGTGTGTGTTTGTGTGTGTATTACTTGCACTCAGGGTACATGGATGTGCAGTTCTGCTGCAGGATATTGGGGAACTCTCTGCCGACACCCCGACTTGGTCCTGACATCCACCTGTGCCTGGCAGGACAATGTTCTCAAAACCAGCTTCCTTTTGGTGGCCATGACGCTCTCAGAGGCTCTCAGCCGGGTCACGGTGCACAGAGCTACAAGTTCACTCAGATCCCAGAGCTCATCCAGTGCCTCCTGGGGAGTGTCCCCCGGGGTCCTGCCCAGCAGGGGCCCGCACGGCCACCAGGGTTGTGGGAGGGTGGGGTCCGGCTGACAGCCCTGCCACGCTGGCTCCTTCTCTGCCATCCCAGCACATCCTTCAGAAGGATTCCAACGTCCCAGCCATTCTCTTGCGGCAGCAGATCATACTAGTCATTGTGGGACTCAGGTATCTCACCCTCAGGCCCAGGAAGGAACGCAGTCCAAGCTTCCGCACAGGGGGTGGGGATCGCGTGGGAGGTGGGGAGAGGTGAGGGACTGGTGGCAGGGACTGAAACTGAGCTCTGGGTGGGCTCTGGCCAGGGGCCACATTCCATCTGGTGAGATTTGCTTTGGTTTACATCCAAGATAAGTTGTTAGCGTTGGCACTGGCTGAGCCCTGGCGACAGTCACACACGGAGCCCTGACCTGGTCACCCACGGAGCCCTGACCTGGTCACACACGGACCCCTGACCTAGTCACACACGGACCCCTGAGCCTGGTCCTAGGCTGAGCCCTGACTGCCATGCCTGAAGCTCTCGGCTTGGCCCCCTTGAGCCCTGACCCTGGCCTCCATCACCAGCTAACCCCTAATACCATTCACAGCCCTAACCCTGACCCCAGAATAGTCCCTGCGTTTTCTCACAAACGTGTCAATGAAGCTAAGAGAACTGACTGAATGTGTCACAATGGTTCAGACCCTGTCCCCTGTGGGCCTCTCCAGTTCATATAAGCTCCATTGTCCCCAACAGTGCCACCTCTTACCCACAAGCCAGAGTCTCACCCTGTGTGCAGTCCAGACCCACATCCAGCACTTGAAGTCACATCCACCTGTGCCTGTGCCCGTTGGGAGCCCCTTTTGACGAGGCCGTTCATGCCCAGGACCACAGTTTGTTCAAAGAAGTTCAGAACCTTCTGTTTCTTCTAGCAACCTGCAGCCCCATCTCACACCCACGGTCAAGTCCAGGATCCTGCAGACCTGCCTGAGGAGCTTGTACGCTTGTACGTGCTTCCCCGATGGAGGCACTGAGGAACCGCCCCCTGCTGCAGGAGCCGGACCAGGACCTCACGGTGATCCCTGTTCCTGTGGCTGTCCTCCTGTTATCTCCAGGTCGTGGGGTCCGGGGCTTGGCCCATTTGTCAAGGCATTGCCTCCTGTGGCAGGTGAAGGGGCAGACGAAGGGCTCTGGCACTGGGCGCGTCAACTGGGGCCATCCGGCAGCTGTACTGGCTGGTCCCTGGCAGTTGCACACCCCCTCTTGACCCCTCCGAGAGCTGGCAGCTGCTGGAGGGCTGGTGCCAGGCCTGAAGAGGACCCAGTGAAGCACTGCACCCACTATCACCTGAGCCCTGGGAGCCAGAGGCAGACATCCCAAGGGCATCAGAGATGGACCACGAGGGCGTGACCCTGAGCAGGGGTCCCTTGGTTTCAACAGATTTACTGAAGTATAGCCAAGATATAAAACACTGCCCGTGTTCAACATGCACCCTTCGGTATGTTTTAAAGTGCGAGCATGAAACCATCATGAAGTCAAATCTATCACCCCCAAAGCTTCCCTGTGCCCTGGTGGCTCCCTCCTCTTCACCCCTCACCCCTGCAGGATCCCTCCTCCTTAACCTCTCACCCCTACAGAATCTCTGCTCCTCATCCCTCCTCTACAGGATCCCTCCTCCTCACCCTTCTCTCCTACAGGATCCCTCCTCTTCACCCTTCTCCCCTACAGGATCCCTCCTTCTTAGCCTCTCACCCTTACAGGATCTCTGCTCCTCACCCCTCACCCCTGCAGGATCCCTCCTCCTCACCCCTGCAGGATCCCTCCTCCTCACCCCCACCGATCACCTGTGGGGTTCCTCCTCACTTGTCTTCACTGAAAGCACTGCTGGGTTTCTGCGGCTGTGGGCTGTCTGTATGTTTCGCAGCTCTGGGTGGATGGAATTGAATGGTGAACGCTGACCTTGGGCATCTACAGCTGTGGGCTGGTCTGTGTGGTTCAGGGCTTCGTGTGGATGGGATCAAATGGGACACACTTATCTTTGTCTGGATTCTGCTGCCTCACCATGATGACTTTGGGATCATGCGTGTCGTAGCTTGCAGCGTCCTTTTATTGCTGAGTGGAATTTCATTTGTGGACATTCCACCATTTGTTTACAGCTCATTCGATGATGGCAGTTGGGCTGTTTCCAGCTTTGGGCTTTTATAAATAAAGCTGTTGTGAACCTCTGTGTATCTGCATTGCTGGAGATAGATCTCTGTCCCCACCCAAATCTCATGTTGAAATGTAATCTGCATTGCTGGAAGTGGATCTGTGTCCCCACCCAAATCCCCCATTGAAATGTAATTTTCTTTAGACACGTGTTTTAATTTTCTTTCTTTAGACACGTGTTTTAAATTGCAGGGGCCATACCTAAGAATGGGATAGCTGGGTCCTATGGCAGGTGTGTGTTAACAAATCACCTAACCGTTTCCAAAGAGGCTGTGCTATTTGATGTCCCTACCAGCAGCACGTGGAAGTTCTGGCTGCTCCATGTCCTCGCGAAGGCTTGGTCTGGTCAGTCTTTCAAACGTTGGCTGTCGAACATGTGCATTGCGCCAGCTCATTGGCGTCAGTTTCCATTTTCCTCCTGGCTAATCGTGCTGGGCGTTGTCCCAGCACCTGTTTTTCAACCCCAGAACCTCTCTGGTGAGGCGTCTGCTCAAACCTCATGCCTAATTTTAAAATTGAGTTATTTGTTTGATTATTATGTAGATTTCAGAGTTGATTTTGTATTGTGGATGGGAGCCCTTTGTCGGCTCTATGATTTGAAAATACTTCCTTCTGGGTTGCAGCATGTCTTTTTATTCTCTTAACAATGTCTTCCAAAGAGCAGAAGTTCTTTATTTTAAGGAAACTCATCTGTCTTTCTCGTATGGGTTGTATTTTTAGTATTTTATGCAGGAAATCTTTGTTTTACCCAGGGTCACGAAGATTTTCTCCCAAGTTTTCTTCTAGAGTTTCACAGTTTTCAGTGTTTCACAGAGTTTCACAGCGTGATCAGGTTTTGGTGAGGATCCTTCTCAGGCTGCAGGTTGCCAACTTCTTATAGCCCCCAAGGACGGAAAAGGGCCATAGAGCTCTTTGGGGCCCCTTTCATTAGGGCACTAACCCCACCAATGAGGGCTCCACCCTCATGGCCTCACCACCTCCCAGACCCCACTTCCTGATGGTCTCACCACCTCCCAGACCTCGCTTCCTGACACCATCACACTGCAGGTAGGACTTCAGCATGGGATCTTGGGGGTGGACAGAAATATTCAGTCTATGACAGCCCATGGTCTATTCTGAATTCATTTTATATGGTGTATTATATGGAGTACTACATACAGATACTCAGTTGTTCCAGAACCACTTGATGGAAAGGTCATCTTTTCTAGGCTCAACTACCTCTGTGCTTTTGTCAAAACTCAACTGGGCATGTATCCATAGTTCTATTTTGAATCTCTTTATTCTGTCCCACTGGTCTACTTGTCTGTCTTTATGCCAATATCACACTGTCTTGAGGACCATAGTGTCTCAGTCCATTTTCTGTTGCTATAACAAAATACCTGAGACTGGGTGATTGATAAAGAAAAAGGGTTTATGTAGCTCATGGCTCTGGAGGCTGGAAGTCCAAGATGGGACAGCTTCATCTGGCAGAGGCCTTGCACATATCATAACATGGCTGAGGACATCCCACAGTGGGAACGGGTGTGAGCCTGGCAAAGGGCTGTGTGAAAAGCAGACAAAACACAAGGGGCTACCGTGCTCTATAGTAGCCTGTTCCACTAGTAGCTAATCCAGCCCGGTGAGAGTGAGAAGTCACACCTTCCTGGGAGATGGCATGAATCCCTTCATGAAGGTGGGTCCCTCACAACCCAAATGCCTCTTACAGGTCCCACTACTTCTCAACACTGTGACACTGGGGACTAAGCATCAACATGAGTTTTGGTGGGGACAAGCCAGCTGTGTGGGCCTCTGGTATGGTTTGGATCTGTGTCTCCACCTAAATCTCCTGTTGAAATGTAATCCGCATTGCTGGAGATAGATCTCTGTCCCCACCCAAATCTCATGTTGAAATGTAATCTGCATTGCTGGAAGTGGATCTGTGTCCCCACCCAAATCCCCCATTGAAATGTAATCCACACTGCTGGAGGTGCAGCCTGGTGGGAGGTGATTGGATCATGGGGGCAGCTTCTAATGGCTTAGCACCATCCCCCTAGTGCTGTTCTAGTGAGTGAGTTCTCACGAGATCTGGTTGTGTGGCGCCTCCCCCACCTCTTCCTCCTGCTGTGGACCTGTAAGATGTGCCTGGTCCCCCTTTGCCTTCTGCCATGATTGTAAGTTTCCTGAGGCTTACCCAGAAGCAGAAGCTGCCATGCTTCCTGTACAGCCTGCAGAGTTATGAGCCTATCAACTCCCTTATCTTAATCAATTCCCAGTCTCAGATGTTTCTTTAAAGCAATGTGAGAACTGACTAACACAGCCTCTGCCCAATGGGAGGGCAACAGAGGAGAGGGCAGGGTCTGAGTGCCTGGGTGGAGCCCTGGGTCACCCCTGGATCTGGGGAAAGTGAGTCTCCACCATCTCTTTGATGACTCTCCTTTCCCATGTCACTTGAATACATGGCCAACGCACAGTCTCGAACTTGTTTAGATGCTTCCTTTTGTTCTTGGGTGTTCATTACTTGTTTTTGCCTCTCCAACTAGACTAGAATATTCTTATGATCAGGACCCAGGTCTGGTTCCTACCACACACCAGCCTTGCAGGTGAGGAGTACAGTATGTGCTAGGAAATATCCATCCAGGGAGAGAGCGATTCGTGGCTAGTGGACTGTCACTGACAGAGGCCATTGTCCTCCTCGCTCTGGCGCATCAACAGCATGTGCTGTCTCCGCTGAACTTCAGGATGCTTTGGTCTTAGGTGGCCAAGGGGATAGACTGTGGTGCTGTGACACACGTGAGCAGCTGCGGTTCATTCCTTTGGTCAGGATTTGAGGGAATGCCGTGGTCTTTCCTATATTTTGCAAGATTTTCGCAGCACCAAATGACATTAACTCTCTGTTTATTCATCCCACAATCTCCAAGCACCCCCCACTGCTGAGCAACACACTGGATTCTCACCCACCAGGCTGGCAAGCCCTGGGCACAAGCCTGAGGGGTCTGCGGGGGCTTTGGACCCATTGACTTCTGAATATCTGAGGACATCAGCCAAAAAATGTTCCCAGGGAGAATAAAGAGGGTGAAAAGAAAAGAGCACAGGCCACCCCAAGGGAGAGCAGCGTCAAAGGGATAGCAGAGGACAAAGGGCAGCCCCAGAGGTGGGGGGGCGGGAAGTGGGAGGAAAGTGAGGTGCACCGTCTGAGAGCCGAGGGCAGGGCAGCGCGCGCCCCTGTGCTCCCCCGGGCTGGTTTCCGCTCATTGCTTGGTGGCCCCCACAACTCCCCTGTGGCATGCAGGCAGCTCTCACCACCCCCAGTGGTTATCACCTGCAGAGAGCAGCTGCTGCGGGCACTGTCTGTCCTCACACACTAGGGCTGGCCCACGGTAGACAAGGTGACCGGCCCGAGGCCTTGCAGTGAGGAGTGGTCTGGCCCTCCTCCCAGTTTTGCAGGTGCCTTGTGAGGGATGGATAAGCACATCTTTCTGCGAGGGCAGTGGAGCTGGCAGGCTGACCCTCAACTGTGCAACTTGTTTTTGCCTCTCCAACTAGACTAGAATATTCTTATGATCAGGACCCAGGTCTGGTTCCTACCACACACCAGCCTTGCAGGTGAGGAGTGGCCATCTTCCTCTGTTAGGTGCTGTACGAGAAGGCCGTGTGCACCCTGGACCTGCTGCTTCAGAGCTTCGTCTCTGAGAAAAAGAGAGCATGGACGAGGTTTCCTTCCTCCTGCAGGTAAGGGGCAGGGAGGGGAGGTGGAGGCCGGGTGCATGCATACATACATACATACATACATACATACATACATACATAACAGTGTGGTGGTGCACGCCTATAGTCCCAGGTGTTTGGAAGGCTGAGGTAGAAGGATGTCTTGAGCCCAGGAGGTCAAGGCTGCAGTGAGCTGTGATTGCAGCCCTGCACTCTACTCTGAGGAGAGTGAGACCCTGTCTGAAAAAACACTTTTTTACAAAGGCACCCTAACTTCTGCCTTCCACGTGCAACACTTGATGGCTGTCTCGAGGGCCTCTGTGTCTTGCCCTCTGTCTCCCGTGGCGTACAGGCTGACTCGCCCTGGCTGCCGTCATTGACTAGTGGGCTAACTGTGCTGACTCTCCTCAGTTTCTCAACAGCCCGGAGGTCTCCCAGTGTGCATCTCGGAGAACCGTGACAACTTCCTGAGCATGGGCCTGAATCATCCCAGCCAGCTGGTGCAGCTCAGGAGCCTGAGGGGCCTCAGCGGTGCCTCAGTGCACCCTAAGAAGGTGAGAGGAGACGGGGTGCTCCAGGAGGACACGCACTTCTATCCTAGGAAGCGGGGAGGAGGTGGTGCCGGGAACAGTCTCCACTGCAGGCATCGCATTGGAAGAAATGGGTGGGGAAGGCAGCCCCTATAGCACTGCACAGGGCTGGGGAGCCCAGAATCTCTGAGCTGAGGGGAGCCCTAAGGTTAGTGCCTCTGGCCTCCTTTGTGGGTGGGAAGGAACCCCCCATCAGCAGCCTCCCGCTGGGCCTGAGGTTCCCAGGCTTTTCTTCCCTCTGATAAGCGGTGTGAAAGGAGGCAGGGAGTGGCCTGCAGCCAATCTCTGCCAGGGGCTCAATCGTCCGCCCTCTGCCCACTCAGCCACCTCTGAGGCAGTGCACTGTGGGCTGGGCTTGGGGCAGAGCAGATACAGTCCCCGCTCAGGAAGCTCACAGCCCGCTGGGAATCAGAAGAGCCCTGTGGCCGGCAGGCAGGGAGCCGTCCCGCTAGGGAAGCCTGGGAAGGGTTCCTGCACAGAGCAGCTGAGCAGGGGTCCCACGTGCAGGGCCAGGTCTCCCGTAGGTGGTCCTGCTCCAGGCCCAGCTGATGGAGCCACCAGACAGCTTCCTGAAGCCTGAGTCTGAGGACCTCACAGGCCTGACGGAGATCCTGGGTGACATTCTGCACCGTCTGGGCACCCAGGGCGTTGGTGCTGTCAGCGTCACGATGGCCCAGCACCTGCTGCCCTTGTTCAAGGATGTGAACGGGCCTGCCCTAGGCAGGGGTGGCGGGTGGGCCCCAGGGGACCTCAGGCCCTCTGACCCCTGGCTGTCCCGGCTGAGGGGGACCCCCTGCCAGCAGGGTGCTTACATGGCCTCAGCCAAGCTGACCCCTGGAAGAGGCCAGAGCTGCCCATGTGCTGGTGGAGCCGCTAGGTGGGGACCATGGGAAGGAAGGGGGTGTCTGCCGCCGGCGGGGCTCATGCACGCCCACTCTAGAAGAACGCTGGGGGCCAAGGGGTGGGTCCTCCAACTGGGAGGGCGACTGGGCTGGGGTTCAGAAAGACCCTTGGGTCGACCAGGTGAGAATGGATGGGGGCTTTGAATCACTTACGGGAGGTATGGAGTGAAGGGCAGAGGGCTGAGCCAGGGTCGGGCAGCTGCATAAGGGGGTCGTGAGCCCACAGCTGCCAGGGACTGACTGGACCCTGGGAAGGCGGAGATCTAGGAGCAGCCCCAGGTGGGGTCTGAGAGCCGGTAGTGGCCCCAGGTCAGGTCTGAGAGCCAGGAACGGCCCCAGGTGGGGTCCGCAGGTGGGAGATGGTTGCTGCCTTCCAGAGCTGGATCCCATGTGGGGAAGTCAAGCTGCTGCCTTTTGCAGAGTTGTCTGGGGGTGTCAGATACAGACTGACGAGGATATAACCAAATGGGAAACTGAGGGATGCAGCCATATGTTCAGAAGGAAGAGGTGGCTGAGGTCACCAGGGTACCCTGTTGGGGGAGGCTGACCCCTATCCAGATCTCAGAAGCTGCAGTTAAAAAGTTACGTGGAGGCTGAGGTCCACTGCATTCTCTGAGCAGATGGGCAAAGGCAGGAAGGTGAGGCTGAGGCCTGGCGGGGGAGCAGAAAATCCCCCTTGCTCTGTTGATATCCATGGATTTGTCAAGCACCTGTTGTGAGTGGGGCCTCCTCGTGGGTGTGGAGAGGAGGCAGCCCCTCCCCATGAGGAGCACAGTGCTATGGGGACAGATGTGTGAGCCCCAGAGCACCAGGCAGGGGCCCTGGCAGAGTGGACTCGGGAGGAGGCTGAGGGTTTTGGAGAATGAAAACCAGATGGGCCAAGTCCTCCCAGCTCAGCAAGGGGTGGGGAAGCCAGGCCTGGGATGGGGACTGTGAGGATGGCCAGGGCCACCTGTGGGCGGAGGGGGACAAAACAGCAGACATGTATTGTGTCCGAGTTCGGAAGCTCGGAGATAAGGCGTCGCAGGGCTGGCTCCTCCTGGGGTCTCTCTCCCTGGCTTGAGGATGGGTGCCCTCTCCCCGTGTCCTCACGAGGCTGTCCCTCTGTGTGCCTGTATCCTACTCTCCTCCTCTTAGAAGGACACCAGGAATCCTGGATTGCAGCCCACTTTAATGACCTCATTTTACCTCTTTTTGTTTTGTTTGTTTGTTTGTTTTTGTTTTTCAGAAAGAGTCTCCCTGTCGCCCAGGCTGGAGTGCAGTGGTGCAATCTCAGCTCACTGCAACCTCCGCCTCCTGGGTTCAGGTGATTCTCCTGCTTCAGTCTCCCGAGTAGCCGGGACTACTTGCACAGCCTACAAGCCTGTAATGCCACCACCCCCGGCTAACTTTTTTGTGTTTTTAGTAGAGACGGGTTTTCACCATGTTGGCCAGGCTGGTCTCAAACTCCTGACCTTGAGTGATCTGCCCACCTCAGCTTCCCAAAGTGCTGGGATGACAGGCGTGAGTCACTGCACCTGGCCCTTAATCACCTCTTTAAAGACCCTGTCCCCAGTCATAGTTGCCCCTGATAGCTCAGTACCAGGGTTCAGAGACTCAGCACATGGATCTGGTGGCCACAGTTCAGCCCACAGCAGGGGCTCTTCTAAGGGAGACCTGAGCCTGGGCTGGCAGCTGTGGGTGCTGGTGGCCTCTGGCCCTCCCTTGCACCCTTGTCCCTCATCCCTCTGGCCCTCGAGAGAGGCCCTCAGGTCCAGAAGGAGGCCTGGGCAGGAGGGTGACCACTGGCCTCCCTGGGAGCCCGGTGTGAATTACCTCAGGACACCCATGGGACTGGGGTGGACACAGTGCTGCGGGGCCTCCTCTTCCTCTGGCAGGCCAGCCCCTCCAGGGCACTGGCAGACTGTGCAGCCGGGGACAGCAGGGCTGTGGAGGCCCCTGGGCTCTTCAAGGGAGGGGCATGGTGATGGGGAGGGGAGCCCGGACCTCCTGGTCCTATATTTCTGCTGTGCACCCACAGAAGACCAAGCTCACCCTCCTACGCTGCGCCATCTTGCTGAAGCAGAAGTTGCTGAAGGAGCTGTTTAGCATGTTGTGGGGCCACAGGCTGGGCGCCGAGAACCACATTTTTATCTTCATGGTAAGACGTGGGCGCCCTCTCGGAGGAGGACCAGCAGGGCCGGGGAGGAGGGGAGGGCTGTGTGCGGGAGCCCAGCACCCTGAGGGGTGTCTATGTGAGGATGGAGCAGCTGCTGGAGGGTCCAGGCGGCAGTGGACACAGTGAGGGGAGCCTTGAGGTCCTCAAGTCCCAGGGCTGACCTGAGGAGGGCCCTCAGCTCACAGAAGCCCACCCCACAGACCCTGCTGAGCCCAGTTCTCTGGCCAGGAGCACGTCCTTGCAAGAGGCGGATGAAGGGGGCAGGGACGAGCGAGAAACACCACTTCTCTATTTTCCAGCTGCCAATTTCATCTCTGACTGCAGTCTCTCATTCTGTCCTATAAGTGGGGAAAACAGACCTCCAGCCTTGGCCAGGCTGCCAGGGAGGCAGCGCCAGGCTCTTTAGCAGGGCCAAGGTCACTGGTGGGCCCAGCAGGCCTGATCTCCACCTGCACTGATCTCGGCCCACACGGGGTCCTTTTGTTTGGGTACTGGGTGCCGTGCCCAGCGCTGGCTGCGGGCCCTGCCTCACTCCAGCTGCTGGGAGAATTCCTCTGCCTGAAAGCCCCACCAGGCTCCCAAAGGGCTGGGGAGGAGCCTGAAAGCTGAAAGGTTTGCTGTTGTCTGTATTCTTGACCCTGTCACCTCCTTCCTGCAAGGGGATGAAGGGAAGAGCCACTACCAGCTTGAATGCAGAGGGAGGGGAAATCCCAGGGGGAAGCTCCTGAGGCTGCCGCAGCCGCAGTGGCAGAGGTGAGCAGTTAGAGGTCAAAGAAGGCCATGTTTCTGTGGACAGGAGCAATCAGGGAGAGCTTCCTGGAGGAAGCAGAGGCTGGCGCTGGATGTGGGGAAAGGAACAAACATTTCCTGAGAGGGTGGGGATGTAATTCTCGAAGGCAGGGGAGGGCGGGAATCTGATGGAGCAAAGATTCCCAGGAAGAGATACATTTGGCTTCTGCGGGGAACCCTGAAAGCTGGCGAGCCAGAGCTGGCCGGGCCAGGCTCCTCTGCTGCGAGCTGCCTGTGCAGATCCTCTCCGCGTCCTATATGAGGTTGTCCGTGTTTCACTTGGAAAAGTGTGGGAATTCTTTCTATGCTGTGCCTGCATCCTTAGCCAACTATTGGCGTTGCAAATATGTTTGCACAGTGAGTGACCTGTCCTGTGACCTTGCTTATGGTGTTACTGGTGGGACAGACGTTTTTGGTTTTAATGGAGCCAAATGTATTCCTTTTCTGTGCTTCGTGCTTTGGGGTCTTTTTTATTCTTTTTGAGACAGGGTCTGTCTCTCTGCCCAGGCTGGAGTGCAGTAGCTATCCACAGGCACAATCCTAGCTCACTGCACCCTCAAACTCCTGGGCTCAAGCAATCCTCTCACCTCAGCCTCCGGAGTAGCTGGGACCCCAGGGGCCTGCCACCACACCCAGATAATTTTCGTACTTTTTATGGAGACAGGGTTTTGCGATGTTGGCCAGGCTGATCTCGAACTCCTGAGCTCAAGTGACCCTCCTGCCTTGGCCTCGAAAAGTGCTGGGATTAGAGGCTTGAGCCACCGCGCCCGGCCGGGATCTTATTGAGAACTTCCTCCTTGCTCTGTGGAATTGTGCTGGTACTGGGAGGGGTCCAGGAGATAGATCAGCAGTGACAGGCTCGGGGCTGGGAGGGGCTATGCCTTAGGATGTGAGTGTGGGTGGCGCCGAGCTCGCTGCCATGGGAATGGGATGCTGGCTGCCTACTGTGTGCCGTGGTGCCGTCTGTCCTCACGCTGTCACCCTTGGCTGATGACAGTGACAGCGGAAACATTGACCTTGGGAGCCCAAGGCCTGCTGCCCTTAACCGCTAGAGCATAACTGGGACTTGAGTATTCTGTATGGCTCGGAGCCCGTTCCTGAGATGGGCACCACCCAGCAGTGTGAGCAGGCAAGTGCAGTGTGAAGAATGACTCAGTGCCACGGGGAATGAGAGTTCGAAGGGGCTGGCTGGTAAGAAGTAACGAGCGCTCTGAAGAATGCAGCAGCGGCAGGAATGACGCGTCTGTTGAACATTAGCGTGTGTCCTGTCACATAAGGCGGAAGAGCCCCTCCCTGGGCTGAGGCAAGTGCCCAAAGCAGACCTCCTCTCCTGGGCAACTGGCTCCTGTAGCAGAGAAGCCAGTGGGTGCAGAGACTGCTGTACATGAGCCCTCTGAGCTGCAGGAGAAGCTGCTCACAGGGAGGTGTCGCATGGGTGATACTCCCTTGCCAGACTGCCCCAGGGGGTTCGGGCACAGCTGCACCTTCCCGTGGCTGGCCCCGTGCTCTGCAGGAGCTGAGTGCTGGGGCAGTGGTCGCAGTGCAGGAGCCTGGCCCTGGAGATCCTGCAGCCCACAGAGCAGAGGGGCTGCCTCCTGGGGTGCCTCTCCCTGCTGTCTTCTGACCACACCCCAGGACCCACCAGCAGAGGGAGATACTCAGGGGGCTCACATCCATCTTCACACACCAGGCAAAACAGGTGAATTCGAAGAGGCGAAAGCACCAAAAAAACAAAAACCACATGAGGGGCACAAAGATCTCACACGCTGGCTGCGAGTGCCCTTCTCACCCTGTTCCAGTCTGTGTGTCTTAAGCCCGGTTTCACATTTTCCATCTCTTTTCTCTCTCGATGGTGCATTTTGGGTTATTTTCCCCCGGATTTATCTCCCAGTTCATTTTTTCTCTATCCCTGATTCACTCTTAAAACATCCGCCACTTTCATCACATCAACAGTGGTGGTCTTCGCTTCGTCTCCTGCGCTGTGTTCCAGGTGCACCTGTTCTTTCTCTGTAGTGTCTTGCCTTTTTCTTAGGCGTTCCTGTTTCCCACAAATGTAATCATTTAAAAAACACCTTATCATCTCTTCTGCATGGCTCGATTCTGGGACATTCTCAGGGTCTGGCCTTGCCGTTGCCTGTGCTTTCTGTCTCTTGCTCATGGTGGCTTCTCCCCTGCTCACGTTGCTTCTACGTATTCTGGGCTTCTCCGTGAAGCCCTGGCATTGGGCTCAAGGCTGTGCATGCCAGGGTCTTTGTGTTTGCTGCTGATATGGGATGAGTTTCTGCATTAACTCCCTAGCTCTGGGGTCCCCACTGAATGCCGGCAGTGGAAACTGAGACCCTAAATCCTCCTGTGGGGCTTGACCATGGTTATCAACCCTGAAGAAAACATCTTTTTCCACAGGCCGAGATAGACACAAACCTTCTTTGGTTTTCTCTGCCTGCCCGCAGAGTCTTTCCGGTCCAGTTCTTAAGGTGCCTGTTTTAGGCCTGGGTCCCTCTTCCTCCCGACTCCTGGGCCTTGAGGCTGGTCCTTCCCCGGGGCACCTGGGTGGTGGCCTTGACGCCTGGCCTCAGCCTGGGAGATTGCCTGGTGCCTGGGGCAGCTGGAGCTCAGTGAGCACCTGGGGCCCCGGCTCTGTCTCTCTGTCCAGCTCCGCCCTTTTATTTTAGCGGTTTCTGTTGAAAATTTTATGAGAAATTTGCTGTTAACAGATTCTTTCGTTTTGGAGGTATTTGTGTGCTTGGAGAGGTATATGCACCACCATTTGTATTTTATTTAAACCCAGTTTATAGGCTGGGCATGGTGGCTCATGCCTGTAATCCCAGTGCTTTAGGAGGCCAAGGTGGGCTGATCACCTGATGTCAGGAGTTCGAGACCAGACTGACCAATATGGTGAAACCTCGTCTCTATTAGGAGGTCAGGAGATTGAGACCATTCTGGCTAACACGGTGAAACCCCATCTCTACTAAAAAAGATACAAAAAATCAGCTGGACGTGGTGGCAGGCGCCTGTAGTCCCAGCTACTCGGGAGGCTGAGGCAGGAGAATGGCGTGAACCTGGGAGGTGGAGCTTGCAGTGAGCCGAGATAGCGCCACTGCACTCCAGCCTGGGCTTGGAGCAAGACTCCGTCTCAAAAAATAAAATAAGATAAGATAAACCCAGTTTATTAATCTTATTAATTTATGAAACAGTCCACCTTCTGAGGCATTGAACAGTCAGCACTGCTAGCATTACAATTACCCGTACTAAGACAACTGATCCATGAAAACTTACAGAATTAACAAACTTTTCAAGATTTACATATTGCTTACAAACTTATTGACACAACTCTAAAAGCTTAACTACAGTCCTAGGTTTAAACATCACATCCTCCCGCGTTTCAGGCACTGTGGATGAGGAGCCGCATGGAGGCGTCGGGACTGTGTGGGTCATTCGGGTGTGCGCCCTCCTTGCCGGATATTTGTGGGTCACTCGGGTGTGCGCCCTCCTTGCCGGATATTTGTGGGTCACTCGGGTGTGAGCCCTCCTTGCCGGATATTTGCGTCCTCCTTCCTTATCACTGTTCTTTCTTCCCTGCACAGGCCTTCCTGGGTTTTCAGGGATGTACCCATTTTCACACCTCCCTAGAGTTTCCATAGCTTTAAAGATCAGACCCAACAGAAACCAGCTGCCCCCTTGGGCCATCGTGGGTGTTGGGAGCTGGTTGTCCACCAGTGCCCCTGGGTGAGCGTGCCCCTAGGTGTCCCCGGCCGCAGGGGCCCTGTCCACCTGACCGTTCACCTGCCCTATCACATCAATTCTACTTCTCAAAAGTCGGCGTCTTTCCCTGACATCTCGCCTTGTTTAAGTTTCGGCCGGCCGGCATCCCTTTCCGGATGGAATTCCATTCCTTTCATGGTGGTCAGGTGGCCCCTGACCTGCAGGTGTTACTGACAGCAGGTTATGTGTTCATGACCAGTATTTTAAAATAGGCGGCTCGTCACTGTCTAACGCCAGGCTGCTGTCTCATGCTGCACATGGGGTCCCTGCAGGCTGCTTGGGAACACGGGCTGAGCCTCGGCCATGGCCGACCACTCCCTCGAGTCCGCACAGCACCCCGAGGCCCCCAGCCCCAGAGGCAGGTGGTTTATTCTCAGCCCTGCCTTTATTCTTTCTTGACTCCACTGATGGGAGCGAGTTGATGTCATACCACGAGTAGAAGAAACACAAGACATGCATTTAAACTCTTCTGTTAGTACCCAATAGGTAGTTTTACAATTAAACAAACACAAACAAATGAACAAAAATGCTTCCCTCCTTTTGAACACCAGTAGAAATTAATCTGTGTAGTCTCCCTTCTCTGTGGTCTTCTCCTTCCTGTTTACTTCCCGTGAACCCTGCTCTTTGGAGTGATCTCGAGGTCAGGGCCTGCACGTGCTGGCCAGACCTCTGTCACCCAGAACCACATGCCTGGTGGCTCACATCACGAAGACGCACCCTCTCACGGTTCTGGAGGCCAGGAGTCCAGACGAAGGCACCAGCAGAACCCTGCCCTTGGGTGGCGCTGGGGTGGCATCTGCCCGCCTCTCTTCTTGCTTTCGTAGGTCCTTGGCCTGGGGCGGCGCCGCTCCCATCTCCGCCTGGCGTCCTCCCTCCGCGTATCTGTGTCCCAAGCTCCTCTTCTTGTAAGCACACAAGTCCTGCTGGACCAGGGCCCTCCCTGACAACCGCACGTCACCTTGATCACCTCTTTAAGATCCTACCCCAAATACAGTCACATCTGAGGTACTGGGGTCAAGGCTTCAACATTTGAGTTTGCAGGGACACAGCTTAGCTCATGAAGACTCAGCTTAGTCCCAGTAAGCGCCACCCCGTGGTGACCATCCCGGAGTGAATGTGCGGGGGCCACAGCCTGGCCAGCAGCCCCTTTAACCCACCCCTTCTTGCTGTGAGCATTGCTCCTGGACCTCAGTTTGTGCTTTTGCCCCTGGGAGTTTTTTAAAGCCTCCTTCTTTCTGGCAACATTAGAAGGTTCCAAATCCTTCCTGATTATTTTTCCACTCCGAGACACGGGATCAGCGCTTGCAGGGCCCCTGGAGCCTTTGAGTGGGAGGCGTCAAGACAGGCCAGAGTCTGAGCCCCAAGAACGTGTGAGGTCTGGTGGGGGCCAGCGCTGCCATCCAGCCCCTAGAGCAGGCCCAGGGCAGAGTTGTGGGTCTCTCTAAGGTCATGGGTTCCTGACCGAGTTTCCAGTGTGTGGGCTTGCTGGCGACTGGGATGCTCTTCTGCATGGACAGCAAATTGGATCTCGTGTGTCGGGGGTGTGGAGACCCCAGGGCCCCTTGTGGCTGAAGCTGCAAGTCCAGGCTGCGTCTGGGGCTGTCCCCTGTGGAAGGAGAGTGGGAAGCAAGGAGGCTTGGGTGGGAAGGGCCACAGACCACAGGTAGCTCTGAGCCGGCCTAGCAGCGGGAAGCGGGCGGGTGGGTCCCAGGTTGGGCAGGAATGGCCTGGCGTCAGTGTCCCCACTCTGGGAACAGCCCAGGAGCCCATGCCTGGGCATAACAGTGGTAGTAGCCCAGGGGCCTGTCTGAGAACTGCAGGGGATGTGGTGGCCTAGAGGGTAAGGGCCAAAGTGAGGTGGGGGATTCCTTGTGTGCACGTGGCAGGAAAGCCAGTGCAAATAGGCTCAGACAACAAGACAAGCTGGTTTCTAAAACCCAAAAGCCTCAAAGGATGCCGGGCACTGAAGAGTTTGTTCTAGCAGGTTCCATGGAGCTCTCAGCACCCCTTCACGCCCACTGCCCCCTCCTCCAAGTTGGCTTTGTCCTCGGGGTTCCACGGTGCCCCCCCGTCCTGGACGTGCTCTCCTCTATTGGAAACCTGGGGCCCAGCACACCCCAGGAGGGTGAGAAGCCAGTGAGCCACACCTGCTGTGGGGGCTGGTGTCCTAGGCCTCCCATGGGCTCTGACGGGGCTGCAGACCCAGTGCGGGGACAAGCGTGACCGCCATGGGGTGCCATGGGCACAAGGCATGGGGGGAGGGTCGAGGCGACTCTCAGAAAGGATGACTGGGCCCAGGTCCTTTGACCCGGACTCCCACCCGGGGTGGGGCTGAGTCTTGAAGCTGGTCCTGCAGAGCTCAGGTCTTCCCACCTCTGACCCCACAGCCTGCCGGAGTGCAGGTGCCAGCTCTGGCTGGGGCAATGGCCCTCCCCATGTCCAGGCCATGATCAGTGAGAGGTAGGGTCTGCGGAGGCTGCCAGGGGAGCCCAGGCAGAGCCAAGTCCCAGAGGTCAGGGAGCCCAGTGGGCCCCCAGCCTGGCCACAGACCATCTCTTCTCTCTTACCCAGGTAGAGAGCAACTTCAACAACTACCACTAGTTTCTCATGCAGGCCTTAATTTACCTGGAGAGCCCCCACAGGAACCTGAAGCTGGTAGCCGTGAAGTTCATTGGTAGGTGCCAGGCCAATGGCCACGCTCACGTCTCCCGGGGCCTGCTCTTGGGATAAATGGCTCTAGGCCCAGCAGGGTGAACAAGGTTGGCCCTCGAGTCAAGCACTGCTTTCCTGCCCCCTTGAGCCAGCCCAGCTCCCCCAGTGAGCAAAGGGCTTCCCCACCAGCCTCGGGGGAACAGGGCCCTGGCCCACCGCTCCTCCCTACAGTTATCCAGGGACAATTCTGCAGGGCTACTTTTCCAACCTCTGCTTCTACCTGAACAAAGGCGACGTGAGAGTCCTTAGGAGACTTAAGCCGGGACCTCCATCCTGGCCCTCGGGCTGTGTGGCCGAGAGGGGCTCCCTTGGCCAGCCTGTCCTGAGAACGGGACATTGTCCCCTCCTTCACACCGGAGGACAGGACAGGGCTGTGCTCCCCATCAGACGTGGCTCCCGGCACAGAGCAGTGACCCCTCCCCACCCCTCTCAGTGGGACGCCCGGGACAGGAGGGCCCCAGCTCGTTCTCAGCTCCAGGGCAGGTGCCCACCCCTTCCAGGCTTGGGCTGTGCAGTCAGCCCCGAGGTCTCTACTGCAGACTTAGAGGCCCTCAGGCAGGATGAGAACGCCGTGTGCCGCGAGTTCTCCCTGACGTTCTTGGAAGACGTCATGGGATGTCCCAGTATGTGGCCTGAGCCCTGGGCTTGTTGCGGTCATCGGCGGCCGGTTGTTGTGTTGATTTCTATCTCTATTAAATGCTGATAGAGTTTGCCACGGCCCCTCGTCAGTGTGTCCAGGGCCCGGCTGGGCTCTCCCCTCCAGATTCATACAGCTGTGGGGGTTGGAAGGGCCCTGGCAACCCAGGGCTTTAGAAGCTGCTGGGATGGCTCTTTTGGCCAGCGTGAGCTGAGGACTCACCTGCTGACACTGGGCCACAAACAAAAGGATCCCAGGACCTCGGGGGCCACTCACAGCCCCTTCCCCACCCCTCCCACCCCAGCAGGGCCATGACCCTTCCTCCTGCATCCACAATCATCCCTCCCACATGCCCGCCCTGCTCCAGGCTCCCCCTGCCTCCCCTCCACCCTGCATTCTTCTCCAAGTGATCTCAGGTCCCTCCCACCCTTGGGGGTCTGTTTAAGCCTGGAGTGGCCCTGGGCCCTCTGTGCCTGGCCTGTATCTCCGCTGCAGCCATTGAGGGTACCCCTCACACTTGCCACATCCAGGCCTACAGAGACCTCCTCCCCGGCCGCCCCGCCTCGCCTCCGAAGGGCTGCATCTGCTCTGCTGTCTGAGCTCCTGGTGCAGACATCACTGCACCCTCTGCAATGCCTTCCCTCCCTCCCCATGCCTTGCTCAGCGGGCTTTCAGCTGTGCCCATGGCCCTGCTGTCTGTGGTGGCTTTGGGGCCATCTCTGCGGAGGGCATCCAAGGCTCCTCCTAGAGTCTTTGGCCCATGGTCTCCACTCAGGGAATGTGCATCACATGCCGAGTGCAGTCGTCGCTGGGAATGCGGTGCTTGTCCTCGGGGCGCTCTGGGGAGAACGGCAGATGCATCCTAGGCCGCAGGCCAGGGCATGGGGAGGGTCACCCAGAGACCTCCACCTCCCAGCCACTGCCCCGGGAAGGGAGCTTCCTGCAGAAGTGGTGCTTGAGCTCAGCCCTGGAGGACATCAAGACTGAGATGGAGGTGGGAGAGGGAAGGCACCACACCCAGA
Source organism: Rhinopithecus roxellana (assembly GCF_007565055.1). Lineage (NCBI taxonomy): Eukaryota > Metazoa > Chordata > Mammalia > Primates > Cercopithecidae > Rhinopithecus > Rhinopithecus roxellana. The sequence goes on from NC_044565.1 coordinate 6,424,842, forward strand.
GGCCATCTGGGCTGGAGGAACTGCCCAGGCAAAGGCAAGAGGCCAGGGCATGGGAGGAAAGCCAGCTGAGGGGCCGCCAGGGGGCCCGGGCCTGAGCCTGCCCAGGCTATGGAGCCAGTGGGCATGACGGGTGGGAAAGCAAGAGGGAAGTGCCGTTTGTCCTGGGCCTTTCCCAGCAGGCTGAGGGCAGAGGCCTGAGGCCCGAGCTCTCCCCTGACAGCGCCCGCCTCTTAGTGCTCACCCAGCGCCACCGCCCCCCGCCCCCCCAGAGCTAAGCACTATATGAGGGAGTACAAGCGGCCAGGAGGAGGACAGGTCAGGGGACCAGGTGCATCCGGCCCAGTCGGAGAGGCCAAGGGCAGCAGGTGTGGGCCTGGGCACCGGGTCGGCTGAGCCGTGGTGATGGGTGTGCAGTGTCAGCAGACAGAAGACGAGGAAGCCATGGTGTACAGGAGGCTGCTGGGGGATGAGGGGGCCAAGGACTGCACTTTGAGAAATTCTAGCGTTTCATATTGGATGGAGGAGAATGTCCCAGCAAGGGAAGCTTAGAAGCAGCAGCTGCTGAGAAGGGGGGCACTGGGGCGGTGTAGACTCACAGGAGCGAAGAGGGTTCAGCTGTGAGAATGAAGGGGTGGCTGACTAGGTGGGGTGCTCCCCAGAGGCCCTGATGAGGAAGGTGGGAAGGGACCCACATCTATCGTCAGAGTACTGTGGGAGTGGGCGGGTGGACAGAGGCCCCAAAGATCCCTCCCACCAAAATACAACTAGGTCTTACGTAAATGACAAGAAATGCAGCTTTTAATGTATCCCCAGCTCTCAGAAAAAGCAAGGGAAATCTCTAAAGGCTTAAAAATGAAAGACAAATGGAAGAGCCCAAAACAACTGACACTAGAATAGTGAGTGAAAAACAATGAAAATCTCGGGGTCACTGTTGGGAGCAGGAGCTGAAACTGGGGCTGGGTTGGAAGACAGGCCTTGGTTTCCTAAGAGGAGGGATGGGAAGAGCTGGACCCAAGGCTGCAACAGGCCAGGACTCTGGAAGGGGCCTGCAGGGCAGTAGCACCCACTGATTCCAAGCAGAAGCAAGTGCCAAGTGGCTCTGGAGGAGGCGCTCCCACCCAGGCCTCTACAGCAGACAGGCTGGGTTAAACCACAGGTGAGCACCCAGGAAAAGCTGGCAGACGTGAGCAGAGGAGCCCCACAACTGAGAGTCAGCAAAGAAGTCACAATCATTTTCAGGGGCAGTGGCATGCATGGTGCTGTCCCCTCCTAGGGCAGCATTAGGGCTCCAGGAACTTCAGCTACTGGCATTCACAAATACAGCACACAAAACAGCCATGTATGAGCTATTCAAAGAAACAAAAGACAGACCCAAACAATGAGCAAGATAAGGAAATATCAGAAGTGACCAAGCAGATTTGAAAAAGCGTCAAACAGGACTTCTAGATAGGAAAAATGCAAGTGGTAAATTTTAATGGCTAAATGAGATGACATATTAGACACAGCTGAAGAGAGAATTAATTAGCTGAAGGCTAGATATCAAATTATTAGGAATTCTCCAAAATTGATAAAACACATAGATTCAAGCACAACCTGTATCTAACAAGATAAACAGATTCCACATGCAGACATATTGTGTAGAACACAAAAGAAAAATCTTAAAAATAGGCAAGAGGAAGAGATTCCCCCTCCCCTCCCCCGCCCCCACCCAGGGATGACAAACCAGCAGCAGAATCAAGAATAACAACCATGGAAGCCAGAAGAGGGTGGAACGAGATTTCACAACTGTGTCTGATCCTGTCTCCTGGGTCAAAAGCCTGGGAGATGGGCAGACTGCTAGAGGTGGCAGTGAGAGGGCAGCTTGAGGCCAGCTTCTGAAGTTCCATTCACACTGCCCCCACCACTGCCACACACATCTTCCCTTGGGGTAGTCAGTGTCTGCCCCTTCATTGAAGAACTTGGGGGCAGCAGCCCAGGTCCTAGTGCAGGGGTCCTTGGGTGACACTGGGGACTAATGCAAGATGTTAATAATAGAGGAGACCCTGGGGGTAGGGTGAAGGGGTGTGTATGAAACATGATAAAAATAGAATTTAAAAAATGAAAAGTAAAAATGTAAAAAGGACCACATGGAAATTTTAGAACTGAAAAGTACAATAACTAAAATAAGAAAAATTCACTGGATCGTCTCAATAGCATACAATGGAGATAAGAGGAGAAGAGTGACCTTGAAAATCAATAGAAATTATCAGGTCTAAACAACAGAGAGAAAAATGATGGACCAAAAATGAATGGAACCTTAGGGCCCACAGCACTAGCATTCATATCAGACTTCCAGAAGAAGAGGAGACAGTGAATGGTGTGGGAAAATTCAATAAATAGGAGCTCAAATTGCTAGAATCTTAGCAAAGACAGAAACTTACAGATTCAGATATGAACACAAAACAGGATAAACGAAGAGAAATCCATGTCAAGAAACATCCTAATCAAGCTGCTGAAAGACAAAAACATCTTGAGGCCAGCCACAAAACAATGCTGTAGACATATTGAAGAGCAAGGATTTGAAAGACAATGGATTTCTCACCAGAAACCATGGAAGTCAGGGAGCAATGGAGCAAAATTTTTTAAATGCCAAAGAAAAAGGAATGGTCAATATGAATTATATATCTAGTGAAAACATTCTTTGGGAATTTAGCTGGAATAAAGGCATCCTCTGATGAAGGAGGACTTGGATGTAATTCTTATACCTTATATAAAAGCTAGCTCAGACTGGATGTAAACATAAAATGCAAACCTATCACACTTTTAGAATCAGAGAAAAACCCTTGTGACCTGGCAAAGAGATCTTACATATGACACCAAAAGCTCAATCAATGGGAAAATAACTTTGTTCTGCAAAATACATTCTTGAAAGAATTAGAAGAACAGCTATGACAATAGCTAGCAAGGAATTCTTGAACCATTGTTGGTGAGAATGCAAAATAGAACAGCTGCTCTGGAAAATCGTTTGTCATTTTCTTACAAAGTTAAAGATACACTCACCATATGCCCTAGCAGTTCCACTCCTAGGCATTTGCCCTAGAGACGTGGAGATATTTCTACACAAACTCAAGCATGAATGCTTATGTCAGCTTTTTTCGTAGTTGTCAAAAACTGGATATAACTCAAATGTCCTTCCCTGGGTGAATAGATAAACTACAGTACGCCCATACAACAGAATTCTACTCAAGAATAAGAAAGAAATGGGCTGGCCATGGTGGCTCATGCCTGGAATCCCAGCTCTTTGGGAGGCCAAGGCAGGAGAACCACTTGAGCCCAGGGGTTTGAGACCAGCCTAGGCAACATAGCAAGACCCCATCTCAAAACAAAACAGGTCAGGCACAGCGGCTCATCCCTATGATCCCAGCACTTCAGGAGGCTGAGGTGGGAGGATTGCTTGGGCCCAGGAGTTTGAGATCAGCCTGGGCAATAGAATGAGAGCTTGTCTCTACAAAAACCTTAAAAAAATTAGTTGGGCAGGGTGGTGTGTGTCTATAGTCTCAGATACTAGGGAGGCTGAAGTGGGAGGATCACTTGAGCCTGGGAAATAGAGGCTGTAGTGATCTGTGATTGTGCCACTGCACTCCAGCCTGGGCAACAGAGTGACACCCTGTCTCAAAAAAAAGGAAGGGTTGGTGCACAGCACCGGGATGGATCTGAGCAGCGTGAATGCTGAGGGAAGGAGGTCATCCCAAGGGGCTGCAACCCTGCGTGATTCCATGGACATGGCACTCTGGAAACGGGAAAAGTGCAGTGCAGTCATCTGCTGCATCCCCTCCTGTGAGCCAGTGGTGGACCATGTGCTGCATCCCCTCCTGTTAGCCAGTAGTGGACCATGTGCTGCATCCCCTCCTGTTAGCCAGTGGGGGACCATGTGCTGCATCCCCTCCTGTTAGTGATGGATCATGTGCTGCATCCCCTCCTGTTAGCCAGTGATGGACCATGAGCTGCCTCCCCTCCTGTTAGTGATGGATCATGTGCTACATCCCCTCCTGTTAGCCATTAATGGACCATGTGCTGCATCCCCTCTTGTTAGTCAGTGGTGGACCATGTGCTGCATCCCCTCCTGTTAGTGATGGATCATGTGCTGCATCCCCTCCTGTTAGCCAGTGATGGACCATGTGCTGCATCCCCCCCTGTTAGCCAGTGATGGATCATGTGCTGCATCCCTGCCTGTTAGTGATGGACCATGTGCTGCCTCCCCGCCTGTTAGCCAGTGATGTACCATGTGCTGCATCCCCGCCTGTTAGTGATGGACCATGTGCTGCATCCCCTCCTGTTAGCCAGTGATGTATCATGTGCTGCATCCCGCCTGTTAGTGATGGATCATGTGCTGCCTCCCTGCCTATTAGCCAGTGATGGACCATGTGCTGCCTCCCTGCCTGTTAGTGATGGACCATGTCCTGCATCCCCATCTGTTAGCCAGTGATGGACCATGTCCTGCATCCCCTCCTGTTAGCCAGTGATGGACCATGTGCTACCTCCCCTCCTGTTAGTGATGGACCATGTGCTGCGTCCCCGCCTGTTAGCCAGTGATGGACCATGTACAAGGGTGGTCTCATAAGATTGTAACGGAGTTGAAAGTATTTGTCACCTAGTGACATGCTAGTGGCCATTTCTCCCACGTGTGGTGACGCTGGTGTAAGCAACCCTACTGTGCTGCCAGTCCATAAAAGTCAAGTTCATACAGTTATGTACATTACATAATACTTAATAATAAATGACTCTGTTACTGGCTTATGTGTACAATACTTTTGTTATTTTAGAGTGTACTCCTTCTACTTATATAGAAAAAGGTGAATTACAAAACATCCCCAGGCAGGGCCTTCAGGAGGGGTCCGGAAGAAGGTATTGCTGCCCTGGGAGGGGACAGCTCCATGCATGCCACCGCCCCTGAGGACCTTCTAATGGCACAAGACTTGAAGGCAGAAGACAGTGAGGCGGGTGATTCTGACCCTGTGCAGGCCTAGGCTACTGTGTGTGTATGTTAGTTTTTAAGAAGAAAGTTTAAAAAGTAAAAAATAAATAAATTTTAAAATAGAATAAAGCTTATAGGACAAGGATATAATAAAGGAAAGTATTTTTGTATAACAAGAAAGTCAGAAAGTTATAAAAATTAAAAAGTTTATAAAGTAAAAATGTTACAGTAGAATATTGAGGAATGAAAATATTTTTAAACAAATTTGGTGAAGCTTACATGTACAGTGTTTATAAAGTCTCCAGTAGCGCACAGGTACATCTGAGGGCATCCCATTCACTCGCCACTCAGACACTGGCTCACGCAGAGTAACTGCCCGTCCTGCCAGCTCCACGCATGCCAAGTGCCCTATGCAGATGGGCCGTTTCTAATCTTTTATTTATTCTAAAAATACTGTATTTTTACTGTACCTTTTCCATGTTTAACTGTACACATTCTGTGCGTTTTTTTGTTTGTTTGTTTGTTTGTTTTTTTGAGATTGGGTCTTACTATGTTGCCCAAGCTGGTCTTGAACTCCTAAGCCAGTGATCCTCCCAAGTAGCTGAGACTATAAGTGCAGCCACTGTACCCGGTTTGGATACACAGTTTCCTACCATTGTGTTATAGTTGCCCACAGTATTCAGTATAGTCACAGGCTGAGCAGATTTGTAGCCTAGGGGCAACAGGCTGTACCACACAGGCTCAGCGCATCAGCTCTGCCAGCTAGACCTGTGTGAGTAGACTCTGTGATGTTCATGCAAGGAAGAACTCATGTAAGAACACATTTCTCAGAATGCATCCTTGTCGTGAAGTGACACACGATTGTACAGGGACGAAGCATAGAGCAGTGGCTGCCCCGGGGGGAGCATGGGGAAAGGGTTTCACTAGCAAGGGACCTGCTGAGGGGATGTTGGGGGCTGGTGGCGCTGTCCCACTCATGGTGACAGTTGCATGGGTCTGACAGAGCTGTGCACTGTCTGATGGTGGCAGTGGCTGAGTGTATACATACGGCCAAACCCATCCAACACTTAAAATGGACGAATCTTAGTATATTTAAGTTGTACCTCCAAGTGAAACCAAAAATGCAAAATTCAAGTGCGCACACCAATATTAGTCACCATACACAGAGAATGTCATTACATACGGCTTCGTCTCATCTGTGGTATACGTTTGGCTGTATTTTATATTAAAATAAAACACATCAAGAAAAAAATGAAAAAGAACAGATGAGATGCACACATAGCAACCCAGATGGATCTTTTTTTAAAAAAAAAAGTGCTTATGAAAAAAGTAAAAAACAGATTGAGATCTATAACGATACAGTTTAAATAAATAGACACTTTGATAATTGTGCCATGGTTATATAAGATGTTAATGATGGGGGAAGCTTGTAGGGGGTAGAGCAATGCTTTCTATAAAATCTTTGCAATTTTCTGTTGCCTGAAATTATTACCAAATAAAAAGAACACTTGCAAAAAAAAAAAAGACACATTAACTAAATTAGAGTAGCTGCTTATCAGCTAGGGGGTGGATTATGGAGATTCAAGAGAATAAATAAGCAAGAACGGGGCTTCCCATGGGCCAGCATGATGCCAGGCCATGAGTGGGATTAACTCGGCCTTCTCCATGTGGACGAAAGGGTTACAGTCAGCAGGTGTTTGCCAGCAGGACTTGGAAAACCTGTGCTTCGGGAAGAAGGAAAGCATGACATCTTAGAAGGAATGGTGACAAAGGAATGGCTAAACGCATAAGTACATATAACCAGGGCTGTCTACTGACGAGGATAATCCTGTCTCATGCATAGGGTTGTACATATACAGCTCAAATCACAGACAAAGTTACCAGAGAAGCCCAAAGATAATGAGTAAAGTCTTCCGAGGTCCTTGTGCTGTTTGAAAGGGAGTTCATAGATTGATGCATTTTAGACCCAGTTAAATAATGGGTAAAATTTCAAAGGTAAGCTGAAAAGGAATAGAAAGAATGTGTAAGATTTCCATGTGAATAAAAGGTAAAGATGCATTAAAAATAAATACTTTAGGTCAGGCACGGTGGCTCACGCCTGTAATCCCAGCACATTGGGAGGCCGAGGCAGGAGGATCACTTGAACCCAGGAGTTCAAGACCAGCCTGGGCAACATAATGAGACCCCCATCTCTGCTAACAAACAAATAAACAAACAAACAAATTATCCAGGTGTGCTGGTGCACACCTATAGTCCCAGCTACTCAGGAGGCAGGAGCAGGAGGATCACTTGAGCCCAGGAGTTCAAGACCAGCCTGGGCAACATAGTGAGACCCCATCTTTGCTAACAAACAAATGAACAAACAAATAAATTATCCAGGTGTGGTGGTGCACACCTGTGGTCCCAGCTACTCAGGAGGCAGGGGCAGGAGGATCACTTGAGCCCAAGAGTTTGAGGCTGCAGTGAATTATGACAGTGCCACTGCACTCAGCCTGGGTGACAGAGTGACCTCCTGCCTCTAAAATAAATAAAGAAATACTTTAAAAATGCAGTCACTTCGAAAAATCAAAACAGGAGTTTTGTGGTTCTCTTTTTTTTGGGGGGGAGAGACAGGATCTCACTATGTTGCTCTATCTGGTCTCACACTCCTGGCCTCAAGCAACCTTCCCACCTCAGGCTCCCAAAGTGCTGAGATTACAGGTCTGAGCCAACATGCCCAGCTGAGAAAGGAGAATTTTTTAAAGTAAAAACGAGACGTTGATGGGGCACTAAGACAGAGTACCAGATCCAAATATAGCAGCCATCACCCAAAAATGGGAATAAAAAGGTTAAAAGCCAGATTCTCTGATTGGATTATAAAAGTCCAGTTCTATGCCCTTATATGAGACATACCTAAAATTTGAGAATAAACCCACAACAATGTTATTTAATAAAGGATGATGAGGGTATTTATATTAATATCAAATGAGATAGCCTTTAAGTCAAAAGAAAAAAACATTATTGTGTGGAGAAATGGTTACTTCAAAATGACAGAAATTCAAATTTCCAGGAACATATAATAATTCTAAACTCATGTCCCTCAAAATATACAAAGCAAAATTGGGTAGAATTACGAAGAAAAAAGAGACAATCTACTATCATAGTGGGAGATTTCAATACTTCTTTCCAATTCTTGACAGGTCAAGCAGATTCAAAATAATTGAAGGTTATAAGAGATGCGAAATCCGAACTGAAGTGCTTCTCTTCCTCCCTCTCACATACTCAGTACGGCACAGGGCACTTCTGTGACGAGCTGCGGGGTCGCTTCCACACACACTGAGTGACACTGCAGAGGACACCGGCTGGGTGTCCTCAATTCAATTCTGACGCCATCCACCTAATCCCGCAAGTAGAGGGCTCAGTCCCACGCGATGGCCCCACCTTCCAATGCTAGTGCTTCTGACCGACCTGCCACAAATCAGGGTTCCCATGACCCCCTCCTCGGGTTTGATGACTTGCTGGAGCAGCTCACAGGACTCAGGGACACACTGACCTGCGTTTACCCATTTATGGCACAGGCTGTGATGGAGGTGTGGATGTACAGCAGGTGGAGGAGACGCGGGGGGCAGACACAGGGAGGGGCGCGGAGCTCTTAGGCCCTCCCAGCAGCACCCCCAGGCACCTGCATGTGTTCAGCTATCTGAGGACTCCCTGAACTCTGTCCTTTTGGGGTTTTATGGAAGCTTTATTAGAAATGCATGATTGATTACATCATTGGCCACTGGTGATCAACCTTCAGCCTCTCTCCCCTGCCCGGAGGTGGGGAGTGGGGCTGAAAGTCCCAACCCCCTACTGCTGCCTTGGTCTTTCCAGTGACCAGCTCCATCTTGGAAGCTATTTCAGGGCCACCAGTCATCTCATTAACATACATAAGAAATGCTTGTCACTCTGAAGATTCCAAGAGTTCCAGGAGCTGTATGTCAGGAAATGGAGATGAAGATTAAATGTATATTTCACAATATCACAATGAGGTAGGAAGTGGGACTCATCTCTGGAGGTGGGGCTCAGGCACAGGACCAAGTTGAGGACTAGCTAAAATAGGGACAGGGTAGAAAGACCTTTCCAGAACACATGCCCACCAGGGTGCCTACCGGTTTACTGTTGCCATGGCAACACCAGAAGTTAGTGCCCCTTTCCACGGCAGTGACCCACTGACCTGGAATTTACCACTCTTTTTCTTGAAATTTCTGCGTAATCTGCCCCTTAATTTGCATACAATTAAAAGTGGGTATAACTATGACTGCGGGAGTGCCTCTGAGCTGCTTCTCTGGGCTCACTGCCTACGGGGTAGCCCTGCTCTGCAAGGAGCAGTCCCTCTGCTGCTGCTGTACACGGCCACTTCAATCAAAGGTGCTTCTAACACCACCGGCTTGCCTTCAAATTATTTGCTGAACAAAGCCAAGAACTCTCCCAGGCTAAGCCCCGCTTTTGGGGGTCACCTGCCCTGTATCCGCAAGGGTACAGAGGAGTTGAGCAATAGAATTGACCAGCTTGGTTTCACTAACATATAAATAACCACGCACTCAGCAATTGTAAAAGACGTGTGAAATATTTATAAAAATTGGTCACATACTATGCAACAAAGCAATTCACATACAGATTACATTTTATGACAACATAATTAGAAATCACAAAAAGATAGGTTTCTTAAATCCCATGGTTTGGAACTTTAAAAACACATACAAAACAACATACATCCAAGAAAGCAATCATAATGGAAATTTAAAAACCAATACAACTGAATGGTAATGAAAATAATACATACGGCCGGGCATGGTGGCTCAAGCCTGTAATCCCAGCACTTTGGGAGGCCGAGACGGGTGGATCACGAGGTCAGGAGATCGAGACCATCCTGGCTAACACAATGAAACCCCGTCTCTACTAAAAATACAAAAAAACTAGCCAGGTGAGGTGGCGGGCACCTGTAGTCCCAGCTACTCGGGAGGCTGAGGCAGGAGAATGGCGTAAACTCAGGAGGCGGAGCTTGCAGTGAGCTGAGATCCAGCCACTGCACTCCAGCCCGGGCGACAGAGCGAGACTCCGTCTCAAAAAAAAAGAAAAAAAAAAAAAAAAAAGAAAGTAATACATACAGAAACCTTCAGGGTGGAGCTAAAGTAATGCTTTGAGGGAAATTTGTAGCCTAAAATGCTTATATTAGACAATAGCAAGGGCTAAAAATGAATGTGTTCAGCATTCAGCATAAAAAGCTATCTTCATTCCTAATAAAACCAAAGAAGAAGGAAGGAGGTTATAAAGATAGGAGTAGGAATGAGTGAAGTGGGGGCATAACACAGGGGAACCACAAAGGCAAAAGTTTGTTCTTTGAAGTGAATGATAAAATAAACAAGTTGAATAACATAAAGAGAAAAGGCACAATTCAAACAGTGTTAGGGGTGACCAAGGGGACCTGACTACAGACACATCAGAAATAAGAGACTGTTAGGAGCAATGTGAGTCCAATACGTTTGAAAACTTAGTGGAAGTAGTTGGATTTCAGAAAAGCACAATGCACTAGAAGTGACTCAAGAAGAAATAAAAAGCCTGAATAGCTCCACAGTTAGTTGCTGATGAGGACTCTTAAGGAGAAAGGCTGGAGAGTGTGGAGAGAGGGAAAGGCCTCGTGTAAAAGACCCTACAAGGCACTGATGGGGAGGAAGGTAGGCTGGGGCTGGAGGTGCTGGACCCAGCAAAGCAGAGAGCACAACTTCTCCACTGCGAGCTCTGGGAGAATGAGAGAGGTGGGGCACGTGGAGCCAGTGCAGCTTTGAAGACGCTGTAGGTACCTCCCACCTGAAATCTGTGTCAGAGCCTGACCTGCACTTAAAACTTATTTGACCAGCACTTCGAATAGTCCAGGCCCAGATAATACATCAACATGGGGTCTTACTTCTTGCTTTGTTTTTGGAAATGGAAATTGCTCTATTTTTTCCCTGATAATACTCCATCGTTACAAATACGTCATGCACAGGTGCTCAGTGTAGACCAAAAATAAAATTCTAAGTCCCCAACCGACTGAATGGACTGCCCTCTTGGCCAAGGGGATTCCAAAGAAACCTAAAAAAAAAAAAAAAAAAAAAAAAAAACGAGTTCAGGTTATGATGAGAAGGAGGGATCAGACATGCCTCATTATACTCTCCTCTCTTGGGAATTCAGGCACAAAATTGATCAGCATTAACATTAAACAGAAATCTTAAGACAGACCAAACAGACTCTTTGTAGAAAAAACATACCAAATTCCAACCTGACCCCAGCAGAGCATCACATGACACTAGGCTCTGAAAGAAATCAAAGGATTTTACCCCAAAGTGTATTTCTTTGACATGTTTTGAAGTGGCCCTGCAAGGCTGTCTCTTGTGGGGGAAATTTACATTCCGTAGAGAATCCTGTTCCATTTCCAGGTCTTTTTCTGACCTGGAAGAGATTAGCTGAGAGTGTAGCCTAACATCTTTTAAAGGTCGAATAGCAAACATTTGCCATCTACTGCCTCTAAAGGTGGCCACCTATGAGACTTCATCTACAAACTAACTTTGGTCTCCACAACCTCTTATCTTAACTTAAACACCTTTTCTATTCATCCCAGGTCTTTAGATAATAGCTCTTCCAACCAATTGTGAAGTGGAAAATCTTTAAATCCACCTATGACCTGGAAGCTTCTGTTTTGGGGTGTCCCACCTTTCTAGAACCAATATATGCGTCGTATGTATTGACTGATGTCTTAAGTCTCCCTAAAATGCATAAAATCAAGCTGTACCCCAATGACTTTGGGCACAGGTCCTCAGGCCCTCCCGAGGCTGTGTCATGGGTCATAATCCTTAAACCTGGCGAAGTAAACCTCGAATGATGACGCCTAAGTACACCACCACGACAGCCTGGATACCTGGGTTTGAATCCCACCACTGGTTTAGCTCTGTGACTGGGCAAGTCACCTACTCTCTCTGTGCTTCAGTTTCCTCTTCTGTGCTGGGTGGTTGTTACAAAGGCCTGCATCACTGTCCCTCATCCCCTTCATCAGTGCCATGGGTAAGGGCACATGTCATTCTGTGCTTCTCTGGTCTTCACTGAGGTCCCTTCTCTGGGAGCTTCCACTAGGAGTCCCTGAGCCACCAGCATAATCTCTGCAAGCCTGGTGCATACCCGGGAGGTGCTGCATCAAGACCTGTGGGCCATGGAGACCAACGGGACCCATGAGATGTGAACAGCCACTGCCCTCCGCACATGGCTGCTGTTCCTCAGCCTGGACCCCTGGCCTGGCCTCCACCTTGCCCCTCCTCACCAGGCCTGCTCAGCTCAATCTGCCCTCTTCTCCTCCAACGGCTGCCTGTTCCTGGTGCATTGCAGGTATGCACCTGGAGACAGGGGCAGGTGGCCCCTTCCCAGAACACTCTGTGGCCTCTTTCCCAAGGGCCCCTCTCAGACTTCTCAGCAGTCAGATGCTGACAAGCGCCTCCTCTGAGCATACCCCATGTGCATGCCTGGTTCGGGGGAACCCCTGTCCCGCAGGAAACTGCCTGCCTCCCCGCCAAACCTGCTACAAGGCACAGGGCTTTGGAGAGACTCAGAGGCAGGGGTGTTGTGAGGCCAGGACAGTGAAGAGGGAGGCACCACCGAGGTTCGGGGCCAGGAGTGCTTCTGGCAGCCACAGGCACAGATTGCCTGGAGGATGGCAACAGTCGGGTGGGGGAAGGGGTTGGCCAAGCAGTGGTCCAGGCCTGAGCTGTGTGACCCTGGCCACACCCCGTCCTAGTGACCTGTTAGTGACCTAGGGTGGGCCTAGAAAGAAATCCCCTGTAGCAGCCCCAGGGTGGGGCCTGAGTGCTGAGCCCCTCTCTCCACACCAGCAGGGAGTGGGCTCTGGCGGCAAGCCTGAACCTCCTGAACCTCCTAAACCTCCAAGGGGTACAGACCCTGGCCCATGCTGCCCATGCCGCCAGCCTTGGCTCTGCAGCCACTGGTGACATCAGCAGCCTCCAAGGCTGGCCCTACATGGGTGCCGACTACCGTCTGCCTCTGCTACCTCCGGGCTCAGCCAGGTCCCTGCCTCCAGGAAGCCTTCAAGAGTGGGAGGTCCGGTCCCTGCCCTGCACCCTCCCTGCCTACCCTCAGGGTCCTGTCACCAGACTGTGCCCACCCCTCTCCTCCAATAAAGCAGCCCCTCCAGACCTGTCCTTCCCTCCTCTTCCCTGCCCTGGTGCCCAAGGCACACCCTTGTCCTTCTGGGCGGTTAAGCGTTACCCAGTGGAGGAACGGGGCGGAGTCCATCAGAAGCTTCCCCTCTAGGAGTGGGGGTCCCTCAGCTTCAGCAGGGGCAGGGAAAGATCAGGAAGGGCATGGAGGAGAGGTCGGGGGCGGGCAGCGAAGGAGCACCTCACCCCTGTGCACACTGCAAGACAGGAGGGGATGGGTTCCTGGGGTCCCCAGCACCTGAGCAGCCCTGGAACCCGGGCTTGTAGGCCACCCTCACCCCGGAACTCCTGGGAGGGGCTGAGGAGGTTGCTGCTGGGGGTGTTGCCTCCTGCCTCCCCCCACCTCCCCTTCCTGGACAGGGTCCATATGGTGTTCCCAGAGAGCCATATTGAGCCCAGCGACACCGCCTCTGCCTTCCTGGGAGAGCTGGGAGCCATCCCCCATTCCCCCAGAGGCTGGCCGAGAGGCCACCACACTGCCCCTAGCCCCAGGTGGGGTCCCTGCTTCTCCTGAGGGCTGGGCAGGGCTTTGGAGCCAATGTCTTCTGCGATTTGGGGGAAGGGTCTGAATTTGATTATTCTAAGGTTGCGTACGTTTAAATACAAGTTTCTAGGCTAGGAAATGCTTCGATTCTGTAATTGTAAATTTCAGGACCTCTGACGGGAAGGGCTGCCATCTCTCAATGGGCTCCGGGTGCCTAGAATGGTTCAGGCTGCCCAGGCCTCTGATCCGGCCGCCGGCCCTCTGGGGGAGACCCTGTGGCACTGGGAGGGAAGGTTCTGGAACACAGCTGACATGAGTGGTGATGGTTCAGGCTTCCGGCTCTGCCAAGGCCTTATTTGGAGGAGTTTCCGCTGTGCATGGGGTGGGCGGCTCGCACGTTCACCAGCTATTCGTAGATGTTCCTCCCTCCCGATTATTTTTAGGACCTGACAAGATACTCCAGAGCCCGCTGCTTCCGACACCTTAAGAAGCGCCGAGTCACAGACTGCTGGCCCTGGAAGGACTCTCAGCTGGCACCCATGGGGAAACTGAGGCCCAGGCGGGGAGGGTCTGAGGCAGGGCCAGGAGCGGGCCTGGGCGGCCAGGCACCCTGGGAGGAGTCTCACCTGTGTTCAGGTCCCTTCAGGGGCTGCTCTGAGCTGACCCGGCCAGAGACATAGGATACCTATGTGCTGCTCAGGGTCTTCGGAGGGGCCTGCACCATCACTGCAGGGGTCTGAGAGCTCCCCGGGCCACAGGGAGCAGACTGCAGAGCAGGGCTGTGGTGGAGGCCCACCGGCCCCTCCCACTTATGCACGCCTAGGTCTGGGCCTCCAGGGAGGTGCTCAGCCCTCCCCAGGACCATGCCTCAGAGCCAAGAAGCTTGTGGGGCTCTAGCAGGGCTGGGGAGATGGCGCTGGTCAGAAAAGGCTGCCTGGTCCCTCCTGACCCTGCTTACCTCCCAGGGTGGTGAGGAGCTGGAAGGGTGTGGGCAGTGCCTGGGTGAGACACCAGCTGCTCTGTCACCTCAGGGGCACTTCAGAACCCTCACCAGGGGCCCTCCAGGCCCTGCACTCCAGACACAGCCTCCACCAGGCCCCGGCCTCTCCAGGCCCTGCACTCCCCCTCCAGGCCCAGCCCCCTCCAGGCCCTGCATTTCCCTTCCAGGCCCAGGCCTCTCCAGGCCCTGCACTCCCCCTCCAGGCCCAGCCCCCTCCAGGCCCTGCATTTCCCTTCCAGGCCCAGGCCTCTCCAGGCCCTGCACTCCTACGCAGATGCCTCCCCTGCTTCCTGTTTCAGGACAGATCACAGGGAGCTGGGGGTGGGGGCAGCAGGGGTGAAAAGGGAACTAGTGAAAAGAAGGCTAATGGAAGGTTCTGGAACAAATTCTGGAGTAGGACACACACTATGCAATTGCTCCTCTGGAGTTGAGCATTCTGGGAAGCAGGGCCTGGGGAGGCGGGTGGACCCAGCAGGAGGGTCTGGCCTTCATCTTGAATGAGACCAATAGAGGTTGGGGGATGGCCCCACTGAATGGTCATGATACAGCCCAGACAGTGGTGAGGGGGTGGGGTCAGTCAGGATGGAGAAGGGGAAGAGGGAGAACCAAAGAGCAGAGTCTACTGAGGGGAAAAGGGGCCCTCACGTTGCAGCACAAGGCATGCAGGTTAGACTTGAGGAAGGACTTCCTGACAGCAAGCTCTATTACTGCTGGATTGGGGCCAGGGAAGTGGGGTGAAAGAGGTGGTTGTGAACGGCCTTGCCGGAAAGAGCCTCTGGCCTGCCTAGAGACAAAGCCACTTGGTGCAGGGGGTGGGGAAACCTTCTTAGGCTTCCTTTCCCTTCTGGCATTGTTTGTGTCGGTGACAGGAAGGGGAATGAGCAGATAGGAGTTAGGTGCGAAGGAGCTTCCTCCTCATCTCAGGAGTGTGGGTGCTGACGAGACGCACAGCGCCTGGGTGGCTGCCACTCCTGTCTGCTCCACCTCCAGGTGACTCAGAGACTCTAGTCATTGTCCTTATGTATCCTTTCTTCCATCTACCCATCCATCCACCATCCATCCATCCATCCATCCATCCACCATTCATCCATCCACCATCCATCCATCCACCCACTCATCCACCCACCTATCCATCCACCCACTCCTCCACCCATCCATTTATCTACCCATTCATCCATCCACACGTCCATCTATCCATCTGTTCATCACCATCCATCCATCCCCCATTCGTCCATCCTTTCATCCATCCATCTATCCATCTATCCACCCTTCCACCTTTCCACCCATCCATCCTTCCATCTATCCACCCATCCATCCTTCCACCCATCCATCCTCCAGACACTCCCAGTTTATGGGAGTGAGGAACAGAGTAAGCTGGCAAGATAGTAATTTCTAAACCTATAAGCACCATCATTACAACAGAGATCGTGGTGTCTGCTGTGGGCATCACCAGCACCCAAAATCACTCTCCAATACCATCACCATCACCACCATCATCATCATTATCACCATCATCATCACCATCATCACCACTATGACCGCCACAACCATCACCACCATTATCGCCATCAGCACTACTGTCACCATCATTATCATCATCATCATCATCATCACAACCACCAATATCTCCCGCCCCAGATCTGTCCACAAAATTGTCACCCTCACCTTTGGCCCCTACAGTGCTCCTGCCAATCACAGTGGCCTCCACCTTTCTCAGTCGAGCAGTTCTCCCTAGGGCAGGTGCTGCTGATGGTGACAGATGGAGGGTGTCAGAGGAGGTGGTCTCAACTTCACCAGTGACATGTTGCTGAGGAGAGTGGCACTTGTACAAGGAGGCCAAGACAATAGAGTAAACACAAGGCCCATGAAGATCTTTCTGGCAAACTGGCCAGCCCTGGACTCCACAGGAAAGAAGTAGCTTCAGGTGGAGGGAGTGGCAGATGGACATGCCACTGGTACCCTCAGGAAAGCAACCTGTTGTGGGGAGGGTCAGGGAATTTAAGGTGGGGACACTGCGTTGTGGGTATAGCCTTGTTCTCAATGACCGTGGGACGCCAGCCAGCTTGAGTCTGGGTGTCCTCTCCTACAGACAGAATCGTGGTCCCTGCCTTGCTCAGTGCCAAGAGCACATCACTCCGAGCAGCTGGATGAAGCAGAGAGGGAAACCAGCAGAAGTTTGGGAAGAGGCGCCTGTTCCAGCTTGGGGCTGGCCTCGGGCCCAAAGCACTGCCCAGCACACGGCTCACCACAAGAAGGTGCCTGGGGCAGACCCAAGCAGGGCTTCAGGGTTTGGTGAATCTCCTGGGATGATCCCTGGCCAGCTTCTTGCTCTGAGAGACGGGAAGAAAGCAATTGTGTGATGGGCCATGGTGAGTGTGCGGCAACCTCTGCCACATGGGGTATCCTTGACTGGCTTTTCACGGCGGGTGCTCTATCCCGTGTCCTGCCCTGGCCCCAGCGTTCACAGCTGTTCCACACTTCATGACCTCTCACAATGACGCTCACAGCGTGGCCACATCTGCCCATCCTCTGCTGTGGGTGTGGCTGTGCTCAGGGCAGCAGTGTGGGAATGGGAGAGGAGAGGGGTACACACTGAGCCCTGCTCCTGGTCACTCTGTGTGTCTGACGCCAGTGGCTCACACTGTCCTGAGTTGCTCCTGCTCCTGGTCACTCTGTGTGTCTGACGCCAGCGGCTCACACTGTCCTGAGTTGTTCCTGCTCCTGGTCACTCTGTGTGTCTGACGCCAGTGGCTCACACTGTCCTGAGTTGCTTCCTTTGCATGCAGGGCTGTGTGGCTTGGGTCCCTTCTTGTTATTCGTTGTTTTGTTTTGTTGCAGCTTCTCCTGTCACTGGGTGTGAACATGGGGCCAGGAGGTCAGGGAGCTGGCCAAGAACCTGCTCTGGCCCCTCTACAAGGATGGGGTGACCTGAGTGGAAGCCCCACCTCCACAACCTGCCCCAGGCTCTGTGCTGCCTTCTGCAGGAGGGGAGCTGGGCGCTCAGCGCTTTCTCCACCTGCTCCCAGGGGCCATCCTTAGTTTCTTTCCGTAACTAAGGATGAGGAAGGGACCACAGTCCACAGCTTCTTATCTGAAACCCCGGTGCCAAGTGGAAACTGTTCGGGTTAAGAAAGGAGGTGTGATGTGTGTGATATTTCACTTAGTATCCTGGGAGGAGCATAATAAAATGCATTAGCATCCCTGCTGCAGAGCACACACGCGTGTGCGTGCAGCGGTTCAAAGGAGCTTCAGATATATAGTGTGACTCGGTTTTCATCGGGTTTTGCTGTCCAATCTCGCCAAAACATTCTGGTTTTCTGGGGTGCTCCGATCTGCTCAGGGACTGTGCTTCTCAACTGCTGAAATCCAGGGACTTTGCACCATCTCCTGTGGGTCACTGCAGACACACCGCCCCGTTCCCAGACATCCACTCCACGTCCACCCACTCAGTGCAGTCAGTAATGGCCACATGTGACCATCTGTAATCACCCACGGCCACTGCGGTCACTGCGGCCACTGCGGTCACTGCACCCACAAGCACCTCCCCCGTCCCGCCCTCTCTGCTGGTGAGGACTCTGGGGTCAGGAGGAGGGACAAGGCACAGTTGAGGCTGCAGGGGGGAAAGGGGGATGCCAGGCTGTAGCCCCCTCTGCAGCTTGGCACGGCATTGCTCTCATGGCCCAGCCTCTGTGCAATTTTCTCCTGGTCCTGGGGCCCTGCAGGGTGGAGTGCACAGTCTGAAGGGGGCCCCTCCTTCCCTGCTACTGTCCCTGCCCGCCTTGTGGCTTCCCCCAACCAGCCTCCCTTCGGGGGCTCAGGCTGCCCCCTGCCGGAGACACAGAGGAAGGCAGGCCGTGCATCTCAAAGCTCCTGCGGTGGGAGGAGGGTGCAGGGAAGGAGGGGCCTCCGTTTGGGCCGGTGGGGGAGGGCCTAGGAGTGTTCACATGTGCTCCCCATGCCCCCCTGGGCAGACAGGACCCAGGCCTGGGGACAGGAAGTGCCCCAGCAATGAAGAGGGGACCCAGAACTGTGCCTGCCCCAGGGCAGAGCAGGGCAGGGCCCCAGGTGGGCGGGAAGGAGGTGGCAGCACTGAGAGGGAGGCTTCCTCCCTCCCTTGGAGTCCCTGCCCCCCATGCATTTCCACTGTGTCAGACTATTTTAAAGAATCTGTGTGTTCATGCTGTCCCTCCTGAAAATGACTCAAGGAACAAGGGGAGTCGCATGTGTCCCCACTGAGGGGCCTCAGAGTGGTGTGAAGCTCATGTGCTGAGAAGGGTCAGGAGGGAGCCAAGGGCACCAGCACTTGGGGCTCCCTGAATGTTCCCAGAGCCCCAGGGAGAGCGGACGCCTTGGGAGCCACACGGCCGCTGGCCTGGGAGCCCAAGGCCCAGACGTCCAAGAGCAGGGCAAGGCAGGAGCTGCAGGGCCCACCTGGCCTCCCCAGTCCTCCTGGCCCAGGGATGAGGGGCCACCAAGGCCAGGCAGAGGACTTCACCCCAGAGCACCGGGCCACGCAGAGGGAGACCACACAGAGAGAACATGGGTTTTTAATTCTTTTTATTGAAGAAAAGAAAAGGAGAGAAAAAATAGATTCCCCCCTGCTTCTTCCTGGAGGGGGCTCAGTCCTGCCCCTGGGGGCCGTGAGGGTCGGAGGGCTGTGCTCTCCACCTGGGTCTAGGAGGGGCCCAGGGCCCTGGAAGGTATGGGGGGCTGGCTGCTTCCCAAAGGATGGGGGGTTTAAAAAACGGTGCCAGGCCGGCCGGGCCAAGCAGGCTGGTCCTCCGCAGCAGGAGCTCAGGTGGGCACCCTAGGACGCTGGCCGCACTGGGCCTGTCCACGGTCCACAGCTGTCTGCCCATCTGCCCGCCGGGCCTCGGCCCGAGGAGGGCAGAGTCTGAGGCACCTTCAGCCTCGGGTGCCTTGTGCCTGCTGGCCGGGCCGCCTCCTGTCCTGCATCTGGCTCTGGTCCCAGCACTGTGGGCCCTGTGCCTGGCCGCCGTCTGAGCGCCCTGAGGCCGGGGCGCGGGCCTGGCCCGCCGCCCGCGAGCGTGTCTGTGCCCGTCTGCGGCAGGAGCGGGCGGAGCAGCATCCCTCCTCCATGGCCCAGTGCGTGGCCGCCGCCCACCCGCTCAGACCTCGGTCTGGAGGTCGATGATGTCCTGGCCCACCAGCGGGATCGTGGCGCCCGACCTCTCCCACTCCACGCTGCGAAGCTCCAGCGGTGACGGCTGCAGCGGCTCCAGCTCCTTCTTCACCCACGTGGGCGTCCCGTGGGCTTTCCGGAGGCTCTCCCAGGGCCTCTTGTTGGGCGTCTGCTGCTTTTCTGGCTGCTGGGTGGTCCGGTAGTGCAGGAGGGGTGGGGCCCGGAGGGAGAGCCATGAGCCCGAGGAGCGGGGGGAGGAGGCAGACACGAATCAGTGAGGAAGGGACGGGAGGTGGGGGACAAGGACAGGGGACAGGATGGGGCTTTCAGGACAAGAGCCCAGAACAGAGCTGGGCAGCAGCAGGCGCAGATCCTCTCCCCAGCCTTGGCAGAGGTTTCGAACCCCATAGTCGGGTCAGGCTATGGGGGCCCTGTGCTGGATTGGCTCCACCCTAATCCAGACCCCTGGCCCCAGGAGCAGGCTGGTGACCGCTCAGCTCCCAGCATGGCCATGGCCTCCAGAGTCTGGCATGGCAGGGTCAGGCCGGCCCTCAGGGACAGGCAAATGAATGAATGAATGAGTGGATGAAGTGGGCAAAGCCAGGGAAGAAGGGAGACGAGGCCTGACCTAAGGGCTCTCCCCACCCCGCCCCTCCCTGCCCTTCAGACCTTGCTGTCCGGGCCCAGCACCTCCTTGTCCTTCTCCGCCGCGTGCTGCAGCTTCCGGTTCAGGTCCTGGAACATGTCTTGGTGCCGCTTCCGGGTGTGCATGATCTTCTGCAGGTGGGGTCTGGGCAGTGAGTCCTGGCCCAGGAGCCCACCCTGCCTGCCCTGCCCATCCCCTGGCTCCCAGGGAGCTGCCTGGCCGTGTGGGAGCTCAGAGCACATCTGGCCCTAAGTGTCTGGGGGAGGCGGACACTAGGACTCACCTCAAAGTCCAGTTCTGCATACCGCGACTTCCGCCGCTGCAGGGAGAAGGGGTTCGTGAACATTTCGCCAAGGGTCCCTAAAATCTCCTGACAAGTCCACGCCTCTCCCTGCCTGAGACTGAGGGCATCAGGGACTCGCTCATCTCATCCCTGCCTTCAGGGACCAGGCCAGACCCAGGGGACATGCCTGGGGATGCACTGAGGCAGCTCATCCAGCTATGCGCTGGGTGACAGCGAGCAGCCCCAGGGCTGGGCTAGGGTGTTCAGCTCGCCTGCCCACGACTCACTCCCCAGGATCAAGGAGACCTGAACTTGGGGCCACATGGCTGGGTCCCCCGACAGAGAACTCAGGGACACATGGCTGGGTCCCCCGACAGAGAACTCAGGGACACATGGCTGGGTCCCCCAACAGAGAACTCAGGGACACAGGGCAGCATCACCAGAGGCCAGGAGCCAGGTGGTGGGGACGGGCTCCCCCAAAAAACACATCCTGCAGGCCGACTGAGGCCAGGTCAGCTGCAGGCTCCAGGCTGACCTAGGCAGGTATGTGCCGCCAGGCTGCCCCACGGGCTGGACTAGCGACTGTGCAAGGTGCAGGTCCTGCTTCGTGGGTACAGACTGTGGGTCCCTGAGCCCCTTTGAAACGGGGTGAGACCACGCTGCCAAGCCTAGGGTAGGGACCACATGGCAGACGTACTCAGCACACCCAGCAGGGCCAGGAGTGGGGGGTGCAGCTGGGAGGCAGAGCCAGCACGCCTGGGTCCCAACACAGCCCGCCCCGCTGACGGTGTGGGGGTCCCACCCAGCAGGGGTGACCCAGCTGCTGCAGCCCTGCCATCGCTGGCTGGGGTGCAGCCCACCCCTGCCCCCCTCACCTCCAGGGAGCTCACAGACAAGGTGGCGACATTCTCGTTCTTGGTGCTGGGCCCCGAGCTGGGTCCCGGATGGGCCGCAGGCTCCCCGGGCTCCCCCAGGCTGGGGGGTGCCGGCTCCAGACTGGGCGGTGGGGGCAGGGGCTGCTGGGGAGGTGGGGGAGGTGGGGGCGGGGGCGGTGGGGGCTGGGCAGGGGGCGCCTCAGGGGGCCCGCCACTGGGGGGCTGGCGGGAGGGCGGGCTGCGGGCAGGGAGGCTGGCCTCGGGTGCCGTGCTGAGGTGGATGAGGCGGGTCTGCGGCATCTGGTCAATGTGGATGCTGTACTTGGGCTCCTCCTTGGGCTTGGGCCGCAGCGTGGCCGTGGCTGTGGGTAGGATCACGTAGCTTGTGTCCAGAGCCTTCTCCTGGGCCCTGCTCAGCTCCGAGTCCAGCTTCTTGAAGATGTCCCCGTCACCGACGAAGGAGGACTTGGGTGCCTTGTCCCTCTTGAGGGTCAGTGAGTGGTTGGGGAAGTCGGGCAGGGGCCCGCCGGGATAGCGGGGTGAGCCGTGCAGGTGCAGCTTGGACACGTTGGCCGGCAGGCTGTTGAAATTGGTGGGCGGCCCCTTGGCATGGGCCAGCTTCAGCTTCTCCTCCTCGGGCAGAGTCGGCCGCTTCAGTGTGCCTGTGATGGTGGCTGTACGGCAGGCTGCGATGTCCTTGTTCAGCACTGCAGGGGCCGCGGGGGAGACAACGGGGACAGGTGTGGGGATGAGGACAGCGTAGGATGGTCCCCAGCAGGAAAGGGGCCCAGTCTGCCCTGTGAGGCCGCCACCTCCTGGGAGACCCCGGCCAGGTCCTGCTGGGTCCCGATCTGAGGGCCGACTGCAGGTACCACCCTACCCAAGCCTGGTGCTACAGCCCCTAGGGTTCCTGTGTCCTCAGATGAGGCTGCCACACCGGGTGTCCCTCTCCGCCAGCCCCAAGAAGACACATGGCTGTCACCCACACACTGCCCTCCCTAGCGCTGAGAAGAGCAGGCGAGGGTGGCCTCAACTCCCGGAAGCACAGGGACACAGGCGGAATGGCCTGTTCTTGTGGTAGAGCCCAGCCGACCCCCCAGTGCTCCCAACGCCCATGGCCCTGGGCCTGGTGTGGTTGGGGGGCAGTGTGGGGGAGCCCAGTGGTACTGAGTGCAGCCATGAGGCCCGGGCCCTCTGTCACAGCCCTTCCTGCATCACTGCCCCTGGGGCCTGCAAGCCTCCCCACTCTGCCCTGAGGGCCTCCCAGTCCCTGGAGAAAAGTCCCCATACGCAGACACCTCTTGATTCTGTCTCTGGTCAGCTGCAAGGGCCCCAGCCGCCCTGACCTCTGAATGGGGCTCCAGTTTGCCCCCGACCTCCTGCCAATGAATCCAGCCGCTCCTGGTCGGCAGAGAGCCGCAAGCTGACCCTCACCCAGCCGCCTGCCCCTGCCAGAGGGGTGCCCACCCTCCACACCTCTCCTTTCTCCAAGCCCCAGTCTCCAAAGATCCAGACCCTGGGACCCTTCCTGGGAAGCCTGGCCTGCTCCGTGTCCTGCCCTGTGCAGGCTGTCAGATGGTTACCCACACACCAAGCCAGCCCTGGATGCCTGTGCTCACCAGCTGCTCCCTTCAGCCACCTTGCTAGGCACACAGGCCCCAGGGTCACCGATGCCCCCTGAGCTGCCTAGCCAGGGGTCACTCACTCTCCCAAACACAGGCTTCCCTTTCCCCCTCAGAGCTCGGCAGGCCAGGCTCCTGGCCCCGTCCTCTCCTCCACCCTCTGGACAGCAACACCCTGTGCCCATCTTCAGCCCTGCCCCCACTGTCCCCACCCAAGAGCGACCCGTCATCCTCCCCGTCAGACCCACTTGCCCCACCCGGACAGCCGCAGCACTCTCAGGACACACGTCCCCAAGGCCGCCCCACCCCGCACAGACCCTGGGGCTCCCGACCTCCCCCACACCTCACGCTTTGCTTCCCACAAGGCAGAATGAGCGCCTGGCATGTGAGGGATCTGGATGCCTTCCTCGCATCTGTCCAGCTCAGGGTGGAATAAAAGCCAAGCTCCCCCCAGGCCCATGCCCCTCGCTGGTGCCCCGCCCACCCTCCCCCTTTGAGGAAGCTTCCAGACACAGCACCAGTTGCTCATGGCACATCCACTAGCTGCATGCCATCCAGAAGGCACCGCAGACAGCGCACGAATGAGAGGGAATCAGGGGCCCAGAGAGGCCCCCACACACCAGTCACCTGAGGCTCCAAGTCCTGGGGCCACCCTCGGAGAGGCTGTGGGACTGGATCACAGGAGACCCCAAGGGGGCAGAAGGTACTTTTTGTCCTGCTCCCATTCAGCCCAGCCCTGATGTCACCTCCTCCAGGAAGCCCTCCTGGGGCCCAACTGGTACCAGCACACACTCCCCACCTGGGGCTGTCCCAGCTCCTCTGCCAGGCCTGTCTTTAGAGAATGTGCTCCTCAAATATCTAAATGACCAGAGGATGCATGGTCCATTGGCCTCTCCACAGCCCAGAAAGCCACCGCCTGTCACTGCCTCAGGACCTGGTTCACAGAACAGTGGTGGGGACAGAAACAGACCCTCCCAGTCTGACGCTTGGGGATGGGCGGCAGAGCTTCCTCTATTGGGCAGTCATTCCCTTTTTGCACTTGGTTCCAGGAAGCTCAGCACCGGCCAAGGGCTCCATGGTGGGTCCTTCTCCCTGCCTTCCTCTTGCTCCCCATTGTCCCCCTAGTCTGAAAGTCCCACTCACTTCTCCCCCTGCTGGGACTGGTAATGAGGAAATGACGGTGGCACAGAACACAGGTGCCAGAGGCGGGCAGACAGGAGGTGGGTGGGCAGAGGGGCACTAGGGTGGGGCTGTGCTCCAAGCTGGAGCCACGACAGAGGAAGAGGAGATGCCAGGTGGGCAGGGGAGGCAGCCAGGGGCTGCACGGGCACCTACTCAGCAGGAACGCCAGGGCAGTGTTCTGGAAGCTTCTGATCATGCTCCATGGACCCTCCTTCGGCCTTGGGGCGTGGGTGGGGGTGGGAGGCAAGGTGGCCAAGGTCGCTGCCTCGGCTGGGCCCCCAGGGCACGTCCCCTGGGTCCGGGTGGGCCTGATGGTGTGGCTGGGTGTGGGTGGGGGCGGCAGGGGTGGACAGGGATGGGGCACGTGGGTGATGCACAGGTGGAGGCATGGAGTGGGGCCGTGCAGGGGGTCGGGCTGGCACTGTCCTCTCACCTGTCGGGCGCTCACCTGATCTACAGGCCAGATCCACGTCCTTCTCGAAGTCAGTCTGTAGGACAGAAACGGCAGGGCAGGGTGAGCGCCTCTGGGAGCGGGGGTGTGTGCACGCGTGCACAGATCGCTCAGGAGGGCCACGGTGCTTTGGATGCCCCGAGGAACCCCCATCCACATCCACAGCCCAGTGCCCACGTGGGCAACCGCGCCTCCCTATGCGCTTGCTCATGTGGCGGGCGTTTGCGTCTCTGGATGGATGCATGTGTGACTGTGAGTGCGCATGCGTACTTACGAATATGTCTGTGTATAAGTGGTGAATGTGTGTCCCCGTGTTTACGGGTGGATTCATGTGTTTGTAAACGTGAGAGAACGCGTCTGAGTGTTTGGTGCATGTACGTGTGTGTATAGTTCCGTATGTGGCTCTGTGTGTTTGAGGTTGTGTGCGTGCACGCACGTGTGTGTGAGCCTGTTTGTATGGCACCCGTGTGCTCTCTGCAAGGCGTCTGGGGAGCTGAGGACCTCCTACCTCCTCCGGTCTCGTCTCTCCCCCCAGGCCTCACGAATGGCCCTGGGCCTGCGGCACCAGAACTCTCCCCCTTGGTCCCCCACATCCCTCCAAGGGGGCCCTACCCACGGGCTGGGGAGAGGCGGTGGAGGGGGGTTAAACATGCAATTCAGGACCAAGGCCAGCACCCACCACCTCAGGCAGCTACATCAGGCTGACAGTCAGCTGGGGAAGCAGCAGTGGGCGGCCCAGGCCCACCCTCAGGTAGCTCAGGACCTGCCCAGGCCTGGGGCTGTCCTTCTCCAGGGGCCCTGGGGCTCCAGGGGCCCTGGGGCTCCAGGGGACAGGCCTGCCCTTCACTGAAAACCTGGAGGTTTCTTCCCTGCAAACGCAGGGGTTGGGTTGGCTGGAGACAACGAAATACTCCCCCTGGGATCAGAGGTCAGGCCAGGAGGAACACTGGGTGAGGGGAAGCTGTGTCCCAAAGTGACAAGCTAGCCACTGACGGACACCTGCGCCCTGGCCGACGGAGACACTGTGGCATGGAGCCATGAGGGGCCTGCCTGGATGTCACCTGAGAGCCGAGGTGGCCGTCTCACCGAGGGACTTCACCCTCACCCGGGGCTGGACATGTCATCTGTCCAGGACAGGCCCTGCCTGTGAGCTTCACGACCACCATGAGGTGGCCAGGCACCCTGGGACCCAGGGAGCACCTCCCGCGTGCCAGCCGTGCAGAGTTCACCTGGGGTGTGGCCTAAGCCCAAACAGGTGGCCCGACGGGGCAAGAGTCAAGGAGGACTCCCTGGAGGACGGGACCCATGGGAGTGTGCAGGGTAGGCAACCCCCGGGGTGGAAGCTTGTATGAAGGACACAGCGGCAGGAGCAAGACCAGCACAGCTGCAGGTTCTGCTTAGGACCAGGCCAGGGTGTGGATGTTGTTCTGAGGCCTGGAGGGTGGAGAAGGGGGCCTGGCTCCACCCCGTGCGACAGCCCCCGGGTGCTGAGGCAGGAGGTCTAGTGACAGGTGTGGGTGGGAGCAGACTTGGTGACTAAGAGCCCACCATGGTCCTGGCTGAGCCCCGGGGGCACAGGGCTGCAGGAAGAAGATGCTGAGGTCCAGGTGTGAAGAGTTGAGGCTCCATGGGGGGTTGCTGGGGGCCCGTATGTAGGAGCCGCCACTCGGGCCGCCCTCCCAGGGCCTGTGCGTGTCCTGGGAACGCTGTGCTGTAAAGAGGGCAGGCCACAGGCACAGGCGCGGGCAGGGGCAGGGGGTGCAGAACACAGGGCTGAGGACACCAGGATGGGCAAGGGGAGGGCAGAGAGCCCATAGAGGGTGAAGGCAGGATGGCCAGGGGCCACAAGGGAGGGTCACCACCCCTGCAGGGGCTGAGGCCAGGGCAGCACCCAGGGAGCACCAGGGAGGCAGCAGGTGGGAATACGCAGGGTAGGGGCAGTGGATGGGCAGGCTAGGCTGGACTCCTAGGTGGCAGCTGAGCAGGACACTCCTGGGTGGGGATGGAGGGCGATGAGGGTGGGCCTGGGAGGCGTGAGGATGGGGACCTTGAGATGAGGGCTGGGATGCTCAGAGGGCGGTGTCCAGCCAGACAGGTACTGCTGCAGCGGGGTGAGGGTGGGGTGGACGCAGCCTCCGCTGAGACCTCCAAACTCATCAGCTCAGCCCTTCCCAGCTGGAAACCCCGGACCGGGGGTTCCACTTGGCGAGCCTGTTTTCCCAACTGCACACTGGGTTCAGAGCTCCTCTCAGCAGAGCTGCTGGGGCCCAGGGGAGCTTGGGGCATGGTGAGGGCCTGGAGGCACCCGGGGGGTACACGGTGGGTGGGGCAGCCTGAGTCCCCGGGCCCCGAGTCCTACCATGAGCTGCGCGTGGCCGTTCTGGAAGGAGCCTCCCGAGTCCCCGTTGCCCTCCTCCTGTCGGTCAACCACACGGCATTTCACAGCGTCCTGGACCTGGGAGGGAGAGCCGAGCACCTCAGTGGCAGCCACGCCCCTACCCTGCACCAGCGCCAGATCAGGTGAGCGGCATCTCTGGGGTAGGGGGCGGGGGGGGGCGGGCATCTCGGGGAAGGGCAGGGCCCCCCAGCGGGAGGCCTCCTCACAGGGCCACCTCTGGTCTGCAGGGTCATGACCCACTGGGTGGAGAAGGGGAAACGAGACCCCAGGAGGGGAAGAGCCTACCCCTCTCCTGTCTGAGATTCTCTCTACCGAGCTCCCAGCCACCAAGAGCTGCTGCAGGCCCTCGGGCCAGAGTCCGCCTGAGAGAACCTGTGATGACCTGCGGCGGGCCGAAGGTGTCCCTGGGCCCGGCCTGTATCTCCAGCAGCCTCAACGTCATTGCCTTCTCTGAGCCAGTGGAAAGCCTGGCCCTCAGTGCCCTGCGAGTGTCCGCTGGGGGCGTGGGGTGCTGTGCCAGGGACCGTGAGCCTGGCCCTTCCCCACAGCCACCCCACTGGGAACGGCACACTCTGTCAAGGGGCATTTCACCCTTCACGGCCACCCACTCTCCGGGCGGACAGTGGTGATGACGGCAGCAGGCTCTGTAGGAGGGGCTACAGAGGAAGACCTACCCAGCGGCCAGCACAGAGCTTATGGACAGGGAGCTCCCAAGGAGGTAAAGACATCATCTAGGAATGTCAACTGTCCCTCCCCTGGGGCCAGCAGCCACTCCTGCTGGCTGCTCTGGGCAGCACACTGACACTCCATCCGGTGGTAACAGTGTATAAAGGGAATCCTGGGGGGGGGGGGGGGCATGAAAGCACAGAGGGCTTCCTGGAGGAGGCATCCAAACAGAAGTTGGCAGAAGCAGAAAGAGGACAAGCTGGGGCTCCTGGCTTCCAGGCACCCACCTACCTACCCACTCAACCACGGACCTGTGGCCCCGTTCCCTCACCCAGTGCTCTGCTTCATGCTGCTGGGGGGCTGAGGACACCCAGTCCACTCCTCTCATCAGGCAGATGGGGACCGAGGCCCAGAGCGGGCGAGAGAATTGTCCACGGCCTCACAGCTGGTCAGAGGCAGGGCCAGGCCTGAAAGCCAGGGTTTCGCTGGCCTCTGATCCCTGGACACCAGCTAAGGACTCCAGGCCGCCACGGCAGGTGTGCCTTCCTGCCATCCTCTCCCTCACGGACCTGCCCTGCAAATGCCTACTGGGCACCTACCGTGTGCCCGGTCCCACAGGCAGGTAGGGAAGTGTTCTTTGTGGGTGAGCAGAGGAGCTGGGGCTCCCCAAGTCCCTCCGGTACCCTCTCCGGGAACGCCCGAGCGAGCCTTAGCCCAGGAGGCCCCGGCTTCATTGGTAGATGAGGGACTGACTTGCCCATCTGCAGGAGTGTCCCAGGCCACAGGGCCGGCTGGGCTGCCTGGCATGGCCTCCACCTGGCCCAGCCTCCTCAGCGCGCCCTGCAGCCCTGGCCACCACCCCTGAGGCTGAGGGCCTGGGTAGGGCTTGAGGCCCCTTGCTACCAGGCCCAGGCGGAAGCCCTCTCTGAGCAGGACCTTGAAGGCCCTGCAGCACGGAGCCCACACGCAGGGGCTGGGAGCTCACTGGGGGCTTCGGGGTCTGGCCCTGGTGTCCTCCGTCCCCACCCACCATGGGCGCATGCCGGGTCCCCTCCTTCTCCGACCCCATGTGACAACCATGAGGCTTCTTGCACATCTGAGACCCCCAGCGCCAGCTCTCTGCTCCAGGTGGCCCTGGGCTCTGCCTGCCTGGAGCTCCTCCTCTCCACTGTCTCCTTTGCAGCTCCCATCACCGGTCAGTTGGTCCTTGGGGATTCGCCTAGTTGCTTGAGAAATCTCTCCAATTTCCATCTTTTCTATTTTGTGAAACATTTTGCCTCCATTTTCCTCCTACTGAGTTTTGAGCTGCTCTCTGTTTTTAATTTCCACAAGGCTCTTTTTGTTCCTTTTTCATAGGCTACTGTTCTTGTTTCACAGAAGCCAGGCACTGAGGGCCAGGAGTGTGGCCTTAGAGAAGAACTGCCTGGCCTCAAATCCCAGCCACGGCGACAAGCTCCCGTGATGAGCTCTCTGGAGCTGTCCTGTCTGTGGAACGGAGCAGATGGCACCTGTTTTAGGAGCTGTCGTGAGATTCACTAACATGAGTTCACTGCTGGGGCCAGGGCCCGGCCCATGTGTTGCTCACCAGGGCGAGCGACTTCTCCCAGGTGAGGATAAGGAGGGGTCAGTGAGGTTTCTCCTTCCTGGGCTGCCTCTGTCCCCACGCTGTTTTCCTGCTTGTCTGGGTGGGTTGCAGCTCTAACAGGAGCTCTGCTGTCCTCATCAGGAGCAGTAATGTGGATGTAATGTGGATGTAAATGTGGAGCACTGCCCAGCTGGTGGCTGGCTGGTATGGGAGCCGTTTCACTGCTGCACATCAGAACTCCGGCTCTTCCTCCTGTCTTTCCACGAAATCAGATTGCCTCGAGAGGGCGTGTTCACACCTCCCCACAGAGGTCTGGGTCTAGGAGGCCAGAGCTGACACGTGACCCAGGCTCAGGGTGGGTCTTCCCCACTTGTTTCCCCACTTCCCCACTTGTTTCCAGGTGGCACCCCCATCTTCAGCTGTGCCGACTGCGCCAGGCCAGAGCCCCTCCATTCACTCTGCCCAGAGAGTGAGGCCCAGGCCGTGCAGGCCAAGCAGGGCAGCCCTGCCCTTCCAGGCTGGGATGGAAATCGCCACCTAAGGCCTGGAAAACCAGGGCACCCACGCCTGACGTTCCTGTGGCAGCCAGAGATCCTGGGGAGGGGGCGGGCCCCACTCCTGCCACCCTCTGTATGGCTCCATACAGCTGGCCGAGGCCTGAGCTGTCTCCAGTCAGCTGGGGCCGCATTTCTCATCCTGCTTCTCCACCTGCCAGCTCCCCTACTGTCAGCTTCTCCTGTATTCTTCATCCTTGGGAACCTGCGTATTTTTCAACAGTCCCTCTGCCGTCTCTCCAGGGGGACCCAGGAAGAGGGAGGTGGCCACCCCGCTCTGGGGCCTTCCGCCCTCCTGGTGCTGATCTGGAAGCAGGTGTCCTCATCCGCCGAGGTTGACATGCAGCTTTCCCACATTCCAGCCTCCGCAAGAGCATCCCAGTTGTGGCCACCAGGTGGTAGCTGGGATGCAGTTTGGTGAAAACCTTCTAGTGACACCTTCTGGAAAGATCCAGAAAATGCCAGAAGCAGGAGTCTCTATTGCCCTGGAAGCTGTCTACTTCTGCTGCTGGCTTCCTTGCTCCTGTAGGCCCCTTGAGGATGGGGCCCCTTGAGGATGGGGCCCCATGTCCCCCACGCCCCTAAGCCAGGTGCAAGGAATCTTTGGGAAGGTGTTGCACTGCCTGGGCCGCTCCCAGGGAGTCAGGGGGACACACTCACCTGCAGGCCCTGCTCTGTGGACCACCGAGGCCTGCAGATGCGTCAGGGTCACGGACGCTGCGCCTACCCACAATCTCCCTGCCAAAGTCCTCGGGGAAGGAGGAGACCACCCAGCAGCCCCAGGACCCTACAGGAACCCGGCCCGACAGAGGCTGTCGCACCCACCTCTCTACGGAGGATACAGTGCACCATGACGATGACGAAGCCCTCCAGCGAGTCGAAGACGGCGAAGAGGATCTGGAAGAGGGCGGAGCGGCGGTCGGTGACGGCGAGCACGGCCGACATCCAGGTCAGCGCCAGCAGCGGCAGCACCACGCAGGAGCTCCACAGGGAGGCCCTGGGGATGGAGGGCATCAGCGCTGCCGCCCCAGCCCCTGCCCCCAGGGACACCCTGCCCTGAACCCTGCATCTCCAGGCCTTGGTGGGGACCCAGCCCTAAGGCCCCGTCTCTCTCTGGGGGCCTGGGTCAAGCAGCACATCTTCTCTGGGGTGAGTCTCCCTAGGGGTCCTCCACCGCCCAGGCTGCGTCTGCACCTCTCCTCCCCAGGGCTCCCCCAATCCTGTCCCACGCTCTGCCCCTTCCCTCTCGAGCCCATCCCCCAGGCTGGGGAGGAGCCCACCATCAACACTGAGGTCCCAGCACCCCCTCCCCAAGCCCGAGGTCTCTGACGGGACCCAGGCACTCAGGAGGGAGGTCCTGGGAAGCTGGGCAAGGGGGAAGGGCTCTTTGGGGAAGATCCAGGTTCTTGACAGTCTAGGAGGTGACAGGGGAGGGGAGACAGGCTGGAGGGGGATGGGCTGTCTGGTGTGGGGTAGGCCAAGTAGGATCCCCTGGTCCAGGACCCTCAGACAGCCCACAGGCCCCAGGTGAGGGGTCCAGGCCCTGAAGGGCAGAGCAAGATGGCCATGGTGGGGAGGGAGGGTGGAGCCCAGAACTCAGAGACCTGGAGGGAGAGAGAAGCTTGGAGGGAATGAGATAGAGGACAGACGGACGGACAAAGCCAGCAGGGGAGGAGCAGAGGAGAGACAGAGACAGGCGACAACAGACAGACGGACAGGTGCCTCCTCCTCTTAGCGGGCCAGCTCCGCCCATGCCTCCTGAGTCCCAGCGGCCACCTGCCTGTAGACCTGTCCTGCTGCCTCTGCCCCTCAGTGCCACCCCCTCTCCCAGGGAGTCCTCCAGGAGCCCCACACCAGCCCTTGCCCCTGCCCCTGCAGCCCAGCCTCGCTGGGAGCAGTGAAGACCTGGGCCCCTCCCCACATCCACCCACTGGGTTCTGTGGTGGCCTCTGAGCCTGTGCTCTCCTCCTCACAGTGGGGACACCAAGCTGCTTCCCAGGGCTGTGGGACACCGACAGAGGCCAGCAGGACCCCGGCCGTGGCGAGTGCTCAGGAGGTGGCCCTGTGCCTGCCCACAGCAGGCCCCACAGCCTGCAGGACTGTCATCACCACCAGGAATGGGTGCTGGCGCCAGCTTCCCTCCTCCCCTCCTCCTGCACAGGATTGCCCTGCAGGCAGGGGGAGCTGGGGCAGGAGGGCTGAATAGGGAGTAGGGGACCCATTCTGGGTCAGAATGCCAGGCAGGAGCTGGCACATGAGGGTTGGCAGGAGAGATGCTGGAATGACCTGGAGTCTGCCAAGGGCCCCCAAAACCGCATGCTCTGCCCCTCAGCCCTCTCCAGCGTGGCTTGGCCACCAGTGCTGCTCCCACCCCTAGTGCAGGATGTCTGTGCAGGGCCCAGCCCCCAAGGGATATGTGTCCCCATCTCTTTGGACCTCCCAGCAGGCCCAGCCCCCCATGTCGCCTCCTGGACTCTCTTCCTCCCCTCCTCCGCCCAGCCCTCTACCCCAGGCCTGGGCCTGCTTTTCTTCAATGATGCTGTCTGGTGGTGATCTGTCTGGCCCCAGCCTCAGGTGTTACCACAAACCCATGGCTAGGACACGTGCAGGCCCAGAGCCCGGAGCAGCACCAGGACAGAGGGCTTGGTCTTGCACAGCCAGTGCCTCCCAGGTCTCAGGGTACAGTGGCCCTGGCCACACACCTGCCCCTCCTGCTCTTGGGCATAGGATGGGCTCTAACAGCCTCATGGGACTCCCTCTTCCCTGCACAGCTTTGGAGTCTGCTAGAGGCCCCCAACCTCCTTCGCCCTTCCCCTGGCCCTGGAGAGCCTGCCCCTGCTCCCCGCGCACTCCTTGCCTGGGAACTTAGGCAGCCGGAGAGGCCTCCCTTGCCCATGACGGTGCCACTCCCTCCAGGCTGCAGCAGCAGACAGGGCCCCCGCTGTCACTCACTGCTGTGTCCCTGCACCTGGCACAGAGCCTGTGACGAGGAGGCCCTCCATCAATATTCACAGAGCCAAGGAATGACTCACTGACACGGAGGAGGACCCCTCGGCTGGGGCCTTGGTTTTCCCATGGCTATAAGCTGGAGAATCTCTCTTCTCCCTTGCAAAGCTGGTATTCTTTGAGCCAGCACCCTGGACTCCTCTCCTCACCCAGTTCTGAGAGGAGGTGCAGGGCCTCACTCCCCATGGAGACTTCTTTGCCTGCTGTCAGTCACCCCTGCTGCTGCCCAACAGGGGGCTGGGTCTCCAGGCCTGACATTTACAGCCTGATCTGCTGCTGTTGGCAGGTGGCCTGGGGCCTGGGGCCCCGTAAATTACTCCCACACCGCAGCTCGGCCTCTGTAGCTTGGAAACATTTCTGCAGAGAGCGGTGGGAAGGAAGCAGAAACGCCCGGGAGCCGCTGAAGGGGAGGCCAGGAGTGCCCAGCTGCACCGCACCTGCTCCCGTCTGGAGAGGCAAGGGCCCAGGGTGTGGGGAGAGGCTTTGAGTGGTGACTTTAAAGGGAACATCCGTATGGCCTCCACTTCTCTCTGATGGAATGAGAT
Source organism: Rhinopithecus roxellana (assembly GCF_007565055.1). Taxonomy (NCBI): domain Eukaryota; kingdom Metazoa; phylum Chordata; class Mammalia; order Primates; family Cercopithecidae; genus Rhinopithecus; species Rhinopithecus roxellana. The sequence goes on from NC_044565.1 coordinate 6,458,458, forward strand.
GGGCGGATCTCACAGCCTCCGCCCCATCCCTGGTGTTGAGACAAAGAAAGCGCAAACTAGCCCCAAGAACCGGAACTTCCCAGGGCCTGGCAGGCCAGAGTGGATGCCGCCCCAACTCCAAGCTTACTCCTCCCACCCAGGCTAGCCTCACCCCGACTCGCATCTGCACAGCACCAGGGCCCAGAGCTCTTTCTCCCATCGCTCCTAAAACCCTGGGCCCCTAGTGCCTGGCTCAGGGAGCAAAGCAGGAGGGTACAGGGGTACAGCCATGAAGGCTCACCTTGGGTTGAGGGGACAAAATGACCCCTCAGGCTGGAAAGCCCAGACACTCTAGGCCAGCCGGCCCCACCCACCTGAGCCCATACCGCCCTGCCCTACACACAGCCCCAAGGCTGCCCAAGTCAGCAGAGCAGCCACTGACTCTGAGCACTTCCTTCCCTGTTCCCTTGGCCCTGGTTGCTTCTTGCTCTCAGGCACACATGCGCGTGCACACACACATACGCATTCACACACTCACCTATAAACACACTCCCACATACACAATACTCACATGCAGACCCACATGCACACACACACACAGGCACATGCCCAATTATATACACACACATATACACACACACAAAATACCAGGTTGCACTCACACACCATGCACACTCACACGTACACACACTGGGTTGCACTCACACACAAACGCACGCTCACAGGTACACAGATGCACGCTCACACTTACGCACACACAGATGCTTGCTCATACGTGCACACACCGGTTGCGCTCACACAGATGCACGCTCACACATACACTGGGCTGCACTCACACACATAGATGCATGCTCACAGGTACACACACAGATGCACGCTCACACGTACACACACATAGATGCACGCTCACATGTACACACACCGGGTTGCACTCACACACATAGATGACGCTTGCACATATCCAGGCACATTCTCACACCTGTACACACACACTTGCACACTTGTGGCCCCAGAGGTAGCATCAGCAGCAGAGAACTCCACACTCAGTACACCTGAGGGCGCGCCCGTAGGGGGTACTGGGGCAGTAGGCTACAAGCGAAATTAAAAGCCTGGAACGAAAGCAGGTGCTCTCACATGGACGCGCACACACACACACCTGGTTATGCTCTCCCACACAAACGCACATTCATGTACACTCACATATGCACTCATACACACGCACACACCTGGTGACACTCTTGCATAGGCGCACACACACCCACTGGCACGCATGCACACTCACGCATGCACACACACCTGGCCATGCTCTCACATGCGTGCTCACGTGCACTCACAGGGAGGGAGGCTTCCCATTAGGCCAGCCAGGGTCAGTCTCCTCGCCCCACCACAGAGCTGCGGGGCTGTCAGGCGCAGACCCCTGCCCAAGCATCAGCCATCCTGGGCTCCATGCCAGCAGCACCAGGGGTGGGGGTGGGGGTTCAACTCCAGAACCAACAAACCACAGCTTGCAGCCTGGCACACACGCGGGCCCTGGAGAGACAGGACTGACCGCTCCTTCCCAACCACAGCCCGGCCCACAGCTGCACTCCACCCGTGCCCAGGCCGGGCCCCACGCCCTGCACCCGCGGTGCCTTGTGCTGCCAGGCCTAGAGCAGGCCTATGGGGAGGACGGAAGGAGGAGCTGGGGGCAGTGGGTCGGGGGACAGGAGTGGCCTAGAAACCCAGAGTGGACGGCAGAAAAGGAAGAAACGAAAGATAAACATAAAACAAACAAAAGGTGACTCAGCACACAGAGCCCCAAGGGTGGGCCTAGGAGGGAGGTGGCAGCAGAGGCACTAACATGGCGTTACTGGTGGCGTCGGAGGTGGCATCAGCGGCAGAGAGGACTCCACACTCGGCACACTTGAGGGTGCACCCGAGGGGGTGCGGGGGCGGCTGACTGCAAGTGAAATTAAAAGGCTGAAACAAAAGCAAGCTGCTCTCAGAACCCAGGCGGGAGGGGCGGGGCCAAAGTGCAAAACCAGCCACTCAGGAGTCCAGCCTGGGCTCCGACAGGGACGGTCCTGGGGGCTCTCGGCTACTTCACAAACTCAGGTCTTGGGCGTGGGCGTTGTGGTGGGCAGGGCTGTGGGCTGCACGTGGCGGGCGTTGGGGGAGGCAGCACAGCGCTCCTGTGCTCAGCTGAGGGTGGACCCTGACTCTGTCTGCACAAAGTGGCAAAATTCCCAAAAGGAGGCCACTGCACCTTCCTCTCCCCTTCCCGTGTGTCTGCGAGGGAGCTGACCTGGGCAGGGACCTCGTGCAGGTCCTCCTGGCATGTGTATGCCCACGCGTGTGCACCCATGCATGTGGACGTGCATGCACACATAGACCAGTGTACTGGGCACCCCTCTACCCTAACCTCCATCCCTGTCTACGTGGGCAGCGAATCCGACACGGCCACGCAGGCGAGTCTGGGTGTGCTCCCGGGATGTGTGCACCTAACGCAGCTGGCCCCTGTTGCACACACAGGGCGAGGTGGGCCGAGTGCAGGCCGCCTGGGCTTGGCTCTAGTGTGTGCCCACCTGGGCTGGAAGCTCAGCTCCACCAGTCACTCACCCTCCATAAACCTCCATTTACTCAGCTGTAAGATGGGAATATAACCACAGAATCTGCCACCATGGTTATTCTAAGAAGCAAACAAAACATCCACACTGGATGAGCACCCGAGATCACTGCTGCTTTTACGATCAGGTAACGGCAGGCAGTCTGCCATGCTCAGACCCCGGATGTGTAGCCCTGCGGACCTCTTCTGAGTGTGACCGCTGTCTCGGGAGCAGTGTGGGACAGGGTGTTAAGGGACAGGTGGGGCAAAGCCTTAGAGAAACCTGTTCCAGCCTCCATTTCCCAGGCCAGGAGACAAAGCACCGGGACTCCCACCCAGCGGGACGGACCCCGGGGCCACTCCACACACTCAGCATCGGAGGCCAGCTCGGCTGGTTCCTAACCAGGACCAGAACCCACAGGCACCCAAGGGGAAGGAAGGCTTCCTGAAGCTTCTGTTCACTGGGGACAGCAGGAGGAGCCAAGAGACAGAGACAGGAACAGAGAGAAAGAGACAGAGAGAGACCGAGCATCCAAGCAAGACTGGCACGGAGGGGAGGGGCCCACGCAGACACCAGCCAGGGTTGGATGACACAGAGAAGCAGGCAGAGGTGAGGGGCGGGGGGCCGGGGGAGGGGGCGGGAGGACAAAGAGGGGCTCGTCCGCCCTAGTCAGCTCCCCACACCCCACAGCTTCCCCTCTGTGCCCAGGACCTTGTCCCTGAAAGGTGGGCGCAGCCACACATCCCAAGCACCTCCACCCTGCTCCCAGGCCCTGTCAGCTACTGTGCTGAGAGCACTCCCTGGTCTTGGGTTCCCCGGAGGGAGGAGCATTAGCTCCACCTGTCCCCTGCACCGTCCTCCTCATGATGCAGGTCCCACAAGGACAGGGAGTCCCTGCATGGACAGGCGACATCCTCCCCCTGGCCATGGAGCAAGCCTTGTGGTCGGGGAGTGGGAGGCCAGGGACCCCCAGCACCCAGCATCGGGGGTGCCACCCTGTGAGCCGGCCAGAGGTGGGATATCCCTGCACAATCAGTTTCACCGCTTCTGAGGACTTTATGGGGTCCACCCTGCCCAGGTCAGATGGAGAAACCGTGGCACGGTGAGAGGGGCTGGCTGAGCCTAAGGGGCCTCTGTACTCAGTGCCTCCGTTTCCCCACCCGCTCCGGGGTCCCTGGACCTGCAGTCTCGGACTGGGCATGGAGCATCCTCCATCCCCTGGGAGCCCGGGGCTGGGTGGGCTCTGGATCTTGCACTCCGGGCAGGCAAGGAGCCGCGTGGCCCTGGTCCTACCCTGCCCGCTCCTTCAGCTTCTTGTCCGTGATGCCGTCTTTGGACACAAGCTTGTTGAACACCAGGATCCCAATGACCATGTTCACCTGCCGGGTAGAGAGGGGTGGGAGTGTGGGGGTGGGGGCCGCCGTAGGCTCAGGGCCAACATTGGTTGGACTGACGCTGGCTATGCTGACCATGATCCCCTACCACACTCAGGGTCACCTCCCGTGCCTCCATCACAGGAACCCCAGTGCCTGATGTGACGTCAGGTGACCTCCAGCCCAGCTGCCAACCATGCAGGACCCTCTCTGTGTGTCACCCGCACCGTCAGCACCTCTGCTATGCTCCTTGCATCCCTTCCACCAGGGAGTTCCGCACCCACAGGGTCCAGAGGCCCTTGCCAGCCTGCAGCTGAAACCTGCCTAAGGGACACCAATCCTGGCTCTCCCTGGGGCCACACGCTTCCTGCCTCTCTGCTCTGGGCAGGCCACCTCCTCTCTCTAGACTTCCTTCCTGATCTCCCTCTCCTATTCCCGTCAAATTAACTGCCCACCCCGTAAGGGCCCTGGCTGGGCGCCTGCACCCAGGAAGGCTCTTCTTGGGCTCTAATGTAAGTCTCCCATGCCTGCAACTGTCCAGGCTACCACTTAAGACAAGAGCTGTTCCTGGAGCACCCCGGGGAAGCCACTGGCCCTGAGCATCTGGGGGTCTCCCCCTGTCTCCTGGCCTCCTCTGCTAAGGGGAAGGAGGAGTCAGGGCCATATTCTCTGCTCCCCAACTGCCAGAGGCTCCCTGAGGTCCTCCTCCTGCATCCCCACTCTGCAGAAAGATGCTGCCAGGACCCCGAGGGGCAAGGCCTGACTTCCTCAGGCCCAGGTTCCAGAAGCTGGAGGCTGGGAGACCCCAGGACTCCATGGACCCCTAGACTAGGCATTTCACATCCAGAAGACCAGGGTGGTAGACTGTGCAGCCCTCCAGCTCAGGGCTCACGACCACACACCCGGCCTGCTTTCCACAAAGGATACAGTTCCCAGACACCCACATCACAGCCTCGGCCAGCCTGATGGGTGGTGGCCTCTTTCCTGGGCAGCCTAGTTTTCTGATGTGGCCGGAGCAGAGAAGAGAGGACAGGCACCAGTGACAGGCCACTGCCTGCAGCAGGCTCTGCCCGGCCTGCACCACGTGGTCCCAAGGACAGGAGGGGCTGCTGGGGCTCAGGTCCCACAGCCCCCTGAGTTAGACTGCCTTCCTGATACATCCTGAGGAGGGGTGTACAGGGGTAGGGCTCCTGTCTCTGACCCCTTTCCCACAACCTCCAACCCCAGGTGCCTGGGGCACTGCCCTGCTGGCACTGAGGCCAGCTCTAGAGGTGCTGACAGGTACCCCACTCCTCTCCTGCCTCCCACCTGGAGGAAGGAATAAAGAAGGTGGGATTCCACAGCCAGGACTGTGAGGAGGGGTCTGGGGCTGCCCAGGGATGGCGCCCCACTGCCCCTCCAACCCCCACCAGGCTCCCCAACTGCCCCTACAGGGCTAGCACCCCCTCACCCCCCATGCACGTTTCTCTGCTGGGCCCAGCCTGTGCCTGAGTCTCCACTAGAAGGGGGTGTGGCCCTGCAGAGACACCGTTCATGATGGCAGGAATTACTGGACATGGATGGCCTCTCCTGGGGGGAGGGGGAGGGGAGGTGATGCTGGGTGTGAACCCTGGTGCTCCGCCAGAGTAGAGGGACAGGGACTGGCTAAGCAGGCTCAGAGCTGGACCCAGTAGAGGCCAGTGACCCCAGGCAGCTCCCCCAGTCTGCTGCAGCTCATCTGTGACCCCGGGACAGTGACCCTGCATGCCACCTGCCACAGTCTTGCCTTCCTCCACACAAAGGTGGGAGGAGGGTGGGAAGGAAAGTCCAAGGACCCACACAGAGAAGGTCCTCACTGGGGCCCCCAAAGGGGCAAGCAGCCCTGCTCACCAGCCTCACATCTGGCGCTTGGGGCCAGACACCCACAACCCAGGTCTAGCCTGCAGCTCCCCGCTGCTCGCATCATCTGTCTGTCCCTGGCTTCCTCCCACGCCACTCACCACACCCGCGGGGATCTCCTGGCAGGTACACAGCTGGCACCCAATAATCAGGAAAGCTGAGACTCACAGATGTGAAGGGTCATTACCCTGGCCCAGCCCCTACACCGCACGCTAAGGGCAGATCAGAGTGGGGCTGTGGGCACCCCCACCCCCTGGTGATGAGGGCCGTCCTGAAGGGACAGCAGGTTCACAGCCTGGGGCAGGAGAGAGCACCAAGGCCCAGGAGGCAGGTGGGGGGCCCGGGCAGGGTTGCAGGCAGTGGGGTCCAGGCGGGTCAGTACCAGCACAACGGCAGCAGCCGGTCCCACGAAGGCATAGAGCAGTCCTCCCTCCAGGGAGAGCCAGCAGCTGGGGAGGAGACAGGCCATCAGCACTGCCCACGTGCAGAGGGGCGTGCAGAGGGGCGCTGCCGGCCTCTCAGGAGTAGGGGAGGTGAGCTGGGAAGTGGCAGAAGAAAACTAGCACTTATTAAGCGCCTTCTGCGTGCAGGGCAGGTCACACCCACTCTTTAGACTTAGAATCCTCAGGACCCCCAGGCAGTCATCGTCACTCCCATTTTACAGATGGGGATGGTACCAGAGTGGGGGACCCATCTGCTTAGAGCCACACAGCAGGGGCACCAGGCTGGCAGGGCAAAGGTCACCTGACGGTCCCTCCTTCCCCAGGCCTGGACCCTTCCCGGCTCTTCTCTTGGGGTCTCTGGCAGACCCTCCTTCCTGACGTGATGCTCGAATGCCGGGGCTGGGTCCCTGGCCCACAAGGCTCAGGCCCCGTGGCCTCAACACCTGGTCCTATGCTCACACATCTGGTCTGCATCCTCCCCACCACCCACCCAGTCAGTAGCCCCACACTCCCCAGATCTCTGGACACCACCCGTGGTGCCCATGGAAATCTGAAACCCAATAAGGACCGTTCCCTCTGCCCTGAGCAGCCTACCCCATGTCGTCTGTCAAACAAACTCCTCTTCATCCTTCAGAACCCCACTTCAATGTCCCCATCCCCTCCTGATCCATCCCTGGCTCCGGCAGGCCAGGTGTTTGCTTGTCTCATCTCTGGAGACAGTGTTTGGATTTCCCTCTCAGCACTCACCCCCTGGGCCCTCAGCTATGTCCACTCCCTATGGCCACTCAGGGCAGTGCTCTAGGGGGTGCCACATCCTGTTCCCAGGGGCTCCAGAGTGAGCCAGGCCTGCTGCAGTCCTCCTACTCAGCCAGCATCGGTCACTTCCTCCTGCCTCTCACTTCCCACTGCTCCCCTCCCTGCAGCCAGGCCCTCCCTCCAAGCCTCGGTTCCCCTTCCCCACCCCAGTTCTTCTGCCCATCCTGAGCCCCAGACCCTCTCTCCCCACCTTGGGAACCACACTGCCTCTAGGATGACAGCAAGCTTCCTGGCCTGCCATTTAAGGCCCCAAGGACCTGGTCGAGCTGACCCTTCAGGGTCTCAGTGATGTCATCTGTGAAATAAGCCTCCGACCCCTGCCCTGCCTGCCACAGGCCTGCTGTAGGGGTGTGCCCACTGTGCCCAGAGCGCTTGTGTCTCAAATAGCCCTCCCTCTCATCAGCACCATGCAGAGGTGGCCTCCCCACCGAGCAGATGGGGAAACTGAGGCTCAGAGTGGCTAATGGACCAACTGACCGAGGCGGGCCCTGCGAGCCTGCTTTCTTTCAATACCACTGCCCACTGCTTGCTGCCAGGGAGAAGCTGGCTGACCAACAGGGAGGGGCTGCCCAGGGGGCTCAGCCTCCAGCCCCTGGGGCCCCACCCTCCCTGAGCCTCTGTGAGATGGTCAGGGTCACACAGCGGGAGGGCATGGCCAGCCCTCACCCTCCAGGGCGGCGGAGAACTCTGGGGGCCATGCGGCCATCCACCACACCCCCAATGCCCGGACTCACTAGTTCATGGTGCTGTACCCTTTGGCCTTGGTGAATCCCACGGAAATGGCCACAACCAGTGCAGGGAGCCCTGAAGGAGCAGAGAAAGGGCGTTGGCCCCACCTAAGTCCCCAGCCAGCCTCCACCTCCTCTCAGCCCTGCCTTGGAGGGCGGGAGCCAGGCAGGTGCTTTTGAAGCCCCCAACAGAGGATGGGGCTGAGCAAGAGATGGGGCAGGAGATGAACAAGGCAAGGGCCTGTGGAGCTGGGCACGGGGCGGTCCAATGAGCAGAGAACGCACAGGATGCCCGGCACAGCTGACTCGCAGAGAAATCAGGAATCATCTTTTTGTATATGTAAGTCCCAAACAGTGCACTGGACATAATCGTGCTAGAAATGTTTCCGTTATTTAGACATGAAAGGGAACTGGGTGTCCTGTGCTTTACCTGGCGACTCCATGGAGGAACGAGGGCCCAGAGGGAGAAGAGGGAGAAGCCCACCCAAGCAGCAACAGAGGCCCCAGGGGTCCACACGGCATGGGGAGAGGAGGGGCTACCAGGGCAGAACAAGCAGTCGGGGCCAGGAGGAAGAACATCTGCCCAGGAGGGTCGGGGAGGCTGCGGCTCACCCCAGCCCAGGCAGAGGAAGCGCTTGCGGATGAGGCGGTTCCGGAGGTGGCCCGTCACGGCCATGTAGGACTGCCAGGCCTCGGTGAGCACCCAGCAGAAGGAGGACAGGAAGAAGAAGTGCAGGAAGGCGGCCACCAGCGTGCACACCACCTGCGTGGGGCCGAGGGCGGGGCAGGCTGGGCAGGTGCTCCCCGGCCCCACACCTGCCCCCACTGAGTGCCTCTCTGCAGCTGGAGGCCCAGCAGCCAGCACCCTCGCTGGGACCCGACCAGGTCCCCAGGCAGAAGGCAATCCAGAGATCACCTGGTCCCTGCCCTGAGATGGGTTGTTGACCATCTAAGCCCCCTTGGGACAAACAGACCCTCCCTCTCCGTCTTCCTCAGCACCATTCATAGCCACACCAAATGCTAAGCAGGCGCCTTTTAAAGTCCAGGTGCCTGCCCATGCATTCAGGAGGTAATAAGCCCAAGGCCCAGGGAGGGCATGTCACACCCCGAGGACACAGAGCAAGTGGCAGGCAACCTCACCCACGCCGCGGCCCTGAGCTTCTGCCACAGCACATGGCAGGCCCTGGGCCCAGGCCTTCTCCATCTCCCTGCAGGCCTCTTGCTTTATTTTCTCTCCTACATTGTCAGTGTGGCCCCTTGAGGAAGCAGAGGCCCCCAGCCAAAGGCTGTGCCTGCCACATTTAGTGGGATGGGGTGTGGAGACCACAGGGTAGGAACCAGGGATGGCAGGTCTGGGGAGGGCAGGCAGGGGCCCACCATGAGCTGCCAGCTTCAAGGCTGGCGAGGGTGGGGGTGAGAGGGTGGACCATGGGAGCGCCTCTGTCACCACAGTACCACTCTTCTTGGGTGCCACTCCCCAGCCCTGAGGGAGCTTGAGCTGAGGCCGAGTCCACTGCCCACAGCGGGCTGGGCAGGGCTGAAGCAGGCTCATCCTGAAGGGCAAGTCCAGCAGAGAGGTCAGGACACAAACTGCCCTTCCAGCCAGCTGACCAGCCCCTGACAGCCTCCTGCAGCCACAGCGGAGGGCGCAGAACTCCCTGTAGCTGGGGCAGCCTCCTCCTGCTCCCACACCCACCTGCCTGAGTTTCCCAGGAATCCCACAGCCCAGGCCCCTCCTGGGGTTCATCCTCACCGCCTGAGGATGCTGGGAGGTGCATGACAGGAGGCAAAGCTGCCTACCTTGTTGCGGGTCTGGGTCTGCCCGATGAGGATGAGGGCATTGGAGGAGATGATGGACAGGCAGAAGTTGATGAGGATGACAGAACGCTCCGAGCGGATGTACCTGTGGAGGGTGTGGGGGCCCAAGGTCAGCGCCCAACAGAACCCCATCTGCACAGGAGCTGTGGTCCTGTGGCACCAAGACCAGGGCCCCACCCCATTTCCTGCAGGCATTGTCACCAACAGCACCACCCCCATCACCATCATCATCACCATTACACCATCACCACCATCACCACACAATTACCATCATCACCAACACAACCATCACCATCATCACCACTATCACCACCATCACAATCAGTACCACCATCACCACCATCACACCATCACCACCATCGCCATCATCACATAATCACTACCACCACCACTACACTATCACCACCATCACCATAATCACCATCACACAATCACTACCACCATTACCACCACCACATCACCACCACCATCACCACCACCACTACATCACCACCACCATCACTGCCATCACTATCACACCACCACCATTATCACACAATTCATTACCACTATCACCATTATCAACAAGCATCACCACCATCACCATCACAATCATTACCACTATCACCATTACAAACACAACCACCACCATCAGCACCACTATCACCATCACAATCACTACCACCATCACCATCACATCACCACCACCACCACCATCACACCATCATCATAATCACCAGCACCAGCACCACCACCACCATCACAACCACCACCACCATCACCATCACAACCATCACCATCACCACCACCACCACCACAATCACTACCACCACCACCACACCATCACCACCATCACCATCACAACTACCACTGCCACCATCACCATCACCATCACTACCATCACCGTCACCACCACCATAATCACCAGCACCAACACCATCACAACCACCACTACCACCATCACCATCACTACCATCACTATCACCACCATCACCATAATCACCAGGACCAGCACCACCACCATCATAACCACCACCACCACCATCATAACCACAACCACCACCACCATCACAACCGCTACCACCATCATCACCACCATCACTACCACCACATCACCACCATCACAACCACTAGCACCATCACCACCATCACAATCACTACCACCACCACCCCCACCATCACAACCACTACCACCATCACCACCATCACAATCACTACCACCACCACCACCACCACACCATCACCACCACAACCAGCAACTACCACCATCACCATCACTCCCATCACCACCACCACCACCACCACCACCATCACCATCACTACAACCAGCACCACCACACCATCACCACCATCACAACCAGTAATTACCATCACCATCATCACCACGACCATCACTACCATCACCATCACCATCACCATCACTACCACCACTACCACCATCACCACCACCACCACCACAATCACCAGCATCACCAACACCATGACAACCATCACTATCACCATCACCATCACTACTATCATCACCACCACCACCAGCACCACCATCACTACCATCACCATCACCACAATCACCACCACCACCATCATCACTATTACCACAATCACCAGCACCATTACCACCATCATCACCACAAACACCACCACCAGGACCACCATCACCACCACCACCAGCAGCCCTTGGGGACTGAGGTCCACCCAGGTGGACAGCAGAGGGCACAGGGCTGAGCCTCAGGGGCTCTGACATGACCCTGATGTGCTGCATGACCTTGGGCAGGTCATGTTCTCTCTCTGGGTCCCCACTTCCTCATGGGGACCACAGAACAATCCCTGCCGGCAGCTCACAGGGCACAGGGATAGCCAAGAGAGCTCACCAAGGGAGATGCTTTGAAAACTGTTGGCAGAAAACCTCCTCAGAACTCAGGACATCAGAGCTGAGTTCAGAGCCCCTGAACCCCATTCCCCAGATGTTTTGTGAAATCAAGGCCCTAGGGGAAGGTAGGTCCCAGGAAGAGGAAACACCATGTCCCCCTAGAGCCCAGTGGATGCTGTCCCCTCAGGCAGGACAGTGGAGGGCCGCTGCCACTACTCACAACCTAGTCACTGTCTCCAGGAAAGCTCAGCCACCCTTCCCCCGCCAGCCACATCGACCTCCCAGTGCCCGACCTTGGGCAGCAGCCAGGCAGTCAGTTCCGATTATTGGCTGACACCGCACTGCCTGCAGAGCTGGAGCCGCGTGTCCTCTGGACACGCTGGGAGTCCCCACTCGGCCCCATGGGCAGTGAGTGACCTTGAGTCCTTGCTCCCTGTTCCATACTTCTACTCAATGGGACAGGAGCAGATAGCGGGGAGTGCCTGGAGGCGCGTCCACACACTCAACAGGCATGTTACTGCTCAAACATGAGCTCTCCTCCACATCTCTCCACACCTGCCCGGGTGGCCTCAAAAACCCACTGGCCACAATCGGAATGGACAGCAGGCTGGGAGCCCTGTGGCCTTGGGGAAAGGGAATTTGGGGTGGAGAGTAAGCAGGGATTTGGGGCCTTAAGGCCTGACGGGGGGGTCTGGGGAAGGCTGTGGCCTGGCCTGCAGGCCTGAGGGTAGACAAGGAAGCCAGGAAGCACAGGCAGAGGGGGCACACACAGCTGGGGAAGGAACTCAGGCTGGCATTGCCAGGGAACACGTTCAGGGGAGGGATGGCAGGAACCGGGCCCCACCCCTTGTGTTTGTGCAGCATGGACACAGCGTGAGTGTGTAGGGTGGCCTCAGGAACCTGTGGCAACCTTGGAGGGGCCACAGCAGGGCTGGGTCCGTGGCAAAGGCGGAGGTGACTGGGAAGGTGAGGACAAAGGGAGGGAGGGGCTCCCGCGACCCCACCCGTGACCTCGAGGGGAAGAGGCGTGGGATGCAGGAGCCACGGCCGCCCGTGCCCAGCACCCGCGTGGCACCCACCTCCACACGGACACGTAGATGATGACCAGCATGAGCAGGGTGAGAGAGGACACGCCACAGCCCACGATGAGCGTCACGGACGGCAGAGTCGCCTTCTCCATGTTCTGCGGGGTGTGGGAAGAGACCGCGGGGAGTGAGGCAGCCCCCATGCCTACTCAGCAGACCCGAAGACTGAGGCCTAAGAGCCCACAGCCCTGGGTCACACCCTCAGCGTCCAACCCAGCCCCTCCTCCACCTCCCCGCCCGCCCCCTGCAGAGGAGGGGTTTCCTCTCCAGCCCAGGCTCTCCAGAACTCCCTTTCAGGCCTGTGCTCCGTGAGGATGGACCCTTTGCCCATGCCCCACAGTCATACGCCAAGCCCGATGGCAGATAAGCTTTTGCTGCCATCATGGCAGGCGCCAGCCCCACACTGCAGATGGGCCAGGGAGGTGCCAGGTCCAGGCCCACCCACACACACAGTCCTCTCAGGCCCAGGCTTTGAGAAACCCAGGGGGAGAGCCGCTTTGGCTCTGGCCCACCCCATCCGAGATGCCACCTAGCCAGGCCCTGACACCCTACACCCACCCTTCCCTCCACAGCCCCAACACAACCCCACCAGCTTCCTTGCACCGAAGCCCTCCCCCCCACCCCTCCCTCTCTGCTCCACAGGTGACTCTGTGTCACCTCCACAGCCCCTCAGCCTCTAGGCCCAGCCGCCAGCCCTGGCCCCAGTCTTCCCCACCACTAGCCCTGCCCTGTGAACTCTTCTCCAGCCACGGCAGGGTTGGGGAGGTTATCAGCGCACTGGAGGGCACCTCTGCCCTGCTCAGAGGCAGGAGAGTATGGGAGCTGGGGTGTCATCCAGGTGCTGGGGTGACCCGAATAAAGTGGGCCCTTCCTCCTCACCACCTGGGGGTAGTTTAGGTGACTGCCCCTCCCCAGGGAGGGCCCCCATTCCTCACTGACTCTTCTGCCCTGGGCATTGTCCAAATGCCCCACCCGGCTCTGCAAAGGCCACTGGACTGGCCCTGGCCCTGCCCCTGGCCATCCTCCCTTTCCTGAAGAGAATGACCCTAGCCCCCGAGGCCCCCTGGTTCCCCTCAGGGCTCTTCCCCAGCAGTGCCCCCAGAAGACCCTTCCCCACTTCACATGACTGTGCCTCTGGCCACTGCACTCAGCTCATCCCCTCCTCAAAAGGGCCTGGGGGCCGGGCGTGGTGGCTCAAGCCTATAATCCCAGCACTTTGGGAGGCTGAGACGGGCGGATCACTAGGTCAGGAGATTGAGACCATCTTGGCTAACATGGTGAAACCCTGTCTCTACTAAAAAATACAAAAAAAAAAAAAAAAAAAACTAGCTGGGCGAGGTGGCGGCGCCTATAGTCCCAGCTACTTGGGAGGCTGAGGCAGGAGAATGGCGGGAACCCGGGAGGCGGAGCTTGCAGTGAGCCGAGATCGCGCCACTGCACTCCAGCCCGGGCGACAGAGCGAGACTCCGTCTCAAAAAAAAAAAAATAAAAAGGGCCTGGGCTGGTGACAGATCCCGCCATTCCTGACCCCATGGCCCTGCACAGCCCCAGCACGCCAGGCCCGAGGACAGACGGGGAAGTCAGGTGGCTGAAGGGCATGCACAGGTGGGGAGGGGACTCAGGCTGGCATCGCTTCTGTGTGGATGAATTCACCCTAAGCAACTGCTCAACCCATGACCCGGGTCATAAGCCAGGCTGACCCGCCATGCCTGGGGCTTGCCGGCACACGGCAGGTGGGTGTACGCCTCGGGGGCATGAACAAAGACTCCCTGCACACAGAGCTTCCAGATGACTGGAGAATTCAGGCGAAAGGGGGTGTAGTCCGTCTCCAGGCCCTCAGAAGGAGGCAGAGGTGGTCAACTGGGCAGGAAGGCAAGGCCTGGGGAGAAGGGGCCGATTCGGGCACTCCTCACCCTAAAGCTGATGCCTTCCTGGCCCCCGCCCCAAGTCTGCTGACCCTGGCATGTTGCACTGTCTCCTAAAGCCCTGCGCAGCCCTTCTTGCCCCTCAAGGTGCTCAATATCCCCCGAGCCAGCCCAGCTGCCCTGCGGCCCCACTCACCCCAGCCTGGGCTCCCCCTTTCCCCTCAGTCCCCATACTGCTCTGTGCTCTCCATCATGAACATACTGTTCCTGCAGCCTGTACTGCCCTTCTCTGTGTTGCCTCCTCCAGGCAGCCTTCCCTGCCTCCCAGGCCCTGCTGGCATCCCCCTGATCCAGTCCAAAGCTAGATGTGGCTACTATCCCCACAGCTGAGTGTCCTCCATGTCCCCGAGCCCCTGAGGGCCCCGCCCAGCAGAGATGCTCAGTCGACATCACGAGCCAGATGAATGAAGATGGGGAAGGCAATCCTAAAAAACGGGGGAACTTGTCCAAGATCACCAGGTGGCACTGCAGAGGGTCCAGCTCGAACACAAACCTTGGTTTCCAGACTCAGAGCAGGGCCCCGGGGATCGGGGGCTCAGCATCTTTGCCAGGACTCCTGGCTCAGCCTAGCTCGCCTCTGCCCTGGCTGGGTAACCTCAGGGTCCCACCTGCCCCAGCCTTATTCTCTGCAGGCTGCCTTGCTGCCACCTCCCTGGGCCAACCCCGTCCTCCTGCCCTCCTGGGCATGCCTGCCCCAGCTCCCAGCAGTCTGCACTTCTGCCTCCATGAAGCCAGCCGCCTGCTGGTCTGCGAGGCCGAGGGCTGCAGCAGCCTTACCTGAATCAGAGTGTGATGGTGGAGCCCTGGGGAGTGCCATTCGAAGCCCCTGTCTGGTGAGGGCCTTGCCCTTCGAGGACTCCCTATCCCCCACACCCCCTTGCTCCTCCCAGCCCGAGCTCCTCCGAACACCACTCCAGGCCAAAATGAGGCCTAAGTTCACTCACTTGAGGCTCTTGTCCTTGGGATGGTACAGGCCACACCCCTGATGTGCACAGACACACGCACCTGGGGCCCGCACACACACACCTGGGGCCCCCCGACACACACCTGGGTCCCCCCGACACACACCTGGGGCCCGTACACATGCACGCACCTGGGGCCTGCACAGACACATGACTGATACCTCCCACACCTGGCACTTGCCTCCAGGGCCAAGCTGTGCTGTCCAAGCATGCCAGGTGCCACAGCTCCAGCTGTGCCTCCCTGGAATGAGAGTCGCCTTCTCTTGGTGTGCAGAAGTACTTCCAACCCACTAGGCTTTCAAAAGCCACTGCTTCCAGACAGGCCCCTTGAACTACCCCAGGTAGCACTGCTCACCTCGGTTGTCTAAACTACGCTCTGGGAGGGCAAGATGGGGACGGTGATGCCATGCCCGGCAGGGAACTCTGCTCAGCACCACTCCTGCATGCCACAGCCTGGAGCTCAGGCCTCAAACCGGTGGCCCTCTGGGATTAAAGTCCCATCACCCGATCACCCAGTAATTCTCCCATCAAAACTCACCTGCCAGTTCTCCCTGCGGCCCGCCTGATCCCTCCCAGCCTGGCCCATCAGTCACCAGTAACTTTACCAGTGCAGAGCTGAGGCCCAGGGCTAGGAGACCAGCTGGATAGGGGCAGGTGGGAGACAGGGTGACCCCAGAAAATGTTTCCAAGACACTGGGCTGGCCTGAGGCCGGCCAGCCACGAAGGTCACAGGCGGCTCAGGAAGTGTCTTGCGCCTGCTCTGAGGCTGGCTCGGGCCCAGGCCTCTGTGGCCATCTGCTTCCGCCTGCCCTCGTTAGGCCTGGCAGCCGCAAGCCCGCCAGCTCTCCCACTGGTCCACCTGATCCCTCTCCTCCCTGCCTGGCTCATCAGTCACTCCTGACGGCCCTGGCTCAGCAGGTTCCAGGCGATGGAGAAGGGATGGGCGGGTCCGAGGCCTCGCTAGGAGGGGTAGACCAAGACTGGCCTCAACTCACGCCAAGGGGATGCAGAGCCAGGCTGGGCCCCTGCCGGAGACTGGCCCAAGCCAGGCACAGCTCAGCCCAGGCCGTCGCACATGCCAGGTCCCCTGCCCTGCAAGCCTTCCCTGAACTTCAGGCGCCTGGCTCTCCTCTCAGCAGAGAAGTCACCACTTCACAGAGGCCCTCCCTGCACACTAGGTCTGAACTAGCCGGCCCCTCTTACCAGTGGATTTTCCTGGGGTGATGGAGTGTCTGCCAGTTTCCACCACACGAACTCCCACTCCCAATCTTCTCCTGAACCCTATATCCACCCTATGCCCCCTAAGGACTCATTTCTACCCACAGTACCACCTTTGTCCTGCCACTGCCCCAACACCTATGGCTCCCAAATGCCCACAAAACTAATTCCCATCTCTAGTCATAGACTAAACCCTGAACCCCATCATACACTGACCCCGACCCAGATCATACTCCGAGCCCCAATTCTCATCACACCCTGGGCCCTGAATCCAGCCTCACACTAAACCCTGACCCAAGTATATTCTGAGCCCTGATCTCAGTCATACTCTAAGCTTTCATCCTGGTCACATCCTGAGCCCCGAGCCCAGTCACACCCCGAGCCTTGATCCCAGTCAGGCTGTGAGTCTTGATCTTGGGCACACACTGAGCCCTGATTCTGGTCATGTGCTGAACCCTGACCATGATCACACCCTGAACCCTGACCCTGGTCATACACTGAGCCTGAACCTGGTTGCAAATGAACTGTGACCCTGGTCACAACCTTCCAATACAGTCTGAAGCACATCACAGAAGTAATACCAACAACAATTGTCCTTTTCAGACTGTTTACTACATGCCAGACTACGTCAAGTACCATAAATATATCACCTAGTTCAGTCCCCACCACTCTGAGACAGGTGGCATCATCCGCCTCACAGGTGTGACTCAGAGCGGTTACTCAACCTTCCGGCCGTCGCAGGCCTGCAACGGCAAAGCCCGCATCTGCGCAGCCCGCATCTGCACTGACACCCTGGCTCCAGGCCAGCTCTAGAGGAGGACTCCTGGGTCTCATCTCCCCTTGATCTACCACCCTGGCCGGATCTCAACCCACCCTGGCTCTCAGGGTGCCCACGTACTCGCCTCTACCACCATCTCAGGCCTCTGTCCTGGTCAGCAGCCCCTGCAGGCCACTCTGAACCCCCGATGCCACAGCCTCTGCCCACTCAGACCAGAGTCCCCATGCCCAGCGTGTCCATCCAACTCCAGCAAGGCCAAGCTGGGCAGCACCCCTCTCTCTCCCTGCCCAGCCAGGCTCACTTCTGGCCACCTCCCCAGCTGCCAGCTGGGCTCACATTCCTCACTCCTGCTGGGACCCCTGGGTCGTCAAGCCTCACTGTTCTCCTCTTACTTCCCAGCCTCCCATCAGTCCATTCTGTACCTGGCTCCTGGAGGACGCTCAGGCTTCCCCCAGCCCCGCAGGCCTTGCTGGCCACCGGTCTCTCTGCCTCTCCGGCCTGCTGATCCCACGCCTGTACCCACTTCCCCGCAGCTTCATGCCTTACTCACCCTACAATGCTCGGCTGGCAAACTCCTGCACATCCCTCAGGATCCCACTCCAAGCCTCAGCCCCGTGCACTTCTCCCCCACTACACTCAGGAGGGGAGGAGGCTGTGGCCATGCACCCAGAGCCCACCCACAGCCTTCTTCCTTTCCCCCTGGGCGGCTGCAGACCTCTGTGTGCACACACCTGCTTCCCATATCGGCCCACCCCATATCTACCCCAGCCCACAGCCCTCAGAGGGGTTAGCACGGTGGACAAAGGAACACGCCAGGGGCAGGCTGCACCCAGAGAGCAGTCTCCCCTTCACTCTCAGCCTCTCCCTGCCCAGCATCAAAGGGGCCAGCCCTTGCCAGAGCTGTGGTATGGAAAGGAGAGGAAGACTCCAAGGGGCTGTGGTGCCAGGGAGTACCTGCTGGAGGTTGCAGCCACCCTGGCTTCTTCCTGGCACTCCGGCTGTCAGCTCACACCCTTGCTGGTGCCCAGAGCCCAAACTGAGCCACACATAGTCTGCCCTTGTGGCAAAGCCAACCACCCTCCCACCTCACAGATGAGGACACTGAGGCTCCCAGGGTCCAGGCAGCCTGCCCTCCGTCCCGTGGCTCTGTGGACACTATCAGCCCCTGTGCCCTGGCCTCAAGTGTCCTGTCTGGGATGGGGGACAGGGCACCCAACATGCCTGCTGGCATCCTGCCCTGTGAATACCAGCGTGGGAGGGCTGGGCTAACACTAGAAGCTTCCCCCGACAGCAGCCGCAAACCCCCTGCCAAACAAGACCCAGGACTGTGCATCTGGCTGCCCCCACCCCCACCCCCACCCCCCGCTGCCATCCCACAGAGAGGCCGCTTCCTCCTCCTCATACACTGGGGTACATAGTGGGGCTCCTTCTGGAAAGGCCCCTCGGCATCGAGCCCCCCACTGCTGAAATTTCAGGAGCACCCCCTTCAGCCCATGTACCCGCCCCTCTCTGAACAAGTTCCCTAAGCCAGGCCCACTCAGGAGCTCAGCCTGGTGACCGACTGGGAGGCCACCGCCTGGGGACTGCCCCATTCCTAGGACTCTCTCCGAGTCATCTGTGTCCCTCCTCACAGCCAGTCCTGGGCAGTCCAGGTCCCCTCCCTTCTACAGGTCAGGAAACAGGCTCAGAGGGACTTAAGGCAGAGCCAGCCCAGGGTCACAATGTGTCAGAGACAAGCCTGTGTTTCCAGACTCCAACACTGACCTGCTGCAGGCCTGACACTGGGCTGGGAGAAGGGGCAGACGGGGCACACAGCACACCAGGGTCTCTCCTGCCCAGGTCCTCCTCGTACACCCACAGGAAGAGCAACACCCGGAGACCAGAGGCTGGGCCGTGTCTTGCCTGGTCCAGCCTCGCAGGGGCCCAAAAAGGCCACCCAATGAAAGCCATAATGTCTATGGCCTTCTACACAGAAGGCCACCTCTTCCAGGGAGCCTCTGGGATGGCCCTTCGGACTGCTGCCTGCTGGGCTCTGTCTGCAGAACCAGCAGCATCAACAGTCTCTCTTGAGGGGACAGCCCGAGCAGGGGTGCACTAGGGTCAGGGACACAGACCCCTGTCCAGCCCAGACTCACCCAAGACCTTGAGCAAGGCCCTCTCTCTGGGCCTCAGTTTCCCTGCCTGTCAACGGAGGATTTTACTGGCAATGGCCTCGAGGGTCCCGTCTGGCTCTGGCACTGTGGGAGACCCCAGCTGCCAACATTACCTGCCCTCCACTTTCCAGAGAACACAGCTGGGAGGCCGAAGTGTCCTCCAAGAGGCTGGGCGCTACCTTCTACATCGAACCCAGGGTTCCCCAAGGGTCAGCAATGCCACCTCCAACACCCAGGAAGGACAGGCTCCCTCCAAGTGCATCCTCCACCCCTACGGCCCCGAAGCTTCCACACGAGGTCTGGGCGGAGGTACCTGGTGAGCATACGCCCAAGGCCCTTTCCTGCTCTGTGAGCTGTCATGGGCCTGGCCTGGGCCTGGGCCCCAGCAGAGGGCTGCGGCCCACCTCAGGCCAGGGGGTGCAACTTGGCCGGCCTGAAGTAAGAGAGCCCACCCGACCCAGCGAGCTGCGCCCAGCACCCAGGGCCCCTGCCAGCGGCTGGCCCCAGATGCCGTCTCCATAGAAACCGGCAACACCCACAAGAATCACAGGAACAAAAAGGAAGCCCCGAGGTGCTGAGGCCTGGGGGGCGGTGGATCTGGGCCAGGGCCCCTGCCTGGGGCCACCGCCACCTCCAAGGACCAGGCTCTACTTGGGGTGGGTCGAAGGGCTCTGCCAAGGCGGCAGCTCCTCCTCCTCCCTCTCCCTGGCAGGCAGGGAGGACCAAGGGAAGGGGTAGCCCCTCCACAGGCGATGCCTCCCAGCCCCCCCCCCCCCCCCCCCCCCCCCCCCCCCCCGGCTCAGAATCCAGCCTCTCCCCAGGCCTAGGCTCCCTCGGAGATCCCGAGCCTCCAGGCCAGGAGAGACGGGACCCACCCATCAGTCACTTTCCAGGGGTCCGGCTCCTCCCAGACCCGTCCCCAACTCCACACTGTCACCCGCTCGGCGCCCACCCACCCTCTCCAGAGGCGCATGGACCCCGCCGCCCGGGCCAGGCCACGGCGGCTGCGGGGCGCAGCGACCCCTCCGGGACAGGACGGGTGCGGGCCCTACCCACCCGCAGGCCCGCCGGCAGCCCCCGCCCGCGCCCCTTCCCGCGCCCCTGCCCGGCGCCCCTCCCGCCGGCCCGGCCGGGGTCTCACCGCGTCGGCGCTGAGCTGGGCTAAGATGGCGAAGGTGGAGAGCCGGTCACAGAGGCAGCGCGTCCGGAGGGCGTCGAGGGGCACCGTGCGGCAGCCGCGCCACGACCAGGGCCCGAGCTGCGGGGGGGCGGAGGAGGAGGGTCTGGGGGCGGGCGGGACACGGGAGGAAGACAGGCGGAGCGTCAGCGGCGGCGGGGACGCGGGCGCCCCGGCCCCCGAGCGGCGGCTCCGCGCCCCGGCCCCGGCCCGGGTCCGCCGCCCCGCACCTGCGCCCGCAGCCGCGCGCCCGCCCGCCCGCCGCCGCCAGGCCCCGCGGCCCGGGCGCCCATGCCGCGCTCTGCGCCCGCCGCCGCCGCCGCCGCCGCCGAGAGCCGCGGAGCGCAGCCCGAGGGAGCGCCGGGCGGGGGAGCCGAGCGAGCGGGGGCGGGGCGGGGCTGGGGGCGAGAGCTGGCCCGGGGCCCGGCAGCCGCCCGCCCCGCGCCCCCGCCGCCCCCAGCTCCTCCGGGGCCCGCGCCCCCGGCCCGCGCGGGAGGGAGGGGCAGGCCCCGAGGGGCGCGTGGGCGCACGTGGAGCGGGGAGGGTGCAAGCCGGGTGTGGCCTGGGGGCGCGGGGCGGGTTCGGAGCACGGCGAGGGGCAGCTCCGGAGCTCTCCGGCCCCGCGGCCCAGGGAGCCGGCTGGAGCTGACGACCTTGGGACCGCTCCATCCCCCACAGCCACCTCCCCCGGGCCTCATCACCCCTGGTGCCTGCGGCTCATCTCCTGGGACAGACACAGTCTTCCCCGCGGGGAGGTTTGCCGCTGGAAACTTCCCTCTGCGGTCTGACCCAGCCGCCCGCTGTCTACGGGCCGCGACTGCCCCGGTTTTCATCTAAGCACGCATTTAAGCACAGGACTTGTTACTTGGTGCACCAGAGACTGACCTGCTCTGCAAACCCCTCCTCCTCCTCTCCACCCCCAACCTCCTCCTCCTATTCTTCCTCCTCCACCTCCTCCTCTTCCTCCTCCGCCTCCTCTTCCTCCTCCTCCTGCTTTGGAGCCGAATTCCCCCACCCTTCAAGGCAGCCCTCCTGTCCGGAAGCCACCGTGTCTCTCCTTCACAGACCTGGCCCTGGAGCCGGGCCTGCCTTCCTACCTGCTGGGTCTTGGCTTGCAGAAAGTGCCCAGGGGGCCCTCTCTGAGGCTGAGTCCCCAGCCCCACCCAGGGTCCTGCCTGCCTGGTGGAGGAGGGACTCCAGGCCTCCTGAAGACATGAGCCCCAACAGCTTGTGGGTGCAGCTCTGCAGCTGCAGGAGCCCCAGCTGCTGGTCTCCTTCCAAACCCACGGCTGAAAAGGCCTCACCCCTCCCTAAGTAGCTGGGACCCAGTCCCTGCCCCCAGACTTCAGGAGAAAAGCCCAAGTCGAGGGTCTTCCTATGGTCTGCCCTAGAGCCTTCATGCTGCAGTTTTACCCCATTCCCCGCCCAGGAATGAGTGCGGCAAGGTGCCTTGCAGAGTCTTCAGCTCACCTCTTCCATCCCGTCCCCACTGTACCAACGGGAGACTGAGGCTAGGAGCCAGAAGGGACCTGCCCCCGTGCCCTGTGGACTGGCGCTCTCTCCAGCCTGCTATCCCGAGGAGCCTGCAGAGCCGCCCACACACGCAGCCCTGACCCCGCACACACGAAAAGCCTGGGCGAGCCGCCTCTGATCAGACACTTGGCTTTGAACTGTGCCTTGGCTGTGTCCTAGCTACGGTGACCTTGGGGAGTTACCTATATCACCTCTTGCTTCAGTCTCCTCCTCTTTAAAATGGGGGTGGGGGTGTCCAGAGGGAAGCACCCAGTCCACTCTGGACAGCGCTGAGCAGCACAGGGCCCGGCTCAGAGCATGCATGGGGGCGGTAACCAGTGCCCCTGTCCGATAGCCCAGAGCAGCCTCTATTGAATTGGGGCTGTGGCTCAATCTCCTTCAGCAGCAGAACTTCCTGAGATTCGGGCCCAGGGGAGAAGGGACATGCTGTGAGCTGGCCGGCTGGGGAGACCCCTGAGAATGCTCTCAGCATGTGCTTTTATTTCTTGCATCTTCTCCACCTTCTGGGGGAAGGACCTGCTCCTGTTTTACAGAGAAGGAAAACTGTGGCAGAGATCACAGACAAGGCAAAGCTGAGAAGAGGCCTGGGAGCCGGCCTCAGGCTCTGCAGGGCTGCCTCTGGGCTGTGTGGCCCCAGGAAGACCCCTCCCCTCTCAAGTGCAGTGTGAGGCCAGGTTCTTGTTTCACGGGGCCAGGGTTTAGAAGCACGAGGCTCACCCATCTCCAGGACCCTCTGTAAAAGGAAGCCACAGAGGCACGTGGCAGCCTGGAAGGGCCCTGCAGCACCCTCCAGAGCGCAGAGGCTCGGAGGATGCTTCTGTCTGCGCTGGGGGGCCTCAGCCCATGTGACCTTCACAGGCTCCAAAGGGCAGCCACCCACCACACTTACCAGCCACAGCAATGGTGGCCAGGGACCCAGGCTGCTCTGCGTCCCTAACACAGGATGGCCCAAAAATCACAGACCTGGGGCACAGACCCCTTCACCCTCTCCCTGAGCAGAGTGCAGATCCTGATAACCACAGAATAGAATCCAGGCCCCAGGTAGGCTTTGGGGCTATGGAGGGAACAGGAAAGGGAGTGTGGGGTCCCTGGAAAGTCCTGGTGCTCCAAGTGACACCCTAGATCCTACATCCTGACCAGAGGGTTTTCCAAGGTCTCATTCAGGTGCACAAGGAACATCTCACTTGCCACCTGTGTCCATCCCCCACACCCTCCAGGGCAGAAGCCACTGTCGCCACGCTGCAGACGAGCAGGTGGGGCAGGGGCCTGAGACCCACGCTGGACACAGAGCCACTGAGCTCTGGCTGGTGGCTGTGCAGCAAGGGAGGCTTGGGTAACTCCCAGGAAGCCTGCATTGACTAAGTTTATTTCCTGGCTTGGGATGGGTCTCAGGTTGTACCTGACGGTCCCTTGCAGACCTGCAGTTCAAGTCAAGGTTCAGATGTAGGCCCTGGGTGGGAGGGGGCATGTAGCCAGACACATAAAAACGAATGTTGCCTTGCTGTGTGATGTTGGATAATCACTGCCTCCCTGAGCCTCCATCTCCCACCGAGAGGGCCCATCCCTGTGCCCGGGGAAGGGTGTGCGGTTATGGTCTATGCCTGCCAGCCTTTGACCAGACACCAAGACGGCCAGCACAGTACAGGCCAGAGGGCACCCCAGGAAGAGTCCTGCAGACTGCTTTTCTCTGTGCAGCTGATACTGGGTTCCAGTCACAGCTCTGCTTCTCACGGGCCAGGCACAGCACAACCCAGGCCAGGCACAGCACAACCTCAGCCCTCTGCTCTGAGCAGTGGGCCCCGGAACCCAGCTGCCCACCTGCCTGAGGGTTGCTGGGAGCACTTCGAGGGTGCAGGGAGCCGGGCTGGCTGGGGCCAGCAGCCTGGCTGGTTCCCAGCCGCACTGGCCAGTCTGCAGGGCGCCAGGCTGACAGCTGCCCGCCACTGCCTGGGAGAAGACCAGCCTGGGAGCCAGCGCCCGGCCCCCAGGGCTCCTGCCGTGGGTGCTGATTTGCTTATCAGCCTCTGGGCCAGGGAGAGAGATGGGCTGCTGCCTACTCTGCTGAGGGTCAGGCCATGGAGGGACCAAGAAGGCACTTGCCCCTGGCCCAGGGAGCCGACTGGTCAGGCTGGCAGCTCTGGAAGCAGGCAGCTCCTGGCCATTCTATAAGGGCCTGGATCCTGGGGTGGGGGGTTCACTGGGACCCTGCAGGCCTGCAATGCAGGTGCCCCCTCTCAGCCTCTCTACCTCCTCCGTCCTCCTGGCTCCACAGGCCTTGGCAATGTGTGTCAGGGGAACAGCTTCCCAACACGCAGCCCAGGGACAGGGACCCTCTTCTCGCCCTTCCCTGCACCTCCACGATAATGGCTTCCACTCGGTGCTAAGGGCTTTCTGGCAGTTTATCATTTGATTTCTGCAGGAACCCTTAGGTCAGCTTTGTAGATAAAGAAACCAAGGCTCAGAGAGGCAGCGATTGTTCAAGGTCACACAGCAAGGCAGCAGTGGGCCTGGAATCCAGTTTTTGTGTGTCTGGCTGCATGCCCCCTCCCACCCAGGGCCTACAACATCTCAACCTTGACTGAACTGCAGGTCTGCAAGGGACTCTCAGAGGCAACCTGAGACTCATCCGAAGCTGGGAAATAAACTCAGCCAATGCAGGTTTCCTGGGAGTTACCCAAGCCTCCCTTGCTGCACTAGACCTCAGCCAAGGACTGGCCTTTAGCAGGACAGATGGAAGGGTGGGCCCTGACCTGAGACCCTTGTGTGCATCTTAGATACATGTCGACTTTGGAAAGGTGGCAAAGCCTCAGACCTCCCTCTTTCAACAAAATCTCTAGGATGTATCCTCTTGTACAAGATCCTGACTTACAACATCTGGAAGTTCCCCTGAAAGTCTGACTGAAATCCTTCCTGCTGCATGGGGCACCTGCTCCCATCTCTGCAAACAGGCAAGTCATTCCCTTCTTGCACACAGCCACTGCTCCCGCACGTGGGAGACCATTTGCCATCTCTCGTCTAAGCTACAGAAACTTGGAATATCTGGGTCACAGAGCGAGGTCCCCTCCTGAGCCCAGGCCTGAGGAATCTGGGTCAGTTATACCTGCTCCCCACCCCCACGGGTCCAGGGTGAGAGCAGGAGCTGGGGCAGTGACACCACCCAGGACCAGCTGAGCAGGGGCCTGACTATAGCAGGCCCCCTTCCTGCCCAAGAGGAGTGGGGACCTAGAGGGACCTGGGACCCTCAGACGGGAATCCCAGAGCAGGGCTGTGCCTTTCCCCCTAGATAGGGCCCCATGACAGGTCCAGCCACTGCCCACCCCTCTGCAGACCACCAGTGACCGCCACCATCAGGACTCCTCCCACTTGGCTCCTGCCAAGGTCGCCAAGGACCTCCATGCCAAGAAACCCAAGGGACAAGTTCCGGTTCCGTTTACTCCACCTCGGGGTCGCCCAGGTGCTCATCAGCACTGTGCTCGCACATGTGGCCCCAGGGGCACATTCTGGTACATGACAGTCCCACAGGTGCACACAGCTGCACACTAAGGCAGGGCGCACAGCCAGGAGGCCTGTGCGTGAATGAATGGGGAAGGCATGGCCAGCCCACCATCGCTCACCTGGAGCCTTGGGTTCCCCTTCACCTCACCCACCTCCCTGCAGCTGCCCACCAGCAAATCCCACCAGCCTTTGTCTGAAAATGCATGCAGAGCCCCACAGTGCCCACCCTCCACGGCCACCACCCGTGCCTCTGGCTACTGTGGCTGCTGCCCCTTGCCCTTCTTCGCCTGGCTTCCCAGGGTGTCAGTCATTTGAAATATGTCAGGCCACATGGCCCTCGGCTTAGAGCCCTCCAGCGGCTCCCTCTTTACCCAGAGCAAAGGCCACAGTGCTTGCAGGGCCCACAGGGACTGGCCCCAACCTCCCTCACCCAACCTCCCCACTCTCCCCTCCACCACAGTCCCGTCAGTAACCTCGGCTCCCAGCAGACCCCTCCAAACCCAGTAATGGCTACAGCTCCCAGGCAGCCCCCAATCCAGTGTGGATCACCACCTTACGTCGCCCTCAGCCCGAGTGCAGGGCCACAACCTTGTCCCCATGTCCTAGGGGAGGGTAGCTCAGAGAAGGCCTCCCCAGCTAGCTAGTGGGGAAGGGCCTGGGCCCAGCCCTGCTCGGGCAGCCCCCACAGGCACCTCCCCCAAGCCCGGGACAGGTAGGAGGCCTTGGGAGAGCCCACCGTGGCTCCTGTGCTCTTGGGGCCCCTGCCCTGCACCCCCGGCAAGTGCATAGATGATGCTTGTCCAGCCCGGCAGGGGGTCCAGCAGCCAGGTCTGTTCTCACCCTCGGAGCTCAGCTGCCTCTCCTGTGAAGTGTGCCCAGATCCTCACCCCACACCTGTCCATGGGATGGCAGAGGCACAGTGCCCGCACAGGGCCTACTCACTCACGGGACACCAGGGGACAGTGAGCCCACCTACCCACCCACCCACCAAGCCAGAGCCTTCACTGCATTCACGATGCCTCCTGCCGGCCCACGAAGCAGGTGCTATTATGGGACTGTGCGCTGTCGGGGTCCCCTTGGATTTGATGGGCTAATTCACACTCGAGTGTGAATGACTCACAGAGTGTCCTCCCACACAACAGAAAGAAGCCAGGAGTGGGCACAGCACACTGCAGTGGGGGAGTTCAGGCGCTAGGCAGGGAGTGGAAATGGTGTCTCTGCAGGCAGGGTCTTCTTCGGCTTCTAGGCCTGGCCTCAGGAGCCCTAATGGGCTGGCCTCCCCAGTGCCCCTTAAACCAACACGTGGCTTGGTTACACCTGGGTACAAGCCCCTTAGTCATGCTTCATCGGTCAGGAGTGCCTGCCTCCCACCTCTGCCCATTGACTTCTCGGCCATAGATCAAGACTGGCATTGTGTCCTCCTCCAGGAAGTCTACCTGGATAACCAGACTTCCCCCCTTCCCTTCCATGAGCTCCTGGGCGTTGCTCCTGACCCTCAGCCAGACCCTTCCCTACTGCTGTGCTGGGCTCCCCTACCTGTGTTCTACCTCACCCAGTAGCCACAGCCCCCTGTGACCATCCCAGTGGGCCCTCCCGTGACCTGGTGGCCTTGCCTGCACAGGCCAGCCCAGCAGGTAGCCCAGCAAGCACATGCCCTCTGCCGCCTCCAGGCCTTGGTCCTGGCTGGTCCCCTGGCCACAGGCCCCGGGTCCTCTGTGATTCAGCCTCTCCCTCCAGGCTCCCTGAGCTGCTGCCTCCCGTAAGAAGCCTCCTTGACTCACCCCCCATTGCCCAGCCCCTGTCTGGCTGCCGGTCTGTGAGGATCTCCAGGGCAGGCCCGGGTCAGCTCTAGCCCCTCCCAGCTCAGGGCCTAGGGGCAATTGCCTGGGGTCTTGAGGGGATACTGGTCGCTGTGACCCATCGACTCTGGCATTTGAACACCTGCCTGACCTGGGTCTTACTGAGTCCAGCTTGCCAGATGACGCTGGAGCCTGCTCAGGCCAGGTGCCCTGCCTATGGGGCTGGCTCCTGGGCTTCTCCCAGAGCTGCCCATGTCTGAACCTCCCTCAGCACCGACAGGTCCACAACCAGGGCCTCCAGGGCTTCTTGTGTTGCTCACAATGCAAGATGCCAATCTCCTGGCTCCCACCCGGCGCCGCCACACTGAGTCAGGGCTCCTGGCCACGGGCTACCCCTGGGCTGGAAACCCAGCCCTCCCCAGGGTCCAGCAGCTCTTCTCCTGACCTACTTACCCACCTGGGCAGAGGCACAGAGGCCCCAGGCTGTCTGCCAGGCAGAATGGGGCTCCTGAAGAGGGCAGGGTGCTGGCTGCCCAGTATGGCAGAGAAGTGACCTGGCACAGGAGGGCTGGGGTCCTGCAGGGCTGCTCAGCCTGCTGCCCCTCCCCAGCAGGAGGCTGGCACTCAGAAGCCTGCCCTGAGCCCTCTCCCCTCATGCAGACCCGCACTTGCTGCACCTGCAGCCCTGCTCTGCCTGGTCTGTCACCTACCCTTGCTGGCGGGGGGCCACTGCCCAGACCTCACACCCTTTTACGCTCCAGCCATTGGTACCCAGTGGGAAGGTCAAAGGGCCAGCACAGTCCCTCACTCAGCAAGTGCCTCCCTGGCCTGGCCTGTGCCAGGCCCTGTACTGGGCACTGGGCACTCCTATGAGATCTGCCCTGGCTCTAGCAGATCCCAAACCTTCCCCCATTAGAGTCAACCCAGCCTCATCTCCTCCCAGACCCCCATGACCTCGGAAGCATTCCCTGGGCTCTCCTGCCCATTTCCTCACCCACCTGGCCTGCTATCTGCATGGGTGCGGGGCTTTGGCTCCTTAACTGTGTCATGGGCGGGTCTCACTTCCCTTTGGGGGCTTGGGCTGCAAATTCACCTAAGAGCTGGGCCTACCACCACCACTTGTCACCACAGCCTCCACCCTCATAGCTACTGCTGAGGCCAATCACAAAACACCATCAACAATAAAACCAGGACCACCACTGTCACCATTGCCACCACCCCCCCATGTTGTCACCATCGCCACCACCATCCCCCATGTGTTATCAACACCATCATTACCACCAGGTCCCACCCCCACTACCAACAATACCATCAGCCGTCATCAGACCACAGTCATTACCTCAAGACACGATCATCAGCATCATGCCATCAACAATACTGTCACTACCACCACCCACTCCATCATCATCAATAACACAACCATTGCTACCACACCTTCACCACCATCGATGACACCATCATCATAAATACCACTCTTTCTTCCACCACATCACAACCACCACCACTACCAACCCCATCATCAGCACCAAAACCACACACTACCAACAATGCCATCCTCACAACCACCAGCCCCAGCATCACCACCACCACCCCCATCTTCACTACAACCACCACCCCATCATCAAAACCACACAATCATCAGTACCACCACCCTGTAATCACCACCACCACCACCTCTGCCTCCATTCTCAAAACCACACAACCATCACTGATACCACCCCACCATCATCATCACCACTGTCATCATCAAAACCACACAATCATTACCACCACCCCATCATCACCACCACCACCATCACCATCATTGTCATTAAAACCACACAACCATTACTACCACCGCCCCATCATCACCACCACTACCACCATCACCATCACTATGCCACCATCACCATTACCACTGTCATCATCAAAACCACACAATCATTACCACCACCACCACCATCACCACCACTGTCATTAAAACCACACAACCATTACTACCACCACCCCATCATCACCACCACTACCACCATCACCATCACTATGCCACCATCACCATTACCACTGTCATCATCAAAACCACACAATTACCACCACCCCATCATCACCACCACCGCCACCACCATCACCACCACCACCATCACTACCACCACCATCACCATCACTACCACCACTGTCATCAAAATCACACAACCATTACTGCCACCACCCCATCATCACCACCACCCCATCATCACCCCCACCACCCTACCTCCATCCTCAAAACCACACAACCATTACTACCACTCCATCATCACTACCACCCCCCATAATCACCACCCCCAGCCCACCTCCATCATCAAAACCACACAGCCATCACTGCCACCATCCCATCATCACCAGCACCACTGTCTTCATCAAAACCACACAATCATTACCACCACCCCATCATCATCACCACCACCACCACCACCACCACTGTCATCATCAAAATCAAGCAACCATTACTACCACCACCTCATCATCACCACCACCATGACCACCATCACCATCACCACCACCACTGTCATCATCAAAATCACACAAGCATCACTACCACCATCCCATCACCACCACCATCCCATCATCACCACCGCCACCCCACCTCCTCATCAAAACCACACAGCCATCACCACCACCACCATCACCCCCACCATCACCACCACCACCACTGTCATCATCAAAACCACACAACCATCACTACCACCATCCCATCATCACCACCACCACCACCACCACCACCATCACCACCACCACTGTCATCATCAAAACCATGCAACCATTACTACCACCACCTCATCATCACCACCACCACCCCACCTCCATCATCAAAACTACACAACCATCACTACCACCATCCCATCACCACCACCACCCCCACCCCCACCTCCATCATCAAAACTACACAACCATCACTACCACCATACCATCATCACTACCACCACCCCACTTCCATCATCAAAACCACATAAACATCAATATCACCACCCCATAATCACCACCACCCCCCACCTCCATCATCAAAACTACACAACCATCACTACCACCACCATCACTATGACCACGACCACCACCACCACTGTCATCATCAAAACCACAAGTGATGATTGCATTACTACCATCACCTCCATCATCACTACCACCACCGCCGCCGCCATTAACAGCACAGTCACTACCATCACCGTCACCACAACCGTCACCATTACTGTCCCTTTGCAGTCATCACGATGACCACCAGTCACCCATGGTCACCAACATCACCTCCACTATGAGCACATTATCATTCTTGTCTCCAACACTGCCAGTGTCTCATCAGAACCAGCTCCATCACTGTTCCTGGGACTGACACTAGCCTGGTAATGACAACAAGCGTTTATACCGTGCTCACCATGTCCAAGGCGCAGTGCAAGCAGAACCAGGCTGGCAGGAGGGACGGCCACCACCATCACCTGCAACAGGGCATCCACGCCATCACTACTGCCTGTTATACCCGACACCCCTGCCCTCCAGGAATCTCCAGGCTGACCCCACTCCCAAAGGTGCAGTCCTCTCTGGTAACCTCCAGATTGAGAATGGACACTCACAACCACTCTGCCCTCCCTGCTCACGTGGAAGTCCTTCCTTTTGTCTACCTCATATCCTGCCTTCCCACATCCTTCAGAACAGTCAGTCACCACCCTCCCTCTCTGACCTCAGGGTAACACTGAGGGGCCTGGTAAGATGGAGCTTTGATGAAGCCTTTTCTGCTGCCCTAAATGAGCCATTGTGCTCCTGGGTAGAGGGACACAGGTGCTGGGCGGAAGAAGCTCACAGCCTTCCAGGCCCATCCCCATGGCTCGGACTCCTGCAGCCCCTCCACCTGCCCTTGCCCCAACGAGGCATGGCTGAGAGGAGCTCCCACGGTGGAGGAGGGCACGGGGGCGCGGTGGAGGAGCAGCACGGGGTGGAGGTGGAACACAAATGTCCAGCCTGCCTGCCCCGATCCCAGGCAGCGCCAGACGGGAGCCATGGGACTGGCGTCTTGCATTGTGAGGAACATGAGAAGCCCGGTGGGGCCCAGTCGCAGGCCTGTTGGTGCTGAGGGAAGCTCAGACATGGCCCAGGAGCCAGCCCCACAGGCAGGGCACCAGGCCTAGGGCCGGCTGAGATGGCTGCCGGGGGCCATCTGGGTGCAAAGGAGCCAGGTGGACATTGAGGAGTTGCTCCATCTGGGCCCAAACCCATAAGCTTGCTGTGACCCCATTCTGAGCACCGGCTTCTGGTCCAGGTCTGGGCCTGTCTGGCTCTTCCAAGCTCCCGGCAGAAGGCCTGGTACAGAGCAGGCACCCAGGAAGTGGCAGCCCTCTCCTTGCATGCCCCCACCACCCTCAGCTATTCCACCTCTGCTCACCTTCAGGGGCAGAGAGCTCACCCTGTCTGCTTCTAAAAGGTGGCATGGGGATGCAGGCAAGGGGCCCCTGGAGGCCCAGGGCCTGAGCAGACCCACCCACCCCAGCTGCTTCCAACCCCACGTCTTGCAGACACCTTGCAGGCAGCCCTCCCACCGTGGCTCTTGGCCTCTGGGCCTTTGAGGCACCTGGGGCCTGGAGTGGACTCCAGCTCCCTCTTCATAGCCGGTGCACGGTCCCTTCCTCTAGGAAGCCCACTCCCAGAACTGGCCCCAAATCCCAGCACACAGGTGGCCGCACCCCAAGTCTCCAGCCCCCAAGGGTGGTGCTCTGTTGAGCGGCTGCCTGCTGTCCTCTCAGAAGCCATTCTGGACTTGGAGGGTAGGACGGTGCCCACCTGCTGAGTGGCCCCGTTCCTGTTCCTTAACAGTCACAGCAGCCTGGCTTTACAGACGTGGAAGCCAAGACTAGAGGAGGGGAAGTCACCCATGGCCACCCTGCCAGTGAGGAACAGGGCCGGGGCTGGATCCCTGCCCCTCCCAACTGCCAAGCTACCCTGTGTGTGTGTGTGCCAGTGAGGGGCCTGCCTGGAGTGGGCATTCCCAGCCCACAGGCTCCCCCACTTGGCACAGCTGGGGCGGGTGGGGGATGGATAACACTGCCCAGGAGGAACGGGGTGAGCAAAGGTCTAGCAGCCTGTGGCTGGGGCAGGCCTGGGAGCCACAGTCAAGCTCCCAAGAGAGGGAGAGGGAGGCTGGGGCCCCGGGCAGGCAGTGGCACAGGGGTCTGGCAGGTAGCCTAGAGGGTCTGTTATGCCCACCAGTCCCCTCCTCCACTGCAGAAGCCCCTCCCAGCCATGTCTCATGGGGGCTGCCACAGGTCATGCATCTGGCAGACTTTCTCTAGAAGAAAAAGAATGGAGGCAGGAGGGGTAGTGTGGGCAGGGGGAGGTGTCCGGGGAGTGGTAGACAGGGGAGCTGCTGCAACCCTGGGCCCTTGCTGGTGGCTGGTGGTCTCCAGTTGCCCAGGAAGCTCCCTGGATGGGGAGGAGGGCAGAGACTCTCACTGTAGTGGTCCCTCACCTCCTGTCCCATTGCACAGTTGAGGAAACTGAGGCCTGGGTGTGCAGAGCCAGTGTGGTCAGATCCACGAATTCTGTGCTTGAGGGAGGGGCTGCCCTGGCTGCCAACCCCACCTGTAAGACTTGCATGCCCCCAGCCCTCAGGACGCAGGGCCCAAGCAGGCACCCGGGGCAACTCACGGCTGTGTCTTGGGCAGCCTGGGCTCTGAACCTCGCTCCTCAGAGGGCCCCCTCCCCACCTCTCATGGAGTGGGGAGCAGGTGGACTTTCCAGGGCCAGGCATCTCTGGAGGATGTCCTGTTAGGTACACGGTGTGGCACCTTGACAGTGAGCCCTTGCTGCGGTGGTCAGATGTGTTCAGGGAATGAGTGCATGAGCCAATGAATGTGGAAGCCCCCAGCCTCAGCGAGGGAGTGACCCTGTTAAGATGGGGCACACTCGGACTCCCTGAACAAACACCTCCTGAGGGCTGCTGTGTGCCTGGAGCCATGGCAGAAACCCTGCCCTCGGGGGCTCCTGCTCTGCTGGGGTGGGGCAGACAGAACACAAACACAGATCCAAGGATTCGCTGCGATCTGGGCCACTGCCAGGAAGAAAGAGACAGGGGTGGGGGGGCAGGGCAGTGGGCGGAGAGACTGGAGCAGGTGGAGAAGAGGGCACTGGGGAGGGACAGATGGGGTCCCAGAGTTCCTGAGCAGGTGCTGTGGGGGAATAAGAGGGCCTGGGGAAGGGCAGCTGAGAGGCCCCTGGGCTGGGCAGAAGAGCTGGGTCCATTCCCAGCTGCAGAGACCTTGGGCATGCCCAAGGGTCTGTCCTGGACTGGGAGGAGGCTGGCCCACTCCAAGTTCAGGCCACAGGGACTTGCCTGCAACCGTGATCTTAGGACCTGGTCCATTCCCTCCAGCTCTGAAAGCTGCCAGGAGCCCCTGAATGGGAGAGGACCCTGCACCCAGAAAGAACAGGCCCACACAGGCCTCTGCCAGCCCCTGCTGCCCCTACCCAAGGACCAAGCAAGAGGACATTCAGAGAAAGGGGTACCCAGGAAGGGGCTGGTGTCAGGCCCAAGCTGCTGCAGGGGCAGAAGCTAGGCCAGGGTGGGCTCATCTCTGAGAGCAGCACTCCACCCCTTCCCCGTTCCCCAGGCCCCACCCAAGCTGGGAGAGGCTCATCCTCCTCCTCCCTCCTCCATCACGGTGCGGATACCGAGGCTCTTCCCAGGCCACCAAAGAGGCCTCTGTGTTGGGCGCGTCCCCTCCCCCTGCACCCCTCCCCCAGCCTCCTCTGCCCCCATCAGGAACCGGCCGGCGTGGGAGAGACTGAGCTGGGAACCGGCTGCTGACAGCGACCCGGGGACCCTGCCAAGTCTTCCTTCCGCTTCCCCCCCTTGGCCTGCCCCCTCACTGCCCTCTCCAAGGAAACCAGGAAAGGGGTGGGCGAGGGAGAGGCTCTTAAAGGGACCAGGATGCTCCCTTGGGCAGGGGTCCCAGGGAGGAACCAGGGTCTGGGTGCCGAGCCAGGACAGCCGAACCTGGCGGGGGCCCCACACGAGGCAGGGCTGGAGGCCCGCACAGACCAGATGGGAACAACCCATGAGGTGGCCCTGGATCTGTCAGTGAGCACTCTGGGCCTCAGTCTCCTCAACTGTCAAATCGGTTAGTAAAGATGTGTGAGCCGAGAAAGCCTGTGTGCACTGAGTGAGGCAGCTCTCATGGTGCCTGGCCTGGGGCTGAGCTTCAGGAAAGGAGCTCAGCAAATGTCCCTCTCACACGTCCTCCTTCCACACACGCCTGCCAGGAGGGGACCATGTCCGGCAGAACAAGGGTGCTGACAGCCTCCAAAGTAGGGAAACTCCCAACCTAGTTGGACAGGAGTTTCCTACAGGACTTCTCAGGGTCATTACGGTCAATACGGACCTGGGAGCACACAGAACGCTGCCCGTCCTAGAGCCATGAGGATGGGCTGGCTGCCAGCAGAATACCCCATAAACGCTAGGGTAGCATGACAAGGGCCTCACGCTGGTGGCCCGGCTTCCACTAACATCCCCGCTCTGGGACTCCACTGAACCATGTTTCGAGTAAAGACAGAGTGCATGATCTCTCAGGATCTTGCTAACTCTGACTTTTATACTCTGTAAAACTCTGGGTTATTTACATTTTTCAGAGGAGTTTTAAAAGACTGAAAGGTATTTGCCAACTCTCACGTGTGAAACAGCCAGGGAGCTGTCCTTTCAGAACCACAGAACCTAACTCCCAGTGTGTGCTACTGGCCTCCATCAACTTCCTGTCACCCACCAGCCCATCCTTTTCTCCACCCATCATTCACTCATCCACTCGTGTATCCAGCCACCCACCCAGACATCCATACCTCCATCCACACATCCAGTCACCTGCACACCTATCCACCCACCTATTCACCCATCTACCCATCTACACATCCAGCCAGCCACCCACCCATCCATACCTCCATCCACACATCCAGTCACCCACACACCTATCCACCCACCTATTCACCCATCTATCCATCTACACATCCAGCCAGCCACCCACCCATCCATACCTCCATCCACACATCCAGTCACACACACACCTATCCACCCACCTATTCACCCATCTACCCATCTACACATCCAGCCAGCCACCCACCCATCCATACCTCCATCCACACATCCAGTCACCCACACACCTATCCACCCACCTATTCACCCATCTACCCATCTACACATCCAGCCAGCCACCCATCCATCCATACCTCCATCCACACATCCAGTCACCCACACACCTATCCACCCACCTATTCACCCATCTACCCATCTACACATCCAGCCAGCCACCCACCCATCCATACCTCCATCCACACATCCAGTCACCCACACACCTATCCACCCACCCATCTATTCACCCATCCACCCATCTACCATCTATACATCCAGCCAGCCACTCATCCATCCATCCATCCATACCTCCACCCACACATCCAGTCATTCATGTGTCCATCCATCCACCCACTCACACACCTATTCACCCATCCACCTATCCACCATCTGTCCATCCATCCATACCTCCATCCACACATCCAGTCATTCACACACCCACCCATCCACCCATTCACCTATTCACTCATCCACCCATCTACCATTTACACATCCATCCAACCACCCACCCACTCACTCAGGCATTATTCTACCCATCCATCTACTGATCCATCCATCCATCCATCACCCACTTCTCCCCAATATATGTCCGAGTTTAACCCCCAGAACCTACAAATATGATTTTATTTGGAAACATGGCTTTTGTAGATGTAATCGAGTTAGGGATCTTGACTGATACCACACTGGGTTTGGGGGGCATAGATCCATGACTGGGGTCCTTACAAGAAGAGGAAAGTACAGAGATACACAAGGCAGAAGGCCAGGAAAAGATAGCAGCAGAGACTGGAGTGACACCACCTCAAGCCAAGGAGCACCAAGGATTTCCTCGAGCCACCAGAAGCTGGAAGAGGCAAGGAAGGAGTCTTTCCTAGAGCCTTTGGAAAGAGCATGGCCCTACTAACACTTTGATTTCAAAATTCTGGCCATCAGAACTGGGAGATAATAGATATCTGTTTTAAACCACCCAGTTTGTGGTAATTTTGGCAGTTAGGGCAGCCCTAGGAAACTGATTCTCTATCCCTCCAGCCACCTTCCATCTTCTCTCCTTCTCTCAGTCCCATCCATCCACCCCTATCTCTAGCCTTCCATGCATGCTGTCATCCACAGTCCGCCCACCCACCCTTTCACATGCCATCCATCACTGGTCACTCACCCAGCCATGCGACTGTTCTTCCGCTGCCTCCCCATCCCCCAGCAACCCACAGCTGCACCCTGGGTGCATCTCTCTGGCAAACAGCCGGCTCCCACAGATTATCCACACCCCCGCTTGTCCACACTGCCTACCAAGAACCCCCTCGCACATCCATTTCTGCACTCAGCCACGTAATCACTGCCTTGCTCATAAACCACCGTTGATTCTCACTGGGTCAGCGCTCAATTCTAGGGATACAGACATGACTATGACATAACTGTCACGGTCCCCCCATCCCACTCCAGTAGAGACACATGTGGTCAAGGAACTATACAGGGATGGGCTACAGTAGAGGCAATGTCTATGGCTTGGAACATTTGGGAACTCTGCAAGCCCCCACCTGCTCTGCTCCCCATTTTCCTCCATAGCACCCCCAGTCCCCAAGCCCTCACCACCACAAGCCAGGCTGGTGCAGGAGTGTGGGGGAACAGGAGCACTTGAGCCAGGCTGCCAGGCCAGTGTTTGGGACCAGATGATCCAGGATGTTAGGGCCTGGGAGGGTGGGGTTTGGTTACATATCTGGATGCTGGGGTGCAGGGACACCAGGTACTCTTAGGGCTCAGGGTTTAGAGCATGAGCAGACATCATGGGCTTGAGTGTTGAACCCATGGGTGCAAGTGTGTCTGCACAACCGGGGTAAGGCAGGCAGGTGATCTGCACTGCAGTGGAAGCCTGTAAGTCTTTCTAGGCTGCGCAGGTCACATGGTCAGCTGCTGTATGTGGCTGGAAGAGGAGGTGGCCCTACAAGCATGTGACACACACAAGTCATTCCAGCTAAGACACCAGAGCAGGACTCAGCCTGTGACCAGGATCAGGGCCCAGTGTATGACCAAGGTCAGGACTATGTGTGGCTAAGATCTGGGCTCAGTATATGAACTGGACCAGGGCTCAGTCTGTGACCAGGATCAGGGCTTAGTATGAGACTAGGATCAGGGCTCCACCTATGATCAGGATCAGGGCTTAGTATGTGACTAGAATTAGGGCTCAGCCTGTGACCAGGATCAGAACTCAGTGTGTGAACAGGGTAAAAACTCAGTCTGAGTTTGGGATCTGGGCTCTATCTGTGACTAGTTCAGTTATGAATAATCATTATGGCTCTAAGAGTTCACTGCTTCTCAGTTGATGGTGACTGATGGCTCTCACTCCCCTGCCGCTACAAACCACTGCACTCCCCACACACAGAACCCCTCCCCAGATGCATGAGACTCTTTCCCATCCAAGTGCACAACCAACACAGGCCCACACCAGCTTGGACCCAGTCCTCCTGGGCCCCTGCCCATGGTCTCCACTTCAGGTCAATTGGGAAACTCAGCTCCCCTGAGATAGTTCACAGGGTGAAGAGTGGCCCCTGCAGCAGTCAAGGGAGGTGCCATCCAACTCAGAGCGGAGGGGAGGCGAGGGGCAGAAGGAAGGGGACCGAGATCAGCCCCAGTCCCTCCTCGCCAGCCTTGGCCCACCCTCTAGGGCTCCAGGCTGCCCAGTTCCAGTGCTTTCAGCAGGACTGCAGGAGTCTCAGGGCCTCCACTCCTCACAGACAGCAGGTGTGCAGCATGGCGTGGCTCCCGGGCAGAGTCAAGGACCCAAGAGGCAACTTGGGCACAGTGCTGCCAGGCACTGCTTGGGCCACACTGGCACCTGCCTCCTGTCCTCCTGTCCTGAAGCCCTGGACCCAGGCACCAAGACCTTAGCACTCAGCACATCCAGCCAGTGATGGGGTGGGGGGAGCACCTGGTATGACTGGCGGGTCCTGGGCCTTCCCCACACCTGTGACTTTTAGGGTCGACTGAGGCCACGCGGACGCCAAACACCCTGAGGCCTGGACCGCAGTCCTGCTGTCCCCGCCCCTGCCTAAAAGCAGGCAGATTCTGGCCACAGGGTCAGGAAGCCAAGGCTTCCAGGGTGCAGGCTCTGCCCAAGGCCACGCAGCACGTCCTCTTCTGCCACAGTCTGGGTCCTTGGGCCGGGTCCTTGTCCCGGCTCACTGGACAGGCCCCTCACAGCCTGCTGCCCTGGAGGACAAAGGGGATGCTTTCCTTTCTAAAAAGCAATTTACTATGCAGGCCCCCCAGGGGCCCACAACCTCCATCTGGTAAGACTGCCTGGGGACTGATCGCCAGGGAGCAATCAGAAGTGCGGGTGGAGGTGTCCTCGCAAGGACACTGGTCACGCTGGCATTTATGTTGGTAGAGAGGGAAGGCTGCTGAAGGCCACCAGCAGGGGCTGGTTGAGTGAGTGAACCAGGGTGCTGCCCCCCGAGAGCTGCAGCAGCCAGCGAACAGCCCGGAGGGAGGGTTTCTGCACGGTGGGAAGGGGCCTGTACTGGTGGAAGTGGCTGCGGGGATGAGAGACCCACCTGCAGCCCCCGCACTGCCACCCCTTGAAAATGCAAAGCCCTGGGGTTGGCCCGGATAATGCAAGCAGGGGAGCTTTTTTCTTGCATTTTATTTTTCCACCCTTACAAGAGCTAGAGAGCTGGCTCCCTAGGGCTGCAAGGCACCCAGTTTTCCCCAGCCCGGCTGCCAACCCCAGACCCAGGGCAGGAAAGACAGCAGAGTCAACTGTGTGGGGTGCAGAGAAGGCAGGAGCCGGGCATGACCTGCCAATCCCACCTTGAGGCCTTTGCCCTGGCTGCTCCTTCCCCTGCAACGCTCATCCCCATTCACGTGCAGTGCCATGCTTGCCAGGCCTCTGCTGAAACCTCCCCTCCCCTCGGAGGCGTGCATGACCCTGCTTGCAAAGGCCACTCCCCACCTGCATCCAGCCCCTGCTAGCTTCCCTTCCTGGCCCGTGCACAGCCGGGCATGACCACATTGCTCCGTCTGTCCCTGTTCCCCATCCCTCCTCACGGGGGAGAGGAGACTGAGGGCTGGGACCTGCCAGAATAGTGCCTGTCAGAGGGCAGTGACTGCCGGAGGAAGGGTGGTGGGCAATGGGTGATGGGCGGATGGATTAAAGAACAGGCAGATGGAGGAACGGGTGGATGGGTGGATGGGTGGTGGGTAGAGGGTGGTGGCAGTGGGTATAGATTAAAGAACAGGTGGACGGAGGAGTGGGTGGATGGGTGGTGGATGGAGGGTGGTAACAGTGGGTATAGATTAAAGAACAGGTGGATGGAGGAGAGGGTGGATGGTTGGTGGGTGGAGGGTGGTGGCAGTGGGTATAGATTAAAGAACAGGTGGACGGAGGAGAGGGTGGATGGTTGGTGGGTAGGTGGAGAATCATGACACCCGGCCCCCACTAACTGTCCTCACCCTGCTGCGGCCTCCCCTGAGCCCCTGCCTGCCTCTGCCTGCTCCTCCTGGCCGGCTCCCTGCTCCTCATGCCCTCAGCCTCCCTGCCCTTGCTCCAGCTGTCTCCTCCTGAGCCACCTGCCTCCCTCTCCCTGCCAGGCAGCCTTGTCCTCCAACGCTTGCCACTCACGAAGCCTTCCCTTGCCTCTCAGGACACATACTTGTCACTGCACTACACACCACGCAAGGGACCATCACATGTGCCACTGGCGCCCAGGCGGCCACGCAGACCACACACTCAGCCTGGGAAAGGGGTGCAGGGAGGCTTGAGGCTGGTGATGTCAGAGCAGCCAGGAGGGACTGGGGCTGAGGGAGCCAGAGGAACACCCCAAGAGGAGACGGGTGGCAGGGCGCACACACCCAGGTCCCTGACCACACACTGCAGACCCCTCAGGCTGGAGCCGCAAGTTGGGACCCGGCCGCCATCGATCTATCCATCTCCCCATGTCCTGGCCTAGCTCAGCCCTGGGTGCTGGCACTTCGGGCCTTTACACAGACTCTTCTTCTGACTGGGCAAGGTTCTCTTCACTGTCCTCGCCTTGCTGTCTGGGAGGATGGCCCCCCTCTGGCACACCCACCAGGCCCTCGAGATGGCACCCCACAGCCCGACTGCTCCTCGCAGAACCCCACATAGGGCATGGAACTTGCTCCAGCTGTGCCGCAGTGCCTGGGCCAGCCGGTGCCCAACAAGTGCTTGGCGCACAACTGCACAGGACACATGGCCACTGAAGACCCCAGGGGCCCACGCCCCCATCTGATGAGCCTGAAGTTCCAGTTCCACCTCCTGATGCCCTGGTCTGTCATGGCAGCTTCCACAGCCCCTCAGCGCCTGGCACCCACGTGCAGACCTGAATGGCAGGATTCCACCTGCTCTGGCCATGGGGCTGGCAGTGGGGGTGGG
Source organism: Rhinopithecus roxellana (assembly GCF_007565055.1). Classification (NCBI taxonomy): domain Eukaryota; kingdom Metazoa; phylum Chordata; class Mammalia; order Primates; family Cercopithecidae; genus Rhinopithecus; species Rhinopithecus roxellana. The sequence continues at coordinate 6,499,551 of NC_044565.1, forward strand.
GGGCAGGCCAGGACACCTGCCCATCACCTGGCCTGGGGTTGGACCTCCATGTCCGCTCCTCCCTGAACTGTGGACGTCCCTGGGAGGGGGTGGGAGGCAGCCTGGTGGGCTGCAGAGCCAGACAGTGAGTGACAGGCGGTGACAGAGAGGCCCATGCAGGTATACAGACAGCTGGGGGGCCAGCGGCCGAGACCTAAAACCTGCACCCGTCCCCTACTGGGTCAACCTCCCACGAACCCCACCCCATACCCTCAAGGCCATGAAATCCAAGTGAACTTACACATCCGTCTCATCCCACAGGATACAGGTCTGGTTGGTGGTGCCCTGGGAGAGAGGAGAGAGGAGTCAGGGCCCCTGGCCGCCAGGACCAGCCCCCACCCTCGGGTCACCATGGGAATCACCTACAGGTGTGCTGCCTGTGTGGGTCCTTAACAGACTGCGTTTTGTGAGGAGAGAACTGAGTCCAAGGCGGAGACAGCAGTGGCCCAAGGTCACCTGGGCTTGGCACAAGTCTCCCAGAGCCCAGGTCCAGTGGCCGGGCTGGGCAGCAATGGCTGAAATCCGTCTCTGGTATGAAGTAGGGTGATGGGAAGACCCTTCTTCCGGGGCCTAGTGAGCAGGAGTCACCGGGCACACAGTGGCCCCTGTAAGCACCCTGCACTGCTCTGACGTCCTGCTAGCGTTCCTGGGACACAGCCTTGCCAGGCCTGCCACACACTAGCACTGCCAAAATGGGGCTGTGACAGCAGGGAGAGCCAGCGTTCCTGAGGCTGGATCTAGGGTGCGGCCTGCTCTGAGCAACTGTGAGACTCAGTCCTCACCCAGCCCTATTGTTCCCACTTGATAAGGGAGGGAACCATGGCACAGAGAGGTTGAACAACTCTCCCAAGTTCACAGAGCTAGAAAGGACAGGGCTGGGTTCTCCTGTGGCTTCCTACAGCCCTGGCCTGGGCTGGAGGCCTGGCACTGCTCAGTCCTGGTACGGTAACCCAGGCAACGTGTTCCCTGGGGGCCCTGGTTCTCAGCCCATCAGAAAGGCATCTCGGCCCCTACTCTTGAGGCCCGACGAAGAGCTCTGCAGAGCTCCAAGGAGCAGGGTTGGGACCTGGCTGGGGTCACATAGCAGCTGTGGCTTGGAGGCCCGGGCTTCCCGCCGGGGAATGCTGGGAGGATGCTCCTGTGCTGAAATCCCAGGGCCCCTGTAGGCGAGACCTGGCGTCAGCCCTGGCGGTGCCAGCAGAGGTGTACTTACACCCCCAGCTTCTCCGTGGCCGGGCAACTGGGGGCCAGGAGTCATGGGACAGGCTCCACTTCTCAGAAGGGGAACAACCAGGCCGATGGTGGCTGGAGGGCAGAGTGGTTGGAGCCCAGGTGGGGAGTCAGGCACAGATGGAGTTTCAGCACCTCACCTGCTGTGTGACCCTGGGCAAGTCACCGCACCTCTCTGAGCCTGTTTCCCCACCTATAATCCAGGGATAAAAGCAGCTCTCGCAGGTTAGAGCTGTTGTGAGGAGGCCTCAAAGGCTTACTGGCTGAGGAGTGGGACAGAATTCACGCATGTGCGTTCCTGCAGGCATCAGAGTGTGCTCGCGGACGGCACTCACATTATACATGTGGAGGAGTGGGACAGAATTCACGCACGTGCGTTTCCGCAGGCGTCAGAGTGCGCGCGCGGGTGGCACTCACATTATACATGTGGAGGAGTGGGAGAGAATTCACGCACGTGCGTTTCCGCAGGCGTCAGAGTGCGCGCGCGGATGGCACTCACATTATACATGTGGAGGAGTGGGACAGAATTCACGCACGTGCGTTTCCGCAGGCGTCAGAGTGCGCGCGCCGATGGCACTCACATTATACATGTGGAGGAGTGGGACAGAATTCACGCACGTGCGTTTCCGCAGGCGTCAGAGTGCGCGCGCGGGTGGCACTCACATTATACATGTGGAGGAGTGGGAGAGAATTCACGCACGTGCGTTTCCGCAGGCGTCAGAGTGCGCGCGCGGGTGGCACTCACATTATACATGTGGGCAAACTCAATCTCCAAGGGTGTGTGCAGGGAGCGAGGCGGGGGCTTCACAGTCACGGAGATCACCTTGGAATTCAGGACGGTCGTGTTCCTGCAAGAGACAGAGGCACAGGTGTTGGGGGAGCCCTCCCAGCCCAGGCTCCCCCTGAGGGCCCCTGCACCCCTCGCCACCCTCCACCCCCAGCCCATCATCCACACCTCCAGGCCCCCTGGCCTCCCCCTTTACCTCCTGTGGCTGGGGTCCTGCCCACCCCACCTGCCCTGCGCTGCCCACCTCTGCAGGGCCAGGAAGCTGCCCAGGTTCCGGTAGAGCACGGTGCCCACCACAAACACAGATGCTTCGTCGGCCTCTGGAAGAAAGTGCACTGTGAACCCCAGCCCCCAGTCCCCACAGCCAGGGCAGGACTTGGCAGCCTGACCTGGACCCCACTGTTGCTGGCCTCTGCCGCCCATCTTCAAGGTCACGTCCGGGGCCCTGGTGGATGGTGAGGCCCACCCACCCACGGACACAGTGCTGCAGCCGGGGAGCTGGGGCAACAGCCAAGTGGGAAGAGGGAGACCGGGCCATTCCCTGGGGCATCCTGAGAGCTGTGGACAGGCAGGATGTGGCTCTCTTCCCAGTAACAGGGTCCTTGACATGTGACTCCCTGTCCCTCCCTGAAGTGAGGTGGTTCATCTTGACCCCTCTGCCTGGGCCTCAGGGTTGATCCACAAGCCCTGGCCCCAGAGAGGGCAAGGAGGGCTTCCTGGAAACGGGGAGCCCCTTGAGAACTGCCCAACTCTGAGGCAGCAGCTAGACTCCAGAGGGGTGGTAGCCACCCGACTCTGGGGCCCACATTCCCCATAAAGGTCCCCCCACTCCCTGAGCCCCTCACCTGCCAGCCCCGTGGAGAAGACACTCTTGGACACAGTGACCCTGTCCTCCGGCACCTTGGCCCAGTCACCCGTGGCCCGCCAGCCCTTCATGGGGAAGCTGATGTCAGTGGCTCCGCTGGCTGGGAGCTTATGGATGCTGAGGACTGGGAGCAGGGTCAAAGGGGCAAGAGATAGAGAGAAGGGAAAGTCACAGATGCAGTGGGGCCTCAGCTGCAGGAGTTGAGGCGCAGGACTGGCAGTGCAGGGTGATGCCGCGGGGAGCCCATGGCTCAGAGGCAGGGGTGTGGGGGCCATCTGCTCCAGCCCCAGCCCCCAGAGTACAGACCCCAACTCCCTGCACCCTGGGACCTGTGCAGGCTCCACACTCCCTGGGTGGGCCTTGTCCCCAGACCTCGGTGAGGTCCAGGAGCAGGGACAGCAAGGAGCACCAGGCAGAGGCTGGGCCAGGTCTGGTCCTGCTGAGTTGGAGCCTTGGTGAGGGGCAGGGGGCCTGCCCCTCCCACCCTCCATGGCCCAGAACGTGGTCAAAGGCAGATTCTGGGGTCTGTCCTGTGGCCATGGAGGGATCCGCAGGGACCAGGCGCCCCCTCAGCGACCCCCACTCCCTCCTGGGACAGGGGAGCCCAGTTTCCCTCCAGCTCTGTGAGCTGATCCTGCCTCCCCTCCCTCTGTAGAAGGGGGATGAGGGCTTCCCTGCCTCAGGGCTCAGGCAGCAAAGGGCAGCATGGGCCATGGTGAAAGAGGGGATCCAGTGTTCCCTCCCATTCTGCAAAGGAAGGCGTTGGGGATGCAGAAAGGCCCTGAGCTCAAGGTGGAGGGGCATGGGGACAAGGCAGCAGGTTTGGGGCAACTGAACGGGAAGAGAGTTTGGGGAAGTGCCGCTGGGGTGGAAGCAGGTGCTGACAGGGACCCACCGCTCTAGGGGAACCTGGCCCTGGGGCTGTGGCCTCAGCCCTAGCAGGCCCCAGTGGAGCCTCAAGAATGCAGCCCAAGATGGGGCAGGGAGAGAAGGAGAGGGCATGAGCATCAGCAGTGCCAAATGCAGTTGGGGGCATGGAGGCCCAAGAACAGGGTTTTGCATCATGGATGTCACTGGCAGCCTGAATGGAGGGCAGAGGGAATTCAGACTGGGTGGGCACCCAGTGAGAGGAGGGGCAGGAGGGACCAACAGAGAACCGGGGTTGAGGACAAGAGGAAACATGCAAAGGACAAGTGGCCTGCACAAGGAGCTGCTGGGAAGCTGCAGTGGGGGATGGGGGCAGATGGATGCTGGAGCAGCGCCCTGGAGCAGGTGAAGGGGTGGGAGGCTGGACACAGGGTCATCGAGGGGCGGTGGAGGACTGGCGTGGGCACCAGGGTGGGCTGTGGCAGGTGTGCCCGGGTAAGGGGCAAGCTTTGAAATCTTTCATTGGAACAGGATGAAAAGTGGCAGAATTACTGAAATAGTAGCCATCAGCCATGCTGATGTTTCTAGTTGAAGCATTTCACTATGGAAAAATCAGAACTTTGTCTTTGTTTGTTTCTTAACGAGACAGCCTATTGCTCAGGCTGAAGTGCAGTAGTGTGATCACAGCTCATTGCAGCCTCGACCTCCTGGGTTCAAGCCATCCTCCCACCTCAGCCTCCCTAGTAGCAGGGACTACAGGTGCACCACCATGCCTGGCTGATTTCTCAAAAAAATGTGTAGAGACAGGGTTTCACTGTGCTGCCCAGGCTGGTCTCAAACTCCTGGGCTCAAGCGATCCTCTTGCCTTGGCCTCTTAAATAGCTGGGATTACAGGCATGAGCCACTGCGCCTAACCTCAGTCTTTAATTTAAAAGGTTAACGCTAGTTAGCCTCCCAAAGATGTTATAATAAGAATGTCGATCCGTCTTGAACATGTATTAGTGGGACTTGTTCAAGTACAATAGGCATGAAGCTATGAATTCCACCAGACATGTCTGAGTGCTGCCTGCAGTACATGCCTGGTCGCATGGAAGTTAGGGTTGCTTAATTTAAACGTCCTCGGACTGTTTTAGGCCTGGGGATGGGACACCTCAGGAGTGCCAAGCACCTTCTGACGAGATGAATATTGAAATGAACATTTCTAGTGGTGAAACCACTGGGTCATCAACCCGGTCATGGCACGTCTCTGGGTTTAAAGCTGGCTGCAAGGATCAGAGTTCAAGCCTTCGTAGTCTGTCTACATGCAGCTTCTGTGTCACTGTGGCCTACAGCTCTGACGGTCGGGAGGGATTATTCCTTTCACCTGGTATGCATAAAGAGACGCCATGGGAAGCCGCTCTTGCTGGCGTCCAGTTCCTGGCAGCTGAGTGAGGGAGGGATGTAGGGGTGGGGGCCTGGGCAGAGAAGCAAGGTCCTGGGAGTGAGTGAGGCTGAGCACGGGTGAGTGGAGCGTATGGGATGCACAGGGCGTCTGCGGTGTGCTGCAGCTTGAATGTGTCCTGTAAACGCTTACATGTTGGAAACTGAATCCCCAATTTCTTTTTTTTTTTTTTCTTTGAGATGGAGTCTCGCTCTGTCGCCCAGGCTGGAGTGCAGTGGCTGGATGTCAGCTCACTGCAAGCTCCGCCTCCTGGGTTCACACCATTCTCCTGCCTCAGCCTCCCGAGTAGCTGGGACTACAGGCGCCCGCCACCTCGCCCGGCTAGTTTTTTGTATTTTTTAGTACAGACGGGGTTTCACCGTGTTAGCCAGGATGGTCTTGATCTCCTGACCTCGTGATCCGCCCTTCTCGGCCTCCCAAAGTGCTGGGATTACAGGCTTGAGCCACCGCGCCTGGCCTGAATCCCCAATTTCATCTGCTAATGGTACTTGGGGGTGGGGCCTTTGGGAGGTCATGAGGGTGGCCCCCATGATGGCTTTAGTGGCATTATGGGAAGGGAGACCTCAGCGGGCATTCTTGCTCTGTCTCTCATGGGCTGCCTCTGCCATGCCGTGCTGCAGCAGGAGGGCACTCACTCACAGCTGGAGCTGTGATCTTGGACTTTCCGGCCTCCAGAACCTCTCATCTTTATAGATTACCCCTTCAGTGACAGCAACAGGAAACAGACTGAGACACGGTTATGAAGCACGTGGGGTAACCACAGTGCTCAGGGTTTGAAGTGTGCGCTGGCCATTCCAGGGACCATGGGCCGTGCCGAGCACCCTGGGAGCTGACCACCAGTTATGTCCTGGGCACCAGTGTAGGCACTGGGCAACGCTCCAGGGTGTGTGTGCTGACAAAGTGCAGCTGATCCTGGTCATATCACTAGAGGTTAAGCATCTCCACAGGGGAGGTGACACTGTCCCTCCTTGGGGCTCTGTGGATCATAGCTGGGGCCAGCATCCACTCCTGGGTCCTTTGCTTCGAGAGACTCTCTGACCAAGGCAGGGAAAGTTTGGGAAATGTGGCTTTTGAGAGGTATTTGAGGGCACTGTATAATAGTCATTAAACAGAATTGCTGTAAGTGTTTGTAGTGACAGTCACCTTTTACCCCGGGGTTCAGGCACTCACTCGCCTCATCAGTCTCTACCTCCCCATGAGGTGGGCACTGTTATCATCGCATTTTAGAAACGAGGAAACCACGGAGCTGGGTGGAGTCCCAGCCCCTCTGGCAAGGCACTGCTGGGACTGACAAGCGGGAAGGTGTGGGCTGCACAGACCCTGCCTCTAAAGCTCCACAGGGAGGACACCCGGGGTGACAGGCAGAATGAGCCCCGGCTCCTGGTGGGTACATGCGAGGTGCTGGCTGGGGAATGGATCTCCCAGGTCCGCAGCTCCTGGGCTGTGTCTGATTCCCTCCCAGGTCACATCATCAACCCTCAGGAGGCTGAAAACAGGATCCATCTGAGAAATCGGCTGGGAGAGCCACAGAGGCTGCCTGGTCACAGCCTCTTTATACAGATGAGGACGCTGAGGCCCAGGGCTGCAGAGCAAGGCATGGGGGTGGCAACAGGCAGGCAGGCTTACCCAGGTTGTCTGTCACCTGGTATGCATCCCTCAGGTCCTTCATACGGAAGCCGATGACATCCACAAAGTCCTCCACCAGCCGGAACAGCTCCTTGGCGTTGGGGCCCGCCTGGGGGGCAGGGGGGTGAGCAGCCCAGGGAGGAGACCCTGCCATACCTCAGCCCCTGCCTCCTTCCCTTCCCTGTCCCTCCTTTTCTTATTGGCCATTTCCTAACATTTTGAGGAAGTGGGGCTGGTGACCTCTGAGTACTCCACTTTGGGGATGAGAACGCAGATGCCCAGAGGGGCTGCTGTGCCCCACCCATGGGAAGCCCAGGCCAGGGGAGAGTCTCTGGATACCCACAGGCCCCATGCTGGGTGCCACCCAGGGCCAGGAGTGGCGGCTGCTGGAGGTCAGCTTGGGGGAGTGAGCACTGCCACCGCCCCCACGTGAGGAGGGCTCTATGTCCCAGCCGCCTCGGCGTTCCCATGTGCTCAGTGTTCTCCCGAACCTCCTCACTGAGCCCCATGAAATAAATGACTGTCCTCAGACAAATGAGGAAACAGGCTGGGAACGCTGAGCTTCCTCAGTGCCACCAACACCAACAAGAGGCCATCCTGGGATCCCAACCCAGAGCACCCAGTGGGACCCCACCCCAGGCCAGCTGGAGACCAGGGAGGCACCAGCTGTGCCTGCACCCCTCCTGAGGCTGCTGACTGTGGGGGCCCCAGGCCCTACCAGTTGGGCCTCCTCCCACTTGTCCCGATTCTCCTCTGCCAGCAGGTTGCTAAGGATCTGGACAAAGTTCTGGAAAGAAGAGGAAGAAGGGCCAGTGACAGAGAACAGGGCACAAAATCACCGTTCACTGTGACCAGGGTCAAGGTTCAATATGTCACCAGGATCAGGGCTCAGCGTGTGACCAGGGTTAGAGCTCACTGTGACCAGGTCCAGGGTTCAGTGTATAACCAGGATTGAGGCTCAGTGTGTGACCAGGGTCAGGACTCAGCATGTGACCAGGGTCAGGGTTCAGCATGTGACCAGTGTCCAGGCTCAGTGTGTGACCAGGATCAGGGCTCAGTGTGAGCAGGGTCAGGGATCAGTGTGTGACCAGTGTCAGGGCTCAGTGTGACCAGGATCAGGGCTCAGCATGTGACCAGGGTCAGGGTTCAGCATGTGACCAGTGTCCGGGCTCAGTGTGTGACCAGGATCAGGGCTCAGTGTGACCAGGATCAGGGCTCAGTTTTGTGACAAGGTTCAGAACTCAGAGTATGACCAGAGTCAGGACATGGTGTGTGACCAGGGTCAGGGCTCAGCATGTGACCAGGGCTCAGCATGTGACCAGGATCAGGGCTCAGCTTATGACCAGAGCTCAGCGTGTGACCAGGGTCAGGGCTCAGCCTATGATCAGGGTTCAGTGTGTGACCAGGGTCAGGGCTCAATGTGTAACGAAGATTAGATGAGTGACAAAGGTAAGAGTTCAACCTATGACATGGGTTAGGGCCTGGGCTGTGGTCAGGGTTGAGGATCCATCTCTAAGGTCCAGGAAGGCTTCCCAGACACCTTCCTGACACCCTCTTCCAAAATCCCCCTCGGGGAGCCCACCTGTACGTCCCCAGGGGTAGGGCTGTAGTACGCCCTTCGGAAAATCTCTGTCATGTTCCTCAGGACATCAATGGTGGACAGCAGGTCCCCGCTGTAGCTGGTCCCGTCCTGAGAGATCTCCACCAGTGTCTGGATGACCTCTGAGACCCCCTCCCCCGGCAGCCCTCGCTGAGCCTTGGCCAGGTGCTCCCGGGTCTGTGGAAGACGGAGAGGGCAGGTGCCTTCACCTCTGTGGGACACGTCCAGGCAGCCACCCAGGACCTCCCATGCCTAGGACCCTCTGCAGGGTCCCAACCTGTGTGGCCGGGGTGGTTGGGGAGGGGTTGGGGACCCCCGGGAACTGGCCCTCACCATCATCTGGATGTTTCTGTAGTCAATGGAAACACAGCGGATGTAGGTGGGGGGCTCCCAGTAGGCGATGCCTTCCTCGTCCAGCTCACACCGTCTCAGGATGAGTCCTGGGGAGACCTCCTCCTTCTCAGGCGGACACCCATTGCCTGGCCCAGGAATCCCACCCTCGGTCCCTGGCAGCAGACCCTCTGGATGGGACCCTGTGGGCCCCAGAAACAGGGACTTGCCCATGGCCTCACACGGAGAGCTGAGTCCACACAGGGACCTCATTCCCTTCAACACATTTCGAGCTGCTACCAGCCCCAGGGACTCAGGACCCAGCAAGAGCTAAGCCTTCAGGAACCCCATCGCATGGAGGCGGAGCTCTCGGCTGAGCAGGGGCTTCAGAGTTCAGCCATGAGCTCATTCAGAGCCCCTTCTAACTAACCCAGAGCCCTGGAGGGAGCCAGCACCCTGGGCCCCTGCCTGGCTGCATCCACAGGGCTACAGGGGCCTCAGCCTGGCCCGGAGACACGGGGGCAACCTTGGGGTGCTGCTGGGCATTAAGGGGAAAACAGCCTTAAACGTGGCACACCCTGTGATACAGAGCTCACTCCCAGGACATCATCAGAGAAACAGCGACAGCTAAGTGTTTATAGGGTGGCAGCAGCCACAGAGAACTGTCACAAGACAAGTTCAACACCTGACAAGAGCCGCGGGACTGGATGCAGAACCTGGTTTAGATGGGGCCAAAAATGAGGGGCACCGGGAGACCCAGCCATGCACGTGGACCAAAGGCCAGGGGAGGCACGCCACCGTGCGGTCTTCACGCGCTTCATTTTGCTTCTCAGCATTTGCAATCTGCTACCAAGAACATGCCCTGCTCTGTAATCAGAAGAGCGAGGGAGGAGCAGCAGCTGCAGCTGGCAATACAGGGCCCCCGCCGCCGTCCCCCACACCTCCCCACAGCAGCTCCGAGCAGAGGAACCCCGACTGCTCTCATCCTACAGAGGAGAACACTGAGGCTCAGGGAGGTTAAGTCAGTTTCTGAATGTCACACAGCAAACAAGGGCAGAACCAGAGTTTGAACCTGGGCTCCCATCCTCCCTGCCTGCTGCCTGTCAGGGACATAAAGCACTTGCACTCCGTCAAAAAGGAGGGGCGAAGGAGGCCCGCCCCTAGTGCAGCGAGCGCCTCCCCACGGAGCCCCGCTTTCTCCTTGAGGCTGGCATTCAACAGAGACCTCCCCTTCCTGTCCCTGCAAGCCCAGGGCAAGTGCATTCACTCCCCTGTGCCTCAGTTTCCCAGCTGTAAATGGTGGCGGCTTCTTGGGTTGCTGAGACTCCACGGATGTCTTGTATTAGGGCAGAGCATGGGTGCCAGCCCCTAGCGAGTGCTCAGAACAGCGGCTGCCACAGAGTTCTCACACGGTGCCCTGGGCTCGCGGCTCCCCCACCCCGCACCAGCGCACGCAGGCTGTCTGGGCTCCGTGCCTGGGCCGTGTCCCAGTGCTGACAGCACCTCAGCGTGGGCATCACCATGAGGGCAGGACAGGAGCCTCCATATACCACGTGCTCTCCAGCGCTCACCTGTGGCGTTGCGAGGACACCTGACGGCAGCCACCTCTCCCGCTGGGGTCTCCTTCCAGATCACAGCACCAAAGTTGTCCTCATCACAGATCTCATGGGGCTCTGCCAAGGAGCCCAGGACAGGGGTTCAGGAAGGGGTACTGAGAGCCGGCAGCTGGCTCTGGAAGGCCCAGACCCTTGCAAGGCGCCTGGAGCAGGCATCACTATGAGGACAGGACGGGAGCCCCCAACACACCACGTGGGTGACAGCTGAGCCCGAGCCTGCCGGATTGCCACCAGCCCTCCCCACAGCCCAGCCCAGGTGGGAGGGGCCTCACCAGGACACCGCTGGGTGCCGCACTGCCGGTACTCATCCTGGGGGCCCTGGCAGACGGCTCCCCCGAAGAAGGGCCCAGAGCAGACACGCTCCCGTCGCTGGCTGCCAGCCCCACACGTGACGCTGCAACTGCCCCATGATGCCCAGGCCTGCCACTTGCCATCCACTGCAGGCACAACCAGACACAGGGCACAGGCGACAAGGAGGGCGGGGTCCAGGAGCCACAGTGACACGAGGACACAGACAGGGACGCACACAGAGCCGTGCGGCAGTGAAACACAGGGACCCAGGGATGTGGGGCAGGAGGTCAGGAGAAGGGAAATTCAGACCAGGAGAGGAGAAACCAGTCATCAGCCTGATACAAAATAAAGCAAACTCCCACATGCAGCCAACCCCACCACCCTCCACGCCTCACTGTGCACCCCGCTACCCCACGGCCTCCCCACACTCCTCTTCATCATGGACACCCCAAGTCCCACTGTACACCCCGCTACCCCACAGCCTCCCCACACTCCTCTTCATCATGGACACCCCAAGTCCCACTGTACACCCCGCTACCCCACGGCCTCCCCACACTCCTCTTCGTCATGGACACCCCAAGTCCCACTGTGCACCCCGCTACCCCACGGCCTCCCCACACTCCACTTCCCCCACAGACACCCCAAGTCCCACTGTACACCCCGCTACCCCACGGCCTCCCCACACTCCTCTTCGTCATGGACACCCCAAGTCCCACTGTGTACCCCGCTACCCCACGGCCACCCCACACTCCACTTCCCCCACAGACACCCCAAGTCCCACTGTGCACCCTGCTACCCCATGGTCACCCCACACTCCACTTCCCCCACAGACACCCCAAGTCCCACTGTGCACCCCGCTACCTCACGGCCACACCACACTCCACTTCCCCCACAGACACCCCAAGTCCCACTGTGCACCCCGCTACCTCACGGCCACCCCACACTCCACTTCCCCCACAGACACCCCAAGTCCCACTGTGCACCCCGCTACCCCACGGTCACCCCACACTCCACTTCCCCCACAGACACCCCAAGTCCCACTGTGCACCCCGCTACCTCACGGCCACCCCACACTCCACTTCCCCCACAGACACCCCAAGTCCCACTGTGCACCCCGCTACCTCACGGCCACACCACACTCCACTTCCCCCACAGACACCCCAAGTCCCACTGTGCACCCCACTACCCCACGGCCACACTCTACTTCTCCCACAGACACCCCAAGTCTCACTGTGCACCCCACTCCTCTCCCCATGACCACCCCATGCCCCACTCTCCTCATGGCCCCCCCACCCCACAGTGCACTTCACTCACCCTGCAGCCACTCCACGCCCCGTTTCCCCCACGACCACCGCAGACCCCACTGTGCACCCTGCTCCCTCCTCAGTCACATGCCAGGGCCCATGGTTACCCCACCCGCCGTGGGGCTTGTCCCCTCCCTAGAGGTTCCTGCTTGTTAGGTGCCCCCAACCCCAGCCCGGCACACCCCTGACCTGGGCACTGCTGCAGGAAGCAGTCTCGGGTCTCAACCCAGTGGCCCTGGCACTCGGCGCCCCCATAGGAAGGCCCGTTGCATTCACGCGTGCGCTGCTGTCGGCCCTGGGAGCAGCTGGCGGAGCAGGCGCTCCAGCTCGACCACTCGTTCCAGTTTCCATCCACTGCCCGGCCCGGGGGAGGAAGGGGACACGAAGTGGGCGTGAACACCCGGCACCCCAATGCCTGGCTTGGAATGTGGGTGTTAGTACCCTGGGGGCTACTGCTTCACACTCAGCCTAGGACATAGGTGAGAACACCCTGGGGGCCACTACCCACACCCAGCCTGTGACATGGGTGAGAACACCCTGGGGGCCACTACCCACACCCAGCCTGTGACATTGGTGAGAACACCCTGGGGGCCACCACCCCACATCCAGCCTGTGACATGGGTGAGAACATCCAGGCTGGGACACGAGAGAGTAAACCCTGGGGGCCACCACCCCATACCCAGCCTGTGACATGGGTGTAAACACCTTGGGGGCCACCAGCCCACACCCAGACTGTGACATGGGTGTGAACACCCTGGGGGCCACCACCCACACCCAGCCAGTGACATGGGTGAGAACACCCTGGGGGCCAGCAGCCCTCACCCAGCCTGGGATATGGGTGGGAAATGCCCCAAGGTCACACCTCAGCCTGCTTCCTGAACCCAGTCTGAGGTTCTAACCTCTGAGCACCCTGAGGTGGGTCTGGAGTGGGCAAAGCTAGGTTCCCAGGCCTGGCCAGTGGCCTACTGTGACCTCTCCTTTCTTCCCTTCCTCCCTGTTCCCACGCCCTCCCTCTCACCTACCAGGGCACAGGGCGATGTTGCAAAACTTGGTTTGCTTCTCAGGGCCCTCACAGGGGTTGCCTCCAAACTGGGGGGGCCTGCAGGTGCGCGTGCGATCCCGAAAGCCACGGCCACAGGTGCTGGAGCAGAGGCTCCAGGGTGACCACTCGTCCCAGGCACCATGCACTGCAGAGGGACGGAAGGTGCTGCTGCCCTCTGTTGCCACGGCCCCTGAAGCCCTGGCCGCCCACTGCCCCAGCCCCCTGCTGCCCTGGCCTCCTGCTGCCCCAGCCCCCCACTGCCCCAGTTGCCTGCTACCCCAGCTGCCCGCTGCCCAAGCCCAAGGTCCCACCCACCTGGGCACACGGCGGAGTTGTTGCACAGACGCTGCTCGCGCAGTGGTCCGCTGCACTGCGTGCTGTAGGAGGAGGACACGCAGAAGCGCGTGCGGGTCTGCCAGCCCTCGCCGCAGGTGCTGGAGCACACGCTCCACGGGGACCACTCCTCGGCTGCTGGGTCACCTGCAGGCCCCACTACAGCGTCACAGGCCTGCCGCCCATGGGGCTGCAGTCAGACCGGGGCCGGATCCCGCAGCAGGAGGGCCGCCCTGCTGGGGAGCAGGCAGCAGGGCTGGGGCCGCGCCCCCGGGCCTTCGAACCAGGCTGATCTCAAGAACTGGTCATTTCCCCTACAAGGCTGGAAGCCCTGAGAGCCGGCCTGTGCCATCCCTGGGCCTCTAGGGTCTGGCCAGGGACAGGTCTCCTCACCTCACACCAGTTCCCCTAATGCCAGTCAGTCAGGAGACAAGAGCCCAGCACCTGACGGGTTAGTCTAGTTATTCAAGTTACTACCCATAACTAGTGGCGATTGTTAACTTACAGTATTTTCCCAAAGCCCTAATCCTGCCCACCCCCTCCCGCCAGCTCACCGGTCTGGGGGGCTGGGAACCCAAACTGCTGCAGCTCGTCCCCCAGCTCCTCACGCCGCCGGGCATCTGTGGACCGCAGGGACTGGCTCCGGGAGCTGGTGCGCCCAGCGGCTGCAGGACGGGCTCAGGTCAGCACGGGAGCAGTGCTTTGCCCCCGTCCTCTCTCTCTGTGGCCACAGTGCTCTGAGCCCGCCAGCACTGGGCCACCTGGCTCCACTGGGCAGCTGGGAAGCCAGGGACCAGAGCACCCAGCCTGGCACCAGCCCTCATCTGGTCAACAGGGGACCCTTCCTGTGGGTCCCGTCTCCCCCACCCTGCGCCCACTCCCTCACTGCCTTCATTGCCCACAGGCCAGCGTTCACCTGCAGGACGGCAGCCTGCACTAAGTGGTGGCTGCTCTCCCCTGCCTGGCACCCCAACAGTGCCCCTGCCTCCGTCCCGCAGCCCAGCTGACGCCCCAGGGCCCTCCCCAGGCTCCTGAGAGGAGCTCCTCTCCCCAGGAAAGTTCATCAAACAAAAAACAGCCCAAAGACAGTCTCATTACAACGTGATTTAACTTCATGGAAGCAACTAAAAAATGCATGGGGTCATTAGAGAGCCTTATTAGAGAAATACATTCTGGAGGCAGCATTCGGCTGGGGCAGGAGGGCTGGCTTGGCCAGAGCTCCCACAGCCAGCCTTCCGCACACCCTCCAAAACCCCCAATCCACAAACGGGAAGAAAGCCCCATCTAGGCCAGGTGCGGTGGCTCATGCCTGTAATCCCAGCACTTTGGGAGTCCGAGACGGGCGGATCACGAGGTCAGGAGATGCATACCATCTACTAAAAATACAAAAAATTAGCCGAGTGTGGTGGTGGGCGCCTGTAGTCCCAGCTACTTGGGAGGCTGAGGCAGGAGAATGGCGTGAACCCGGGAGGCGGAGTTCGCAGTGAGCCGAGAGATCGTACCCCTGCTCTCCAGCCTGGGTGACACAGCAAGACTCCCTCTCAAAAAAAAACACCAAAAAACAAAAAAAAGAAAGCCCCATCTAGTCCCACCCAGCCCCAAGCACCACACTCTTCGGGGCCCTCACCTCTGCTCCCCCGGCTAGGCCCCACTCCCATGGGCCAGCCCCGAGTTGAGGTCCTGCTTCTCAGAGCCCAGACTCACCCTACTCACTCTTCCTGCAGGCCCCGCCCAGCGTCTGCCAGGCCCCGGCCCCGCCCCTACCTGGTCCCGCCCTAAGCCCCTCCCTCCACCGGCCCTGTTGCTCTGGGCCCTACCCCTCCCTGCCCCCACCAGCCCCTTGAGCTCGAGGCCCCGCCCCGCCCCCACGGGCCCCTCCCCGCCCCCACGGGCCCCTCCTCTCCGGGCCCCGCCCCCTCCTTCACAAGCCCCGCCTCTCCAGGGCTCTGGTTCCGCCCCGCCCCGCCCGCACTCACGGCCGCAGGCCTCGCGGTTGCACTGGCGACCCTCCTCCAGCACCCCCTCGCAGCCGCCGCCCTCCACTCCCGGCGCGGGCAGGCAGGTGCGCGTCCGCGTCTGGAGGCCTCCCCCGCAGTCCCGCGTGCATTCGCCCCACAGGGACCACAGCTTCCAGCCGCCTGGGGGGAGACCAGAGGGCGGGGATCAGGGTAGGGCAGGGGCTCGTGGCCTGGACGGGGTAAGTCATGGGGGTGCTAAGCCCGCCGAGGCCGGCCCGGGTCAGGAGGGGCCGCAGTGCCGGGGAAGGCCTGGCCTGGGAGGACCTGGGGGTCCGGTGTCTACCCAGCTCCCGGGTCCACTCTGGAGAGCTCAGGTCATGCCTGAGCCGGAAGGGTCCCCGTGTGCCAGCCGCCGCTGGACAGGTTTGCTGCCAGGATGATGAAAGGATGACGACCTTCACCCACTCGAGGGCTGCCTCACAACTCAGCGTCCTGATGGTGAGCAGAGGGTAGAGGGGCCTGGCCGCCAAAGCTCTCCTTCCTGGCACGCCTGGAAGCCCCCAGGCTCCATCCAGTTTCTGGCCATCACATCCTCAGTTTCCTCGTGGGCTCAGCTAAGGGTCACAATCCTCATCACCAGGCTCCACATTTCACACCCCAGCTGTGACCTGGAGCCGCTTCCTCACCCCACGCAGGGACACCAGTGGTGGCCAAGGCCTCACACCTGGTATCCAACCAGGGCCTTGAACCCAGGGCACAGCCTGACTGAGCCTGCCCTGGACCTGGCCAGCTGGCCACATGAGGGAGCCTGGGACAAATGCCTGCAGGCCCCTCCCACCACGCCCCTGCCCTGACCCCAGCCACTCTGTTCAGCTTCTCTGGTGGGTCTTCCTCCATCTTGGCCCCAACAGTCCCCACGGCCTTTATGGACCTGTGTTCCCCCAGCAAACCAGACCTCATGCCCCAGGAGTCTCTGCTCCCCGGGGGTCCTCGTGCTGCCAAGAACACTTTGGGCCACTTGGAGTGCCCATGGTCCTGGAGCACTGGGTAGCCATGGAGGAGCACAAAGCAGGAAGGAGAGGGTCACTGCCATCTGTGGGCCAGAGAGGGGCAGCGGCACCAGGGGGCCGGGAAGGGGCTGCCACGTCCAGGCACCCCGCTTGGGCCTCCTGCCCAGCACTCCAGGCTAATGCACACCCAATGCAGGAGGGTCGGGGCGACTTGGAAAGGGCGTTCAGCTCTTGCCAAGTGCCTGCTCCTGGCCAAGGTGGCAAGGAGACAGCTGGCAGCCACCACGAGGGGACCCACCATGAAGTTGGGGCCACTGCCCCATGCTGCCGCTGGGGAGCGCTGGGGATCTGGCCTCTCGATCCCAGGTACAGCAGGGGAGGCCCCAGGGGCAGCAATCAGGCCAAGCACAGGCCACCCTGAGCCACCAGAAGGGCCCCAGGGCCTCTCGGAGCCTCAGGGAAGGGGCCCTGCCTCCCTCAGTGGGAGTGTGGACTGCAGGAGACCCCAGGGGAGCTCCAGCCGCCAGGTTCCCCCAGTGGCTCCACCACCCACTGGCCTCACTCCCATCATTTACAACATGAGGGTAGTGGCTGATCTCCCAAGACTGAGCAGTGGGAAGGCAAACAGCAAAAAAGCATGTGGAGAGGATGGTATGTGGGCATTGTCATTTGGGTCATAGTTGACTCCTGGGGCCCCACTTTGATTTTCAGCAAACTCAGTGTCCAACCAGAGCGCCCCCCACCCTGCCCCACTTCCCCACACCTATGCCAGGAATGGCCAGCAGGGGGTGCCAGGGGCACGGGGATGAGATGCAAGAGAGGGACTTGACCAGCCACAGCTGTGTGAGGAGTGGGTGCCTCATTCTCCCTGCTGGGGACCATCGGGTGGGGGGAGTCTTCCAGGCCCCCATGCCTGCTGCAGAACCCTCTCTCTTCCCTCACAGAGCCACACTCCCATAGGTCCCAGAGAGGAGAGCACCTGGCTGCCTCCTCCACAGCATGCTTGGCCCATGCCATGCCAGGGGAGGTAGGGGACCCAGCACAGCCTCCAGGGCACAAGGGCAGGACAGGGTGGCACGTGCCCACAGCACAGGAACAGGTGACAGGCCCTTCATGGCTGCCCTGTCACATGCCCTAACTCAGGACAAGGAGAGGAACCTGGACTTGAACTGGTGGTCAGATTCCAAATGCCTCCCCATCCCCCAGACTAAGGCCTCCTGCCAGGACTGACCGGGGCCCAGGCGCTCCAGGCCTCAGTGGTCTCCCCTGCTGAAGGCATCTCACCCCCCGATTATGAGGCAAAGGCACAGACAGGGTCCTGAGAAGCGGGCCTGGCAATGGGTCAGGGTGGCACGTACTGCAGCACCCCCCTCACCATCCCAGCCCAACCCCCACGCGGAAGCCTGAGTGACGTGGAAACTGGCAGTGGGTGGGAGAGAGAGGGTGTCCAAGCCAGGCTCATCGGAGGATGCCACTCGGTTCCCATGGCAACTGCTGCAGCGCGCAGCCTTTCAGGATAGACCCAGGTTAGGCCTCAGCTGCCAAAACACCCACTCATTTCAGGGCTGGTTACCTTGGTGACCCAGGTGGTAAGAATGTGGTAGGGGGAGAAGGGGCGGGGGCACATCAGGGGAGGCTGTGCAGGGGGGACACTGGCCCAGAGGATGGATCACCCTGCCCCCACAAACCAAGCCCTGACCCTGGTCACATACTGAGCCCTGACTTTGGACCCGTGCTGAGCCCTGATCCAGGTCACAAGCTGACCCTGGACGCATACTGAGTCTGGATTCTAGTCACACTGATTCCTGACCCTGGTCACATATTGAACCTTGATCCTCATCACAGACTGACCTCTGGTCCTGGACAAAGAATTCCTGATCCTGTCACATACTGAGCCCTGATCCCAGTCACAGACTGATCCTTCATCTTGGTCACACTCCTGCTACTAATGAACACTGAGAAAACGGTAGCTGCTATTTTTATTCTTGTTTTGTTTTTTATGTGTGTCCCCTCACATAGCTAACACTCAATAAGTGTTTGTCCAGTGAATACATCAAAGCCAGGATGGAGCCCCTGGGGTCTGTAGTGCAGGGCGCAGAGGTGTTCAAGCCACCCTTTGCTGGGTGGCCACAGTGTGTCTAAGCTGGGTGGGCAGTGAGGGGCAGCAGAGGAGCAGCAAGCAGGCTGGGGGGTGGGCTGCCCCTCCAGGCCCGGAAAGAAGCCGCCTTTCTTCCCCCACTCAATGCCAGCTCTGTCTGGAAGCCTCATTTCCATCTCATTAAGGGGATGAATAGAGCCAATTAACGGCCCTAGGCAGCCTGGCCACCCAGGGGAGAGGGTGCTTGGTGAGAGGCCTCCTGGTGTCCTTCCCACCCTGGCGCCCTAGACTGGAGGCTGTGAACTCCCCACAGCCCGCACCCCGAGTTGGCTGGGATGGGGGTGCAGGGGGGCGCAGGGGGCGTCCCTCCCTCCAGCTGGGCCTCCCCAGCTTCCGGGCTGTCCTCTGGAGGGGAGCGGTGCACTTCTGTCTGTAGCCAGCAGAGGTCTCCCGAGTCCAGCAGGTCGGGCAGTACCGGGGCTGGAGGGTCAGTTCTGCCATTCCCGCCCTGCTCTGCCACCAGGTCCCAGGCACCACAGTGTGTCCCAGGGATGACCCCACCCCCAGCCCAGGCTCTGAGTTAGGGTCTGTCCTGGGGCACCCAGACTCCTCCTCTGAGACCTGGACCAGGGCCCTCTGCATGGACGTGGAAAGGAGGGCCCCAGAGGGCCGATGGGGCTCCCTGTGGCCTGACTTAGCCCACCTGCTGCCAGCAGCTCCTACAGGCGGGGCCCAAGTGGCCGGCCCTCCTTCCTCCCGCCACAGAGGTGGACACCACTGGATCTCGGGATGGGGCTGAGAAGCCGAGCCCACCATCCGGCAGGCCACTTCCCAGGTGAGCCAAGAAGAGCGATGAGCCTTGTAGGGCAGCGGGGTTCCCCTAAACCTGTCAAGGCTCCATCTCCTGAAACCCTCACATAGGCCCTGCAAGCAGGTAGTGTCCCGTCTCCAACTCTCAGGAGGGAAACTGAGGCTCCCTGAGCTGGCCGAGTCTTGTTGCTTCCTTTTCTTGATCAGGCAGGTGCTCCCTGGCCTGAGAATGGTGCCCCGTTTACAAGCCTGAAAGCTCAGGGCCCATCCCGGAGACCTTGGACAAGTCTCTGCGCACCTCCCAGGACCCGACCCCGGCTGTCTGCTGCCAGCTGCACATCCTTTCTCCCCATCTTTCTGGGAAGTGGAACCCAAACACAGGGCCCTGACTCAGCCTCTCTTGCAGCCGGGCGGGCGTGGGGTGCATTCTGGCTCTGAGTGGAGGAGGTGAAGGGCTGAGGGCATGGAGGGCCCATGCATATCATTCCCAGGGGGCCCCATCCTGCCATCCCCATCTGAAATGGGTGTTGTCTGTGATGGGGACTGAAGCCTTCTTGTTTTCTAGATTTTTCTAAATTGGCCCTTGTGCAAAAAGAGTGGCTCCCCTGTCCAAGCCAGAAACCCCTGACAGTGGAGGCCTTGGCACCTTCCCAAGTCCCTCAGTGCTCCCTGTCACCGTGAGACTACCTGGAGTCCCAAACTCCACTCCAGTCCTGACTCCCCTCCAAATTCCAGTCCAGCCTTTGCCGCTCCCTCTGCCCCTGCACACCCCAGAGAGGCCTCCAGATGCCTCTTCCCAGGACTTCCCGGACTCCTGGGGTTGAGGCTGAGCCTGACTCTGTCTCCAACAGCCTCAGGAGTGAGCGAGGTGTCACTGGACAGGTGGGCCCGGGCTGAGCCTGACTCACCCTGGAGGCAAGGCAGGGACGGGGAGGTCACCCTAGCTCCGTGGCCGGTCACAGCCCCTTGGCCAGCAGCACAGCCTCCCACTCCCCTGCGGGATCCAGGAGCCCAACAGAAGTGTGGGTTCACACTCCACACCCAGTTCCAGCCCAGCCTCCCATACCCACTCCCTGTGGGTACACGGAGGACGCACACGAGGACACAGACCACACATAGGGACGCAGGGACACACACCACAGAGGGACACACACACACAGGGACACACACAGGGACACACAGGGACACACACACAGGGACACACAGGGACACACACACTTTCTCCCAGGCCCCAGGACGCTGCTTTTTCATTATCTTCCATGTCGCTTCTGCAATAAAATTCTTTAATTAAAACATGAATATTTAAAACAACCCTTGAGAGAAACGGCCCCATCTCACCCAAGGCGGAAAAATGCAAGGGGAGGCAGTGGCGAGATGAGGGCCAGAGAGAGCCGGCAGGAGGGGCCTGGCAGCCCAGGGGGCGGTGGGGCATGGGGCAGTGCAAGGTGGAGCGGAACAGTTGCTTGGCCTGAGGAGTGTTTGCAGAGTCTGACGCACGACGTGGCCATGTGGCATTTGGACAGGCCGTGTCGGGGGCAGGGCTGAAAATGGGCCACGGGCTGGCCTGGGCCGCCTGCTTGCTCCTGCACTTGGCTGTGTGTTGCCTGCTAGGGACAGCGACGGATGGACAAGCCCATCCCAGTGTCCCCGGGCCCACAGCCAGGGCACAAAGCTCTCTGGGCACA
Organism: Rhinopithecus roxellana; assembly: GCF_007565055.1. Taxonomy (NCBI): domain Eukaryota; kingdom Metazoa; phylum Chordata; class Mammalia; order Primates; family Cercopithecidae; genus Rhinopithecus; species Rhinopithecus roxellana. The sequence continues at coordinate 6,520,483 of NC_044565.1, forward strand.
GGTCTCAGCTGGCAGGATCTGGGGTCGACCCTGCCTCCGCTCAGCTATGTGTCTGCTGAAAGGTCACCTGCCTCTCTGGTCCTCATGACACCCCATCCCCCCCCGACACACGCACGCGCACACACGGACACATACGCATGCACATACATTCACACATGCACTCACACATTCACACTCATACATATGTGCACGCACACACACACATTCACACGTACGTGCACGCACTCACATTCACACACATGCACACATGCACGCACACGCACTCACACAGTCACACATATGCACACACACATTCACACACATGCACACACGCACACACATTCACACACACGCACAGCTCTGAGCAGAGCTCACTGCAGAAGCCCTAATGTCACCACCCGGTGGCAGCATCAAGTAGCTCTGCCATCAGCCTACCACTTACAAGCTGTGTGCCCTGGCCGCTGCCTTAACATGTCTGTGTCTGGTTTTCTCCAGCATGGACTGACTGAGTGCCTGCTGCTCCCAGGTACTGTTCTACACTCTGGGGGGCACGTCAGGAAACCAGCAATGCCTGCTTTGTGTTGCTTACATCCTGGCCTGAACAATCAGAAGTGGACACAACAAATAAGGGAAATAATGCGGTGTGTTGAGAGGTGACACATGCATGCAGAGACAGAGGCAGGATAAAGGGCCGCAGACTGGGGCCAGAGCTGCTGCCATTTTAAACAGGACGGTCAGGGTAGCCTGCACTGAAAGGTCACATCTGCCTGAGGACTGGAAGGCAGGAGCCCCACGGGTCTCTGGGAAAGACTGTTCCTGGCAGAGGGAACAGCCACGCGAAGGCCCTGAGGCAGAGGGTGCCTCCACCGGAGCTTATCTCAAGGGCTGTTCAAATGTGGGTGCCTCCGGCACAAAGTAAACACTCAATAAATGACTACTACTACTGAGATCACTTTTGCTCCTGTGGTCCTGGAAGCATCAGGGCCTTCTGGGCACAGGGCATGGGCACTAGGGTCTGAACAGTCTCTGGGCCCGGGTGACCACATGCCACTCCCTCCTGCACAAGATGACAAGCTCCCTGCTTCATGTTGCCAGCAGCCGAGTCAATGTACCCTCCAGCCATCTTTCCATAAGGCCAATGGCCCCTGCCCCACAGCCTTTACCTGTGTTCTGTCAAAATTGCTGCACAGAGCCCAGCCTCGATACACACATTCACACCATGCCTGCATGTGGCGCACACAAGCACGTGTGTAATGTATGCACACATGCACACACACACTTGCACCCACACTTACATGGGTGCACACACACTACATATATGCATGAGCACATATGCACACACACGTATACCATGCGTACAAACGGGCACATGCCACACTTGCACACATACATGCGTGAACACACATGCATGTACAACATACTTGCATGAATACATGCGTGAACACACATCCTCCCACCTCCTTCTGAGCACCACTTCCAAACATTCCCTTTCTCAGAATCTCCGTGCACACCCCGAGCTGCTCGAATATCCCTGCCTCTAGTCTATCTCTGCTCCCTGAGCCCTCTAGAGTCTCCCTGCCTAAGAATACGGGAGGATATTGATATTTCATTGTCAACATCGCTTCTGCTCAGAAACACTTCACCCCTGTTCTCATTCCTCAGGGCAATCTAGGAAACAAGATATTTTTACTCTTTCTGTTTTAAAGATGAGGGGCCTGAGGGGATGAGAGAGCTGATGGAATTGGCCCAGGGACACACAGCAAGCCGGGTCAGGCTGGGATTTGAACCCAGGCCCTGGGGCTTTGCATATGTGGCTCAGAAGCTATTTTCAAGCATCCATTGCCCCTCCCTCGCCCTGCCCTGGTGCTCCAGGTGTCAGAGCTGCCTGTTCACATGACACTGCCAGCTGGCTGCCTCACAGGCAGCTCACACTCAAGTCCCACTCTGACCTCCAGATCTTCTTCTCCCTGCCACCCCCAGCCCCACTTCCTTAACTCAGCCGACATCCTCCTTTCTGGTGGGACACCTGGGAGGAGCTCCATGCCCATGTCCACATCCTTTCATCAGTAAGTCGATCATCAGCTGCACCCCCAAGGACCTCCTCTTCCCTCCCGCTGCTGCTGCTACGTCCTGACCAGGCCAGTGGCAGTCCCCTCCTGAATGCCTGCACCGGCTGCCAGCCTGTCTCAGGCTTCCCCTTGGGGCTGGCGTCTGTTCTGCACTCACAGCCCAACCATCTGGCTCTTCTGCCCAAAGCCCTGCTAAGACCCTTGGGTTCCCAAGATAACGTGGGATCTCCCACGGGAGGCCCGACCGCCTTACACCCCAGGGTGCCTGCACTCAGTAGGTGCCCAGTGAGGAGTGAAGCTCGGCGCTCCCTCTGACACCCACGTCACACGGTGCCCCAGCCTCTCCATGCATCACATGCGTCTGTCCCGCCAGATCTTTCCAACAAGCTCCATGCTGCTCCGAGCACTATCAGGAATGGCAGAGCTGCTGCCCCCTAAAGCTGCTAACAACCAGCTCCCCAGTAGTGGGTGTAATCTTGGGCCGGGCCCCTGAGACCCACCAATCAGAGGGAAACATCCTGCAAAGGAGTTGGTATTCTGCCAAGGAAGGAACCAAGGCTCCGAGGGGTTAAGTGACCAGGAGTGGCAGGTGTGCCTGTGACCGCTGGGCCCAGTCTTCCTGCAGCCTCCCACCTCCCAAACCATCCACCGCCCCATCTCTGCTCCCTGAAAGAGCCCTCCATACTCTGCTTTGTTCTCTCCCCAGTCCCCCTCAGGCGCTCATCCCTGCCACACCATGGAAGCCGCCCTCGCCAAGGCTATAGTGACCTCCAGTCTGCCCGGTGGGGGCTTGGTCCTCAGCCCCTCCCACCCAGCCGCTGGCAGCACCTGACACAGCTGATGTGCCCACCTGTCCTGACACAGGATGACCACTTGGCTTCCTGGCCCCCCACTGCCCAGGGGCACTGCCTCCCTCCTCCTCGGGCCTCATTCCTGTCCCTCCTTCCCCTGGCCCCTCTCTAGCCCCACTCACAGCCTCACAGAGGCTTCTCATCTGGGATCCATGGCCCCGCGTCATGGGTAGAACCATGCTCCAGCATAACTGACTTCCTTTGTAGTCCTGTGTAGCCTGTTTTGTGCCTTTAAACACAAAATTCTGAGGAGGAGTCCACAGGCCTCACTGGCCCCAGAGAAGTCAAGGCCCCTGGATACCCCTAAGAGTCCCACTGCCCCAAGATGGCCCTCCAGCCTCGAGTACACAGCCTGGCCTCACCCCCAAACACCCGATGTACGCAGTCGGCCCCTGCCTGGCATTGCAAACTCAAACCCCTCCAATCCCCCAATCCTCCCAGATGCTCCGACCAAAACCCTGGGCTTCCTTTTCTTTCTTGCGCGTCACCCGTCAGCAAGGGGTCTCCATGCCTTAGGTGTGTACAGGACCCATCTCCTGCACTGAGGCCCACTGAGCCCCCACAAGGTTCTACCCCGAGGACCCTGCTCCTGTGCAGGTTCCTGTCTCATTAGCAGGAAAAGTCAGTGTCCCAGAGGCTGGCAGCCCCACAGGACTGGCCCCTGCCCCTCTGTGCTCTCTGGGCACAAAGCCACCCAGGCCTCTGCACTTGCCGTTCTCTCTTCCTGGCATGAGGTTCTCCCACCTCTCCCAGAGCTTTGAACAAGGTTCCTGGTCCTCACAGCCTCCCTGACCTCCAGGTACAATGGCAACCCTGCCGTGAGGGGCTGGCCCTGCCTGGTTCTTGTGCAAGGTTCTCATCGCTGCCCGACGCCTGGCTGCTCGCGTCTTCTTGCTTAGGGCTTTCCTTCCTCCCTTACGCAGCTTCCTGAGAACAGGGATCTCGAGGGTTTTCACTGCTGCAGCCCCAGCCCCAGCACCTAGAGCGCATGGCAGATGTGATTCATCCACCCAGACCATACTCAACCCAAAACCTCATCTTCTGACCACATCTCCACAGAGCCCTCCTGCCCACCTTTCCACGCAGCCCGAGTCCCCAGGAGCATCATCCAGCCCCACAGGCTCCTGCAGCCCCCAGCCCCCAGTCCCTGCAGCCTCTGACTCATTAAAGTTGTCCTGCCGGAGAGAAAGGGTGGGCCCTCTCCCAGCCAGGAGGATGACCCTTTCCCATCCTGTAGGAAATTAGGCCTTCAACGCTCAACAAGCACCCACCGAGTGCCTGGGCTGGCCCTGCACACTTGCAGTGACCTTCACTCTTACTCTGTGCACAGGTGGATGGAGCAGGCGCCTGGGTGCCTACTCCCCAGACAATGGTGCTAACCAGGGCAGCCCTGCGGAAGAAGACCCTCACCCACCTCCCCTGCCCACTCACCTCCGCCTGTCCGCCCACCTCCTCTGTCCGCCCACTTCCTCCATCTATCCGCCTCCCCTGTCTGCTCATCTCCCCCTATCTGCCCACCTCCCCTGTCCGAAGGTTTTCCCTCCAGTCCCTCACCTGTGGCGCCGTGCCCGCCCCGGTCCTGGGTCAGGCTGGTGAGGCAGTTTTCAGGGCCACCAGCCACCGCATCTCTCAAGCAGACATCCCCGCGGGGGGCCAGGGGGCCAGCGGCAGGACCGCCCGCCTCGCCGCCCAGGCAGGCACAGGGGGTCTGCATGATCCCGCAGGGGTGCGAGCTGCGGCTACCGGCCAGACACGCGTCCAGCCAGCGGCACAGCATCTGACAGGCGGCACGGCTGGGGTTGCGGTTCCCCACCACTAGGTACTCCACGGAGAAGTCGTCGCTGGGGCCCGGCGGCCCAATCCGGGGCCCGAGTTCGTCGTCCTGGGGCGGCTGCTGGCGCCGCATCTGCAGGAACTGCTTGCTGGCCTGCAGGAAGGCCAGGGGTGCGGAGGGGTCGCAGAGCCGCAGCACCTCGTCGAAGCTCTCCACGCCCAGGTAGGTGCGCGTGGACTCGAGGAAGGAGTCGAACTGATAGGTGCGGACGCGGCCGGGGCCGCTGCAGGGCACGGGCGCCTTGGCCACCTTCATGTAGAGAGTGTAGCGCCGCGGATCCGGGTTGCGCAGCGTCCAGGAACAGCGCGAGGCGTTGGCGGGGAACACAGCGGCCGCTGAGAAGTAGCCGAAGAACTTTCCCTGCACCAGCGTGGCGCACGGCTCGTGCCCGGACCCCGCGTCTGCTCCGGCGGCAGCCCGCGCGCGGCGCCCCAGCAGCAGCAGCAGCAGCAGCAGCGGGGCGAGGATCCAGACGGGGCCCGGGGCGGCGGCCTGGCCCCTCATCCTAGCTCGCGGGGCCGCCGGGGTTCCGCGGGCTGGGCAGGCAGGCACGGGCCAGGCCTTGACATGCCAGGGTCCGGCGGCGGGCAGGGCCGGCCCGGCGGGGGCAGGGAGGCGGGGCAAGGGTGGGATGGGAGAGGGCCCCGCTTCAGGTGACAGAGAGGGCAGCAACGGCTTCTAAAGTCCAGGGCCCTGGTGCCAGCCTGTGGCCACCAGCAGCATCTGGAAGAGAAAGAGCAGAGGGTCAGAGTGAGCCCCTGGGGAGTCGTGGGCTCTGGGGGGGGCGGGGGCTGTCTCAGAGGAGGCAGCTCAGCCGGCTCCCAACGAGGGCAGGAGGACTTTGGGCCGCAGACACAGGCCCTGGCACCCTCCCAGGCACCTGCTCCGTCCACCTGTCTGTCTGCCACCCACCAGCGTGACCACCTGCAGGGGCAGCGGCCCAGCTTGGGGACCAAAGTACCTCCGCCTCTACCCAAGCCTGAGCAGGGAGGGCTGGCACTCCACCTGGGGCTTTTGGCGGTACGCTTTTGCTCAGGCAGCCTGGCGTGGCTCCCGGGGGCCCTGGCCTGCCTGCCTGCCCGCTCCCCTCACTCTGCGTGGCTGCCCCTCTGTGAGTGAAGGGTGCAGCTCTCTCGGGCTCTCTCTCTCCTGCTGACCTTGGTCCCTCCTCTCTAACCTTCCTCCTTCCCGGGAAGATTCTGCAAACCCGGGGGAAGGGAAGTGGGCCCGGAGCACAGGAGAAAGGTTACTCGGGCCATTCCCCAGCCTCTGGTCTGGCCCCCGAGTCCCTTCTAAGGCTTGGGGAGCAGGAAGGGGGTGCAGAGCCTCAACAACAGTGACTGGATCTTTGGGGTGAGAGGGGTTCAGATTTGGTGCCCCCAGGACTGCCCTCTGCAGCCTCCAGCGTCCTGTACCCAGCTGGTGCTCCTGCCAGGAAGCTCTCTTTCGGCCCTCCAACGTGCCCCCTCATGCCCTAAAGCTGCAGGCACAGGGCCTGGGGCAGGATGGAGAGGGGGATGGAGTCACCAGGAGCCACCTCGCCTCCACCCCTCCTCTGCAAGGCTAGCATTACTTCCCATCATTCCTGATGGGAAAACTGAGACACAGCGAGAATCCATCATTTACCCCTGTCACAGTGAGTGGGTGGGAGAACCTGTACATGAGCCTCAGGCTGACCCCAAATTTGTGCCACCAGGAGACACCTCCCAGCTCCAGGAGAGGGCCCAGGTTGAGTGACTGCCCACTCACACTGGCACAGGTGAGCAGAGGCGCAGCGAAGGCCCTGGATCAGGGGCTGCCCTGGGCCCAGTGGGCATCCACCTTGCTGTGGAGCTTGGCAAGCTCCTTCTGCCTACAGACCTCAGTCTCCTTATCACCTCCAAGGCCTCTGGCCAGGCCATCCATCCCACCCAGCAGCCGAGCCAGTGCGGGAGGGAGGGGAGCTGCAGCCAGTCTCCCTCCCCCAGGCCACCCGGCCTCCTGGTGGGGATGCCTCCGCTCTGCTGACCACGCAAATGCTGGTTGCCCGCCCACGGGACTTGCCGCTTCCTGTTGCCCAGGCCCAGCTGGCCGGCAACACAAGGTCAGTCACGGCTCTGCAGTCCCCTCCTGGCGTCCTTCCTGCATAGCCTTGTAGGCAGAGCAGGGAGCTGGGCCCAGGCAGCCTCGAGGCCTGGTCCCGGCCTGAGCAGAGGCTCTGAGCCCATGGGAGCCAGGAGGCCGGAGGCTGGACTCAGGCTGTGCCCGGGACTGCAGAGTGGCCCCGGACAAGTCTCTCACCACAGAGCCTCAGTTTCCTCATCTGTAAAGTGGGATGGGTGCCCCACTGCTCTCAGCAAGAGGTTAAGAGCTGGGTGGGGGAATTTTAGCCAGGGGGGTGCAGGAAGTGCTCCCAGCAGGGGAAGGAAGCTGACTGGGGCTTCTGGATCCAGGGACAGACATGGCCCAACCTGCCCTCCATGGTCTTGTTCCTGGCAAACATTCTGGGCTCCCAAGAGAAAAGTTGCTTTTAAAGGGGCAAACTTCCAATACAATCTTCCCATCCTGGCGCCTTGGTGGCAGACCTGGGAAGGTGCTGCCATGTCCTCTGCCTCCTGGAAGCCTTCCTCCAGTCCTGCCCCCAGACATGCTTGGCTGGGTGGGCTTGGACAAGGCATGGAAAAGCCAGGCTGTCCTGGGCGCCCCCCACCATCCCATGGAGAGACAGTGGCTGTGGGCAGGTCCCACCTGCCTGTGTGAGTCCCACCCAGCCTCACCTCGCGCTACAGTCCCAGGGTAAGCCCAGTCCTAGGTGAGTATTCGCAGAGCCTGGCAGAGCACCAGTCCCAACTGGTGCTGACCCAGCATGACCTTGACCCCTCCACAGGCCAGCCAGCCTCACTGCCCCACATGCCCCTCCAAGTGCCAAGGAGGCCCCAGGCAATCCTGTTAGCCCTGACCCTGAGTTGGTGTCACCCCCAGATGCACCACCTTCCCCCAGAGGGACCCGCACAGCTCAAGATGCCAGGGCCCACCTCTCCCCTCCTCATCCCAGGCCCTGGCAGCTCCACCCCACAGCCTTCCTAGGGTGGGGCAGGTTCCTGGGACCTGCGGTGCCAGGAGCGGGCACAGGAGCTGGGGTGCACAAGGACCAGCCGCTGTGGGCCTTTGGCCGGGCATGGAGTCTTTAGTGCCTCGGTCATCCCATCTGGAAACTGGTACAACCTGGCAGCCTGGAAGGGGGGTATAGCCTCATAAGCCCAGCTGGCCACGATGCGGCTGGTGTCCGCAACGCCATGTGGACTGTGCAGGCCAGGGAGGGGTGTCCCAGGACAGGCTCCAGCTAGGTGAGAAAACACAGAAGAGTCCATCCCAGGTTCACAGGGAGACAGGATGTGTGCCAGGCGCTCTGTGGCTGAGGCACCCAGTTACAGATCCAGTTTACAGATGGGCACAGAGGGACCGTGCCGTGGTGGAGGCTCACAGCTGGTACTGGACACCTGAGCCTGGAATTCAGCTTGGGCCTGCGGGTCACCACTCATGCTCTCTGCACAGCATGGCCCCGCATGACCCCAGAGCAGGTGGACGAGGGCGTACCCCTGCCACTTTCCCCAGGCCCTTGAGAGCTGAGCCGAGTGGAGGCCTCCTGGCATACCCTAGGGCCTTGGCATCACTGGGGCACCCCTCATTGTCACCAGCTCACTTCACCCCTTGAGCCCTCTTGGGGGTGTGAGTCTCACCCTGTAGGCAAGAGGTGGCAAAGGGGATGAGAAGCAGCTGGTGCCCCCATCAGAACCGCCCCTTAGAAGGCCCATCCTCGCAGTGCTGGGGTCACCCTGGGGGTGATGACCCAAGGGAGGGGTGTGAGGGCCAGGAGTGGCCATGGGGAAGGAGAGTGGTCAGGAGGGGGAAGGAGGAGGCCCCAGCACCAGCCAGGCATGGAAGCTGTGCATGGCCCGCTTCTGGCCTGGAGAGGGAGGAGGTAGGAGGTACCTGCAGGGAGGAGGGGCTAAGGGTCTGGCAGGGCAACGCCCAGTGCCCCGGCAGGGACCTGGGACCTCAGCGGACTATCTCAGAGCCAGGAGATGGCCCAGAAGTGCCCATCCCTGGGATTCTTAAACCTTGAAGCCCTGGGGTTCCACAGGCGGGACCACAAGTGCCATCAGCAAGTCGGTGGGGGGTGGGGGGGTGGGGAAGGAGGGCTCAGGTTACTTCCCAGCTCCCCAGTGTCCCCTAAAACATCTCTGACTGAGCTGCTCCCCGCGCAGGCCTTGGGAGAAGCCCTATTGGCCAGAAGGCCGGTCCAGCTGACATGAATTTGAGACCCACAGAACCGGCCCAACCCTGCGTTTTCTGGTTGGGCCACTGGGCAACGCTGGGCAGGAGCTCAGGCTGTTGTCTTGGCTGATAGCCCCTGAGCCTGCCAGTGGGCACGGGCCCCCTCCAACCTGCCCCATTCACCCTCTGCCCTACCTCCAGCAGACCCACCCATCCCTGAGCCAGCCGAGGTCTCCTGCACCCCACCTGCCCGCAACCCTCCAATGGGACCGCTCCAAGACAGGCCCAGGCGGGCAGAGAGCTGGCCAAGGCCGGGGTAACCAGGGACCACCTCCTGAGGCTCCTGTCCCCCCATGCCAGGCCCGAGCCAGGCACTGCAGCCCAGGTCACATGGCCGCAGTGTTGGCTGACAGTCTAGCTGAGACGGGGTGGGGCATGCAGGGGAGGCTACTGATCCTTCCTGGCACCCAGGGTGGCATCCCAGAGGGGTCAGCACCTGAGTGGGGCCCTGAGGATGAGTGGGTCCCTCTGCCTGCTGGGGGCAGGAGTGGGCCTGTGTAGTGTCTGGGCCAGGAGGAAGGGTTAATGCGGGCAGGGTCACAGGAGACTTCCAGTGTGCGAGTGGAGGAGGGGCTGGTGGCCCCTGCTGAGATGTGGACGGGGAGAAGCAGATGTGTGTGTGTCAATGTGTGTGTGCACGAGTGCATGTGCATGTGTGCACACATGTGTGCCTGTGTGTGCCCAAGTGCATATGTGTGTGCACGTGTGCTTGTGTGCCTGTGAGTGTGCATATGTGAGCATGAACACACACATGTGGCACATTTATACAAGGCCACGTGGCAGTGGGATAGCCTGGGCTTAGGGCTGTACTTGCTGGGATGCGGGGCCAGAGATGGGGCTGGGAGAGGAGGGCGTGCCCCACAGGGTATGTTTAGCGAGAATCACAGTCACGGCCTTGGAGAAAGGGGTCCAAGTCTGAGGCCAACAATGGCTCCACCCTGGGGCAGCTGCTGTGGTATCTGCACAGCCGCACCTCCGGCCTCGGCTCCCCTGGGCTGGCTCACCCTCCTCCCCTCAGCCACACCAGCTCCCAGGTCCCCTCAGTTGGGAGGATGCCCCGGGGCCCCAGGGGTTGGCCCTGGCCCCTCAAAATCCAAGCTCTGTACTTCTCCAGCAGGTGCTTTGATTTCCCCAGCAGGCCTTTCCAGCCTCATCCTCCAAAGGCCTGCTCTACGCAGCAGTCAGGGACCCTGAAGGTTGAGGCCTGGCTGACCCCTGAGCCCACCCCACGCCAGGCCTCCACCATGAAGACAGCAAGCTCCGGGCATCCGGGCCACAGGTGACAGGGTGGGAGAGGCTCATGGGCTGCCCCCATTGCTGGGGGACCAGTGTGGGGGACCAGTGTGGGGCTGGCCATTTCTGTCTTTAAGTGTTACAATTTAGTGGCAAAACCATCATCAACTGTCTTGCAGAGAAGTGAGCAATTGTCTTCGTCCCCACTACAGGCCACTTCTCTGGTCATTGGTTTCCATATCTTGGCCTGGGTAACGGCAGTTCCCGCTACCTACTGCCCCTCGGCTTCCCAAGGACAGTGACCAATTACCAGCAAAGCCCTCACAGGTTCCTGCCTTTCTCGTCACCTTTTCCAGGGTCAAACTGCCCTTGTTGTCAGGAAGTTCTTTCTGGTGTCTAACCCCCATCTCTTCTGCTGCAGAGGAGGCTGGCCAGCTTCTGCGAGGTGGCCTAAGGGCAGGGGGGGAGTGCTGCTGGTCTCTGGGCAGAGGTAACAGGGAGAGGGCCTGGGCTGGCAGACAGGGGACCCAGAGAGGTGGGACAGCAGGAGCCAGCCACGCTGGGCCAGGGAGCAGAGTTGGAAGCCACGGTGAGGGGAAGAGGGCACCAGAATTCACTACGCACTGACCGCAGGCCAGCAACGAGCCTGAGATTATACACGAACCCCTCCTTCAATCTCATAGCTTCTGCATGAGGTGGGCGAGGCAGTGACCCCCATCACAGACACCCTCAGATGAGAGGCACTGCAGCCGCCTCTCGCCGCCATCCTGTGCCTGTGCAAACTGCACACACACACACCCCACCCTGCCACCAGGCCTGGGTTCCAATCACACCCTGCACCTCGGTTTCTCCACCATCCCACCCGAGGCGGTGGATGCTGTCCAAGGCCCTTCTCTCAGGGGCACTGGGGCTCCTCCGTGAGGCTCAGCACCCCATGCCCACTCTGGGTCCAGTCCACACCGGACAGACCCGACCCTGGGCCCAGGCCTCCTGCGTCCCCTCCCCGCCCACCCCAGGCCACCAATGGCATCCCCAGACACCAGCCACAAAAGGCACTCTGTTGTCCTGCCGGCCCTCTGAACAGTGCCCGCCTGTGTGTCCCGAGAAAAGGCTGCACGGGGGGAGGGGCGGGGTGGGCACCCTCGGCACCGACTGCCCAGGGGGCTGGGAGGCAGACGGCTGGCCTTCCTCGTTCAGGGTGCCTACGGCCCCCATTCAAGCGGCCTGGTCACCGGAAGCAGAGGCAGCACCGTCCCCCGCCTGTGAGGTCCTGGCAGGGCCCCTGACATGGGCCCAGGACAACTTATTTGTGTCTCAGGGGTTCAGAGCCATGAGAAATGGGCCAGAGAGTCAGGGACTAGCCAAGCCAAGGAGGGGGTGCCAAGATAGCCTCCCCCCCACAGGGTGACCCCCAGATGCCACCTGCCCTACCCCAGCTTGTGCCAACTACACCCCCACTGGCCAACCTGCAGGGTAGCTAAGCCTGCCCATAGGGAGCCCAGGTCACGTGCCACCCACAGCAGAGGCAGGCCAGGGTGGGCAGGGCTGCCAGCAGGGTCGGACCCCCTGGGGGTGGTCCCTCAAGGGCATGGTAGTCCACCATGTTCACAGGGCCTGCCAGGCCCAGCCCCACCCAGCTGCCTGGGCACAGGGGTGCCCAAAGAATCTGGCCAGAGCCGCTGGCGGGGAGAGAAAGGCCCTTCCTACAGAGACCACTGCTGGAGCTGAGGCAGAAGGGGCCCTGTGCTGTGCCAAGCTCTGCTCTGGCTGGCCCCATGCTCTGCCCTGGCACACAGACCTTCATCCGACCCCCCACCCGCAGAGGGCAAGGTGATCACAGCCTGCAGTTCCCCAGACATGGGTACAGGCCCAGAGGGACTAACCGGCCCCCAGTGACTCCAGGGAAAATAGGAGCTGTGTTACCCCTCATCCCACCCAACTGTCCCAGACCACCTTGGCCTGGCGTCAGACACCAACTTTCCAATGGCCCTCAGGCTCCGGTCCTCGCTGCACCTCCCCTAGTCTAGGGCTCATCACCCCACGCCACCTGCAGGCCCTAAAGATGCTCCCTGTGCTGAAGCTCCTGGGCCTCTGTCCCCACCCTGCTGCACTGAGGTCCCAGGCACACTCCGGGGCCGGTCCGAGGCCAGAGTGAGGAGGGTTACCTTGCCTAGGAATTGCCCTTTAGGGCAGGGCTGCCCGGCCAGGCGGTGAGCCCCTAGCAGCAGTATGGGGGCCCGAGGAGGAGGCTGCATTCAGCCTGGACTCCACAGTGGCTGGTCTCCTGGCTTGAGGACCCCTAAGAGGAGGCTGTACCCTGGGAGCAGGCCCCAACCCAGGCCTCCACCCCACCACGGCAGACAGGCAGTTATGTGGCGATGGGGAGGAACAGCTGCAGCCAGGGTCCAGCATCTGGGAGGATCGAGACCGAGGGAGAGAGTAGGTGTGTCCAGCAGGTGAGCAGCCTTGGCCCAAGGCGGGGCTGGAGGATGCATGTGTGGCTGTGTGCACTGTGTGCGTGTGTGCATGGGGTGCTGAGTCCAAGTGAAAGCTGTGCAGGTGTGAGCGGTGTGTGTGAGCGAGTGTGGGGAACAATGTGCGTGTTCCAGCTGAGCTACACACGTGAGAGTGCACATGTGGTGTGTGTGCTTCGGGGGGGGTGACGAAGTGTGTGCACGTGCAGGGTGAGTGCACGCTCCTTTTGTGAGTTACAAGTGTGTGCACTGTTCAAGGGCTGTGCACATGCATGTGTGCAGGTGTGTGAGCAAGTGTGTGCACACAGTGCGTTGCCAGCATGTGGGTCTGCACACGTCTTGCAGGTGTGCGCGGGGCAGGGCGGTTCTGTGTGTGCGTCTGGGTGCGCTGTGGTGGAGAGGAAGTGTTTCTGGAGCGCTGCCCGTGAGATCCGGGCCCGGCACAGGGACGGACGGGCTCTCTGGGACTGGGGAACAGGGAGCAGGTGCAGAGTGCAGGGGCCCTTCTCCTCCCAGAATCCCGTTCCTTTCCCCTGGACCTCTGAAATCCTATTTAAATGCATTCCTCTGGGGTGGCCATTACCCCAGAGGAGCTGGAACTGGGGCCTCGCCAAGACTTGTCTGGACAGCCCTACCTCTCCCTGGTACTTCACAGGGTGACGGTGTCCTGGACTCTCTGGCACTCTCCAGGACAGGCAGGTAGGGCCACCCACATTCCTGTCACAGAGATGCCAACTTAGCCTCAGAGAGGTGCTGGCCCAAAGTCGGCCTGCCAGCAGACAGGAGTGCGATTCCACTGACCGTGTGCCCCCAGGGCCTGGGAGGATCTGCTGGGATGCATGGTGGTCGGGGGTGGGGTGTGGGCTTTGCAAGGCTCCTTCCCCGCCTCACACCCAGGCCAATGCCCAGCCAGTGCCATCTTCTCAGCCTCCTGGCTGCTCCTCTGTGTTTCTTATTTCAGGGACCCCTCAACCACACATCTCAGTCAAGAGTCAGCACCCCCAAAACTGGCCCACAGCTGAGTGAGGAGTGGGGGACAGGCACCAGGACATAGGGACTGTCTCATCTCAAGGTCCACCCCAGTCTCTGAGCTCCCAGTAATCCCTGGGTCCTCCTGACCTCAGCTGCGCTGGGCCGGAACAGCTCAGTTGCTTGGTGGGCTGCAGGGGAACAGCCTGCCGCATGCTTCTCTCCCAGGAAGGCAAGTGGCTGGGGGCCCGACAGTGAAGCTGCAGAGAGGACTTCTGCTGTGCCCTTCCCCTGACCAAGCCCCAGAGAGGGATACCCTAGAGAACAGAACGCCACAAGCAGGAGGTGCTGGCAGCAGGGTGTGGCTGAGGTGGCCTGGGGGCAATGGTCGTGGGGGTGACGGGGTGGGGTGAGATGGTAGGGGAGCAGTGAGGGTGCTGCTGTCAAAAATGAGGGGGCTACGGCTGTTGACGAGCAGGACAAAGGACAGAGGGTGGGTGTGTACCTGTTTGAGTTTGTGAAACCCATGCAGGGAAGGAGGGAGGAGGGGCAGAGGTTCCCACAGGTCCATCCAGGCAGGGTAGCCCCGGACAACAGAGCCTGTAACAGGGGTGGCAGGAGGCGAGGGGCCCAGGGCTCTGCAGAGGAAGGAGGCTCGTCCTTTGGTACTGATCCTATTTTTTGTTGCTTCTTCAATTAACAGAAACGAGTCAGTATGAAAAAAGAAGAGAGAGGGAGGGTGGGGCAGGAGTGGAGACGTCCGGAGTCCCTCCTCAGCGGCTGTGCTTTGTCTGTGGGGGAAGGGAGATCCTCACCATAACCCCGAGGAGCAGAGCACAGATGAGGAAAGGAGGGGCCGGGGCCTGATGAAGGTCACAGAGCAGAACGCACGGCCAGCACCCCCTGGGTCCCACTCCCAGTCCCTGCCTGCGGGGGCCTGCCTCCCTGCCCCATCCCCGGACATCAGCATCCAGGCTGTGTCCTCCGGATGGTGTGGTCTGTAGGTCTGAACCTCCCCTTCTTCCCCTCTGCGTGTGTAGACAGGCACACATCGCGGGGCGGGGGTGCCGTGTGCACCCCTGTGTGCTCGTGCTGATGCATGTTCTCGTGAGCTCACAACAGGACGCAGGTTTTTGGGGTGGTGGCACCCTGACGTTCCGTGTTTCTTGCCTTTGTGGGGACACGTGTGCCTGCTCTGGGTGTCTGCCTGCGCCTCACACTGGAGCGTGTGTTGGTGTTGGGTCTGCTGGGTGGTGCTGGGGCTGGCTGCGGCCCACTGTGATGAATGTGGCGTGCATTTTGTGCAGTGCAGCTATGGGTGTGGCAGTGGCACTCAACAGGCTGTGCACTCAGCCTCCGGACGGGCCCTATGACCTGCAGCCCATGGGGCACCCCATCTCTTCGGCATCCCCATCAGGCCAAGCCACCTACCCTGTTCAAGACCCTCCTGTGGCTCCTGACAGCAGCTCCCAGGACATGGGCCAAGACCTTCAGGGCTCGGGTCTGGCCCTGACCCCTCTGCAGCCCCCTGTCCTGCCTCCCACCTTCCTCTCCAGCTCTGGTCTATTTCTCACACCCACACTATGCCCTGACCCAGGGCCTTTGCACAGCCGGATCTTCCTTCTGCCCGGACCTCTGACCCCTTCATCACCCACCCACCTGCCCTTCCGTGGGATGCCTCCTGGCTGAGCCTCACTTCTAGGTCTCTGTAGGCTGCTTTCTTGCACTCCCCAGAGCCTCCTTGACAGAGCTGGTCAGGGGCTCTTTCCTGCATATTCCCGCAGCCTCAGTGCTTGGGGGGGCATTGCACAGGACCACGCCCTCCCCCTTGCCCCCTACCCTGCTCCCAGTGCGAGGGTGTACACGTGGGCACCCACGCGTCTAGTGAGTGCCACTTCCTCTGTGTGCACGCGGGCTGTCTACAGGGGGATCCCGGGCCTGTGCGTGTTTACCCAGAAGTCACAGCTCTGCCGATGGCGCAGCTGCAGCCAGGGAGGCCGGAGGCTTCCAGAGGACAAAGGGAGGGCGTGGGCTTGCGGGCCGGGAGGGGTTGACAACACCCTGCCGGTTCTGGGTCTTTGCTAAGGGTCCGGCGTTGGGGCTTTCCTCCCAGAGTCCATCCCGTGCACACACAGCAGACCGGGGGCAGCCCAGAGCCAGAGCCGACGGTAAAACGGGGTTTGACTAAATCCTGCCATCCGGGCCACACTGGCGTGAGACCCGCCCCCGCCACGCACACACATGTGCAAGTCTGCATGCCTGCACACATGTGCCCCCAGCCTCCCGGACGGGCACGCACATGCATGCGCGGCACACATGGACACAAGCACGCAAACGCGCGCTCACGCCAGCGCACCGCACACCGGGACCCGGCCGGGCCGGAGAGGGGGGCTCTGGCCGAGACGCGAGGCGCGTCATGGGACCCAGCGGCGGGAGCGGATGGCGCGCGGGCTGGCGGGAGGGCGGGGGCGGCCGAGGCTGCCCAAGATGGGGCCAGAGCCGCGGGCCGGGCGCGGAGGAGACGGAAGGGCGGGCAGGGCCGCGCGGGCGCAGTGCGGGCGCCCTCTCCCGGCAGTCAGCGGCAGCGCGCCGGCCCTCCGCCCTCCGCCCTCCGCCACTGCGGCCCCGTGCGGGCCGCCTGGGCCTGGAGCCCCGCGGCGTCCCCGGAGGACGGGCTCCGCGCCCCACGACCCACTCCCGGAGGCGAGCTCGGGCTGGTCAGGGGCAGAGGGCGCCGCGGGAGGCTGCCCGGACCCCGGGCGCTTGCTTAGCCCTGCCCGGGGCCCTTCATGCTCGGCCCCGCGGCTGTGTCCGCAAGCGCAGATGGTCTCGGGACCCGGGCCGCCCGGACGCCGCAGACCCAGCACGCTGCGGACCTGGCACGTTGGATCTCGGGACGAGCAAGGAGGGTCGGGGGCTGGAAGGGATCCGAGAGCAGAGCCCGCGCCCCCATTTCATGGACGCGGTCACCGAGGTCCGAGAGGGGCCGGAGCCTGCGGGCAAGGGAAGGGCCTCGGAGGGCTCCATAACTTGGCTGCGCCCCCTCCCTAGCCCAGGATCAGGAGGAGTGCTGCCTGAGGCCGAGGCGACGGATCGCCCCCTCTCCGCCCCCGCGCGGGACCCCGGCAGGAACAAGCGCCCTTCCCTGGGATCAGAGGCGGCAAACTCCTGGCTCGAGCCCCTAGCGCAGCGCCCGCCGGCGGAGCTGCGCGCCTCTCTGGCGCATCCCTGGACTTCGCGGCTCGGTCCTCAGCCGCCGGGGCTCCCGGGCCAGCCTTCTGCCCCCCAGATCGAGGCGCAACAAGTCTGAAAGCAGCGCCAAAGAGCAGCTAGCGAGCCGAGAGGGAGGGCGTGGGGCGCCGGGCGCTCCGGGATCCCCGAACGCGCGCAACGTCCGCCTCCGGGGACCGGGCGCGGGCGGCGGGCGCGCGGGACTGGCTGGGCCGGCTGCCCACACCCCCTTCCAAGGCCCCGACTGTGCGCGGACGAGGGCGCGCCCAGGAACCCCCGCCCCCTCCTTCGCCTGCTTGACCTTGCTGGGTACTCAAAGCCGGACCCGGCGGCACCCCGGCGTGCGGGCGCAGAGTTTCGCTGCCGCCCACGGGAGGGAGCGGCTCGACCTCCCTCGTTGCCTCCTGGGCAGCCGGGGTCGCAGAGGACTGGAAGACATGAGGGTTCTAGGAGACGTGATAGTCGCCTCCCCAGACCCCACACACCGTATACCACCTCCCTCCCAGATACGAAAAGGGACCCAGCTCCCCTTTCCCCCGCCTCCGCCCGCGCGGCCTTTGCTGTTCCCCCGCGGCGGCTCTCGCTCCGAGGGGCGTGTGTTTGTGTCTGTCGGGGAGAGCACTAAGGGTCTGCTTGGGTTCCCAGGGTGGAGCGGGAGAACTGACCTTCCAGCCCCCTCCCCAACACAAACGCCAAGCGGCTTCTCTGGGGCAGGAGTGCAGGCCCCCTACCCGCCCACACGCCTTCCTGCCTTTCAACTACTCCGGAGTTGCAGCCCAGGAATCTGCGCCCCAGACCCGGAGGAAGAATGGGGAGGTCGCGGCGGGAACGGATGCTGAAGGAGGGCTGGCTTAGGGCTCTTCGGGTCCCAGCCTGGGCGCCTGCGCTCCAAGAAACTTAGAAGCCCAAAATAAAAGTGGAAAGGGGTAAGGTGCCCAGCGGCCTGGGGCTGGGGTGCCAGGTTAGGCGTTCTCTTCAGGCTGCCGGGGAGTGGCCAAGCAGGAGCCGCCGCGGCCAGGAGGAGGGACCCGGGCTCGGAGCCGCAGCCTCCGTCAAGCCCTCCCGGTCACATCGCTTCGCGGTGATTCTCAGCTCCGCCGCCCCCTCCCGAGGCCGGAAGCGCTCTCTACCTTGCCCAGGGGGTCGCGGGAACCTGGGGAGAGGGCTCTGGCAGGGTCCAGAGCCCCCGACCTCCCCAGGAGGGGGCGGGGGCCGTGCTCGTTCCTCGAGGCAGCTCTGCGCGGCTCCTAGCTAGCGCGGCGACGGCGGAGGGCCGGCGGCCTCTGCTCACCGGGAACGCGGACCCGGGAGTGCTCGGCGCTTGGAGCGGAGAGGGCACAGGGCCGGCCCAAAGTTGAGAGTGGCTTATCTGCGGGGCCTGTCCGACCCAGTGCAAAGGTAGACAAGGAGGGAAGAGCGAGGGCGTTCGCGTGGGGGTGGGGGGCGCAAAAATAGCCCTTCACCCGAAGTGGGGGAGAGAACCTCCAGGGAGTCTCCACCGCCAATGCCAGGTCTACAGGGGAGGGCTTCTACGGGCAAGGGCTTCGAGAAGGAGTCTGGGGTTTTCTCCTGCCTGCCCCAGGCTCTGTGCGTGGGGGGAGGACGTCTCGGGCCCCTACAATGTCTGTAGGGGCTCTGGACGTGATTAGCAGGAGGGGGACACGCTCAGGGGCTCTCCGGAGCCTGCTGCGTCTGTGTGTGGCTGTTGGGGGCCGTGGGGGCACCCTTAGGCCCCTGCCAGCGTCTGTGTGTGCTGGGGGTACAGCGGGAACGCCCTCCCCGGCCTGCCCTGTGCATGTGATGAGGAGGGGTGCCAGGCTGTGGTGTGTGGATGGGGAGGAGGCGAGCAGAGCCGAGGAGCCTCTCCTGGGTCCAGGGTCGCCCCCTCCTCAGCCTGCCCAATGCGGGCTCGCGGGGACCTGCCACATTCCATCGCCACCGCTGGAGGAGGCAGGGGGCTGAGGGGGTAGGGGGTGGGGGTCCAAACTCCGGAGCTCTGAGCGCAAAACCTCGGAGCTGCGAAGCCCCAAACGGCGAAGTTAGGAAGTCTGGGCGCCCGCACCTTCCCCGACCCCCTCCCACCCTCGCTGCGCCCCCACCCGCCGCGCCCCCAGCCCCCGCCGGAGCCTTCCTTACCTTCCCCAGCAGCAGCGGCCCCGCCGGCAAGGACTCGATCCGGCGAGTTGCAAATCCCCGCGAGTGCCTCGCGTCGCCGGCGGCCGAGCCGGGCGCCCGACCGGAGGTGGGGGGGCTCCTCCAGCCGCCGCCGCCCCCGGCCCGCTCCGGGCCTCACCGAGACGCCCCCTGGAGCGCACCCGCCGGCGCACGCAGGCCCCCTCCCCTTCCCCCGCGCCTGCTGGAGTCCCCCGGGCGCCCGGAGGGTCCGGATGCCCGCGCTGCGGACGATGCTGGGCGCGCGGGCCCGAGCCGGGCCAGGACGCGGCGCGGCCGCCTGTGCTCCCGGCTCGCCGGCTCCGCGCTCGCTCCGCCGGGGCCGCCGCCAACGCCGCGCCTGCCGCCGCCGCCTGCGCCCGCCGCTCCC
Organism: Rhinopithecus roxellana; assembly: GCF_007565055.1. Taxonomy (NCBI): domain Eukaryota; kingdom Metazoa; phylum Chordata; class Mammalia; order Primates; family Cercopithecidae; genus Rhinopithecus; species Rhinopithecus roxellana. The sequence continues at coordinate 6,539,982 of NC_044565.1, forward strand.
TCTCCGGCCGCCGCCGCTGCTCCGCTCCTCTCGCCTGCCCGGCTCTTCTCGCCTTTTTTCCCCTTCCTGGGGGGGGGGGGGGGGCGAGCCGAGCCGAGCCGGGGGCGGGGCGGCGCGGGGAGGAGGAGGAGGAGGCCGAGGACGAGGAGAAGGAGGAGGAGAGAGGCGAGAGCTGCTTCCCCCCACCCGGCTGCCGGCGCTCCCCAATCTCTCGCTCTCTGAAACTGGATCCCGAATCGGGAGCCAGAGACTGCATTACGGATTACATCAGGCTTTATAGAGCTTCCAGATCACACATTAGAGGGGGAGCGCGAGCGGGGGGCGGGGGCGTGGGGGGAGGGGAGCGAGATAAGGGGGGGCGGATAAAATGCACACACGCGCGCACACCTAGGAGAGCCCGGTGCCTGCCCCGCGCAGCAGAGAAGCCAAGAGTTGGGTCCCTGCTTTCGGCCTTCTCCAGGAGCAGGGGAGTGGCCCCACTGGCTGGCTGGATGATGGATGGTGGACGGCAGGACGGACACACAGATGAATGGAGGGAAGGAAGTGAGGGGTTGTGCCTAGGCAATGCAGGTGCGTGGGTGGATAGACGGTGGACGGATGGATGAGGTAGGTGGGTGTAGATGGAAGTGGGGTGGACGGATGGATGGACAGATGACTGGAGAGCTGGCGGGAGGACGGTGGGGTAGAAGGATGGAGGGAAGAGATGGGTGAGGATGGACGGGATAGGTGGGTAAATGAATGGGCGGCACCCAATGGAGGGCTGCTTGGCTGAAGGCTGTGCAGGTGCAAGGACCAGGCATGGATGGGGGTGAGAGCGGACTGAATGGGGGATGGGCAGGAGAGAGACTGGAGGCATAGACTTCTGACCCCATCCAAGAGGGTCAGAGGGAGGGGGCTGGGCGGGGACTGGGCAAGGCCAGTTGAACTGCTCAGGGGGGGCTTGTCCAGTTCTTCCTCATGGACCCTGTCCTGAGAGATGCTGAGGGGAGTGCCTGGGGAAAGAGTCAGGAGGTGGATTTGAAGGTGAGGTCGAATCCACCACTGACCCTGGGTGGCTGTCCCCAGGCACTTCCTCCCATTGTCACCATCCATCCTCCTCTGACTCGGTGACATGGGGGACCTCCGAGCCCCATATTCAGGTTTGGTTCTTCATCAGCGGATGGAGACGGCCCCTTCGGCTGCCTTGGATCATCCACGGCCCCTCTTCTGCTTCCAGGACCGCTGGCCAGGTACCCAGAGAGAGCCTTCCTAGAAGGAAGCCAGGACCTTGGAGAAGTGACTGCGGGATCCTTCTCCACCAAGACGCTTCTGCCTCAACCCCCTTCTCCTAGCTCTCAACGTGTGGTCCACTCTGAGCGCAAGTCCTCCTGTGTGGATGTCCAGCACTCTGCACATTGAACCATCTCAGCAGGTCACTGTCGGCCTGGCTGCTTCTGTCAGCCCATTAGCCAGAGTCTCCATTGGGTACCATCACTGCCACCACCAACACGAATTCACAAGGACTGCCACCCCCCTACCTGAATGTCAGCACCCACCCCGCCCTGGCCTCCCGTGGCCCTCAACGGCAGTCACCACCGTCACAACACAGGTCACCAGGGTAGGAGGGAACTCAAGCCCACTGAGCCCCTGGGCATGGCGCACTGCTGGCCGGACACAGTTGTGTCCATATCAGTTCCCTCCGCAAGCCCGATCTGTGGCCAAGGGCCACAAGGGACTGGCCAGGAGGGGCCCAGAGACACAGGCCACAGGGCAGCCAGGAAAGGGGGTGGGGGCGGTCTGCTTCCCGGTCCAACCTCTTGGGCAGTGTCACACCTCCTTCCTCCTGGGGAAAAGGCCTTCTTCTCCAAGGCTTTGACAGGATTGTTGACAAAAGGGCAGGGTGCTGGGGCTGCCTCTGAGGATCCCCTGCCTAGCCGCACCCCCTCCTCCCAGTCCCGGTGGCGATGCCCTGCCTCCTCTCCTCGCTGCACCAGCAGTCATGGCCACCAGGGGGCGGCTGATGTCAGGCCAGGAGGCCAGCAGCTCTGAGTCAGGACTCAGCCTCCCTCCTTGGAGCGCCCAGAGGGTGGCAGTGATCCCGGTGCCTACGCTGGGGAATCCAGCCCTAGGTTCTCAGGGCGATGCTGGGGCCCTCTCCAATGCAGCCATCCAGGGCGAGGCAGTCTCCCTTCTGGGCCCAGCTTCTCGGCAGGGCCTTTCCTCTCCCTGCGTGGGGCCTTCTCTGCTTCCCTCCTCAACTCGCCACCTTTAGAAAATCATCCTCTTAGCCCAGCTCCTGATCCAGGACTCAGAGGGTTCCACCTCCCATCCCCCGGCCCAGTCTTCAGCCCCTCCCCAGGGAAGGAGAAGGTCAGGCATAAGGAGTTCTGCCCACCGAGACCCAGCTCCCAGCAGAGCGCCCTGAAGCAGTCCCACTCACCCCACTTCAGCCCCGTCTCCCTGTTGGCACACGTGTGTCTGAATGGCTTTGAAGGTGTCTTCTAGCCCAGACACTCCGGGTTTCTAGAACCCTAAACTGGCAACTGACTTTCCGGACGCTTGCTTCAGTGTACACCCTGAACTCCGCTCCCCTTACCTGCTCACCCGACCCCCCAACTGCACCGTCTCACGCCCAGATCGTCTTCCTTTTAGGGTCCCGTCCACAGCCTGAAGAACCCAGGGTGGGCCCAGCACTGGGAGGCTGGAATTGATGGTCCCTGCTGGGGACCACACCCAGCTGGACACCTGGCCCTAGAACCTCTTGGCAAAGCCCAGAGGGAGTGGGACCTGTGGCATCTTCTCAGTGTTCTCCATAGCCACAAAATGATCCCTGGCCACAGCCAGACACTCAGCTGTGACCCTGCCCCCGACATTGGAATCACTGACCACTGATCTTGGCCACACACTGAACCCTGATCCTGGTCGTACACTGAGCTCTGGCCACACGCTGAACCCTGATCCTGGTCACACACTATGCTCTGGCCACACGCTGAACCCTGATCCTGGTCGTACACTGAGCTCTGGCCACACGCTGAACCCTGATCCTGGTCGTACACTGAGCTCTGGCCACACGCTGAACCCTGATCCTGGTCACACGCTATGCTCTGGCCACACGCTGAACCCTGATCCTGGTCGTACACTGAGCTCTGGCCACACGCTGAACCCTGATCCTGGTCGTACACTGAGCTCTGGCCACATGCTGAATCCTGATGCTGGTCACACACTGAGCTTGGTCACACACTGAACCCTGATCCTGGTCACACACTGAGCTCTGGCCACACGTGAGCTTCCATCCTGGTGTAGACTGAACCCTGATCCCATGGCTGCTTTACACATCCAGAGCTTTGGTCCCAAGACTAAGTGTAGACTCTAAGGCGTCCCTGATTGATGGGAAACAGAAAGGGGGACATGAGGCCTCAGAGGGGGGCAGCAGGAAGTGTGCCTCAAAGTCCTGTATTTCCAGCCATTTCCACATAGGACTGCCCCATCCTCAGGGAGGGGAGTGTTTGTTTGAGGCCGCAGGGGAGCCAGGGCAGTCTACAACCCAGCTCCCTGACTCCCGTTTCATGGTCCCCCAGAGCTGTCTGCAGCCACCCCCAGGGCAGAATGAGGGCTCTTTTTTTATCATTGAGTGCTTCTCAGGGCTGAGGTCGCATGGGAGCGCAGGAGGAAGGGGACCTCTGGTCCTCTCGAGGTACTCAATGAACTTTGCCAGCCAGAGGCTGAAGGCCCTCTGTGTGGGGGTGACCAGCATGGTGAGTACTTAGCCAATTCACATGCAGAGTCGTTAACTGTGGATGCAGCAAGTCTCTGTTAGCTTCCCAGTCAGGACCCTCGGAGCCCTTGCCTATCACCATACAGGACCCTGAGGCCTTGCCCTTGCCCAGCCTGTCCTGGTGTATCCCAGCCCCCCTCCCACCCCCAGCTCAGCCCGAAGGTGCCCCAAACTGTGCAGATGTTGAGGAAGGATGGGAAAAGGAGAGAGACTGTCAGAGAGCAAGTGATAATGAGGGCAGAGGCTTCTGCTAACAAGGGTCTAACAGTGTGGCACAGCCAGCCTCCTCTTCCGGGAAGCCACTCCTGGTCTTCTGGTTGGCAGGCATGGCCCCTTCCTGTGTTCCAGGAACACTGCAGGTCCTCTGTCTCAGCACACCCGTCAGTCAGCAAAGGCAAACATGGCCGGGAACCTCCCTGGTTCCTCCGCCTAGAGGCCCCATCTCCTGCCTGGATTCAGAGAAGGATAGCAGCCAGTCCCTCCACCCAGGGCTCTGCATCCCAAGATGGGGGACAGAGACAAGGCACAAGCTGGCTCCTGGGCAGATGCACAGCCAGCTTCAATTTTGTGACGTTCTGCGGTCCCTCTGTGGCTCTCAGCCTGCACCCAGGCCAGGTAGCGTGGGGACCCGTGGAGGTGACTCGGGCGTGGTCTGCTCTCCAGCCATCCCAGTTCAGGGCCTGAGTCATGGGGAGGAGTCGCGAGGTGGCCTCCCGGCTGCCACCAGCCCAGGTTTCCAGGAAGACAGAGAGGACTCGGAGGCTGCCTTTCCCTTCCTCCATCCCGCATCCCCCATCCCCTTCCTCTCTTCCTCCATGACCTCCCCTCGCCTCTGTCCTGGACAGCCCACCCCTGGACTGGGGCCAGCAAAGGACAGAGAAAGCCCAACCCTTAGGCCCAGGCATCCAAGTCCAGAGCCAATCTCTGGATGCCTCTGTCCGCGGAACTGCCTAAGATGGTGGCAGCGTTGTGTGTCTGTGCTGTCCAGCGTGGCCACCCCTGGCCTTAGTACCTACCAAGGGCATGAAACGTGGCTTGTGGCCTGGGGAACTGAATTTTTTAATTTGACTGACTATAATATATTTCCGGTTAGATATAGCTACATGTGGCTGGTGCCTACTGTATTGGAGGGTATTCATCCCAGCCGGATCCAGCCTCCACCCAGGTCCTGAAGCTTCCTCCAAGGTGGGGTTCCCAGGCAGGGGGTGCCTGACACTCATCATTGCCTGGACTCCAGCAAGTGCACCTCCTGTGGCTCCAGGTTGTGCCACCCAGTGCCCCTCCCCACACCAGGGACCCTGGGGACGCCTTGAGAGGAATGGCTGGGTGTTGGTCCTTCCCTGCTCTAGCTGTGAACTTCGGACCAGTGGTTCACTCTGCCTGCACCTTCCCTGTTTCTTCTGTAAAGAGGAGGCAGCGACAGGACCTACCTAGGCAGTCTTTCTTATGATTAAATGAGCATCCATGATCCTGGCCTGGACCGTGGTCCTCGCCCTGCAGCCAGGGCCACCTGCCCTCCGTGTGTACTTCCCCACCCAGGCCCACTCCCAGCCCTGGCTCTCCTGCCTCACTCGCTCAGCCGGACCCTGCTTCCCTCCCTCTGGGTTGGCAGGCATGCCAGTGCAGGTGGAGGCTTGTCCTCATACACCTGGTCCCCATTCTGCTCCGCGCCTTGAGCTCCCTAACCCCACCTGCCTCCAGTGCCGCAGAACTGCAATTTCCCAGGGACCCGCTGTGCACCCCTAATCCAAACCCCACTCCAGCCCTGTGGGCCCATCTGGTACAACCCACCCCTGAGGGAAGCCTGTGCTAGCTGACTGAGGGAGGCCCCAGTCTCTGCTCCCTGAAAAGGCAGGGATCCAGCAGCCCCGTCAGATGCCAGCCTGTTCCAGCCCTCACCGCAGCACTTCTCCCTGCACCTGCCCTTGGCCTTCCTGCTCCAGCGTCAGCCCAGGCATGTTTGGAAAACTCTTCTCCAGGGCCTTACTCAGAAGCGGTGGGAACTGATGGGACATTGTTGCCCCAAATCTCAGGACAGCCGCCTCCTCTCACAGATTAAGGAAGCCATTCGGGAGATGCAGGATGGAAAGGCTGAGGTCCCTGCAGCCCACGCAGGGCGTGTGCTTCCCGTGGGGCCCTGGGGGGTGGGTGCCAAGGCCCGGCTTGCCTCCTGAGGGTTCCTGCAGGCTGGGACAGGGGCAGAGGCGAGGCGGGGGCGGGTTGGGGTTAGTGGGAGCCAGTGTCCAGGCCTGCTTTGTACTCTGCCAAGCCCACCCGGGATGGTGGCTGCCCCACTGACGCTGGGCAGGGCCATTTCCCTGTGCTCTCTGGGAAAGGTGCAGAGAGGTGCAGGCACTGGCCAAGGCCACGCGGCAGGCAGGTCTTGGTCTTGGGTGCCCAGACCCAGCACAGGCAGCTGGGGAGGGAAGGAAGGAAAGGCATCTCCACAGCACGTGGTGGGGGCACTCAAGGCCAAGCATGCTGGGGACTTCCCTTGCCCTGTCCTCTGGGCCTCTAGAAAGTCTGCAAGGCCCAGGCCCGCTCCGGGCAAGGACCTCTGGCTGTGGGGCAAGGTGGTGCCCAGGTTCTTCCTGGGCCTGGCGCTGACGCTGATCCCTCAGCCTTCTCCTGAGGCCAAGGCTGAGCTTATGTAACCCAAGTGGCCCGGCCCACTCCGCAGGTGCCTTCTCTGCCTGCCCTGCTGTCTCTGGTAGAGGAGGAGGAGGCAGGGCGGGGGGTATTTTCGGGCTATTTTCGACAACCCATTTTCACAGCTCCCCTTGTGAGAACCAGGCGTGATCGGCGGGTTTTCCTAACATCCTTTTGGGGACTGTGCAGAGATGCAGGTCAGGGAGAGGCGATGCGGCACCAGCCAGGCAGCCACTGGGGCTACGGGGCTCCCGAGGCAGGGCTCCCTTGGGGCCTTCAAGACCCCTGCAAGTGGTAAACCTGGGTATACCTTCTCCTGACATTTCCTCAGCAGCGGTGCTGACCAAACTGACTTCACTCGCTGTCCCCATCTGCCCTCACAGCCATTACCAGAGGTGGCCAGGCACGGTCCCATTCCATGGAAGAACCGCAGCTCAGAGGGTTCATGTGTCTTGCTCAAGATCATGTATGACCAGGGACCAGGATTGACACCAACGTTTGCACTCTGACCACAGCAGGGCCCGAGTCATGGACTTGTTCTTGGAGGAGAATCTTCCAGATTGACCAGGCAGAAAGGGAAGAAGAGGGGGAGTGTTGCCCGGGGAATGTAACCTCCCGGGCCAAGAAGAGCACAAAACACTTCAGAGCACTGTTTCCAGTCCCCACGACATCCTGGCTGAGGCCTGACCCTGTTCCTAGAAACCTCTGATCTCTTGTCGCCATCTGAGCCCTGGCCCTGGGCACCTATTGATCCTGATCCCTGATCACTGACTGAGCCTTGATTCTGGGCACATACTGGTCCTGATCCCTGATCCCAGACTGAGCTCTGATCCCTAATCACTGACTGAGCCCTGACTCTGGGCACATACTGGTCCCAATCCCTGATCACAGACTGAGCCCTGAGCCTCTGGGTATGCTGGTCAAGCCCTGAAGATGGGCACCAACTGCCACCATTCATCCAGTATTTATCACACCCCTCTTTTAGGCTTGGCACTCTGCCCACACCAGCCAATCCTTCACCCCATCCCCACAGCCCTTGCTCCCAAAACAGAGGCTGTGTGGACTTCAGGGCCTATGCAGGCCATTGCCCCAGCTTCCCCTTCAGGCTCTCCTCTGGGCTTAGTGAGTCGTAGGAATAGGGGATGCCAAGGCAGCTCTGGGAGCTCTCAGTGGAGGGAGATTAAGCGTTTAATAAACACTGCAGTGAAAATCAATGCAATCAGAGAGATCGAGGCTCCAACAGGAGTGGGGGCTGAAGGTGGGGCTAGCCAGCTCTGCACTCTCACCTGCTCACATTCAGTGCATGTCAGGCTCCAAGTGGTATGGACAACGAGTCGGGGAAGCTATGTTCTCTCCCAACTCAAGCTGTCTCAGGCCCATTGCTCAACAGCGTGCACTCCTCCACAAAATATCCTGCATCACGCTCAGCACAGAGACCCCGGGCATCCAAAGAAGACCCTCGGCCCCTCTTGGGTGCCCACACCCCAGACCCTGATGTCCAAGCCCCACCAGGGCTTCAGCTGTCACTGGGTGGAGTGACTGGTCTGGGTACCCCAGGACACAGCCCAGCCTGGGAGCTGGGTAGACAGAGGGCAGGAGACACACAATCCCATGCCAGAGCGTTTCAGAGGAAGGCCTCAGACCCCTTGGGAGGCATGGAGTGACATTCTGGGGGTGGGGCCCAGGGGGTCCTCATAGCTCTGAAGCCTGAGAGTGACTCAGGGGATGATGGGGCTGGGCCCCGGGTCACATGAACAAAACCCCCTCCTCTAATGCCCTGAGCCTCCAAGGCAGTCCCTGGTCCTGCCGGGCTGTAGTCCTCTCTTCCTGTCCACTGTGCCAGCAGGGCCTCAGCGGAGGTGGTCCCATGTCCCTGGATCCGTTCACTGTGTCAACAGTGCTGACACTGTTGTGCCCCGTGTGTGTTGACAGCACCGACACCAGAGCTGTTATCCATCCCTCTTACAGAAAGGAGAGCCGAGGCTGGCCTTAGGGTCCCCAGCTGTAAGTGCTGGAGCCAGACCTTGAACTCTGCACCCACCCCCACCTGACCCCTGCCTCCCCACCTGCCACAGAGGGGCTCGCTGGCTCCGTGCATACGTTCACTGGGGAGGTGGTGCCTGAGGAACCGCCCGTGGTGTAAGACCCATAGCTAACCCGTGTGCTTTGCAGAGCCCTGGAAGCCTGGAGGTAGAGACGAGGCCCCCATTGTGGAGGAAGCTGAGGCTCTGGGCAATGAGGTGACCTCCCTGAAGGTACATAGCAGTGAGTGGAGAATCCTAGACATGAGCCCAAGTGCCCAAGACCCCGTGAGCCCTGGGCATCCCTGCACCCTCCTCAGAAGGTAAGGGAGGAAAGGCTTCAGTTCGGAGGCCTGGGGTGCTTTTTTCCCTTCCCAGGAAACGCAGAGGGAGGCAGTTTCAGGAGAAGCCCAGCTCCTCTGCATCCTGGGGCCCCTGGGGCTCCCATCGTCCTTCCCTGTTCCTCAGGTGGGTGGCACTGTGAGGGCAAAATGCTGCCAAGCTCCGGGCATCACACCTTCCCACGGCCACCTCTAGAACAGGAAGAGAAGAAAGGAGGCAAAGGGGCTTCTACTTGCACATCTCCCACTTCTCAGGTGTGGCTGGGAGGAGTGTCGGGCCAGCCAGCAGGAAGGTGTGGGGACCCCACGAGAGGTGAGGTTATGGGTGAATCGCGCCCCTCAAATATTCATATGTTGAAGTCCCAACCCCCTGTACCTAAGAACATGGCCTTATTTGGAAACAGAGTTGAGATGGGATCATGCTGGAGTAGGGGAAACCCCTAATGCAATGCGACTGTCTTTTTCTTTTTTCTTTTTTGAGACAGGGTCTCACTCTATTACCCAGGCTGGAGCGCAGTGGTGCAATCTCAGCTCACTGCAGCCTTGACCTCTCGGGCTCAAGCCGGTCTCCCGCCTCAGCCCCACAAGCAGCTGGGATCACAGGCATGTGCCACCATGCCTGGCTAATTTTTTGTAGAGAGGGGTTTTGCCATGTTGGCCAGGCTGGTATCAAACTCCTGGGCTCAAGCAATCTGCCTGCCTCAGCCTCCCAAAGGTCTAAGATTACAGGCATGAGCCACTGCACCCAGCCAACTGATGTCTTTATAAAAAGAACATCACTTGGAGAGACAGACACTCAGGGAAGCCACGTAAAGAGGCAGACACTCAGAGAAGCCACATGGAGAGACAGACACTCAGGGAAGCCACGTGGAGAGACAGACACTCAGAGAAGCCACATGGAGAGACAGACACTCAGGGAGGCCACGCGGAGAGACAGATGCTCAGGGAGGCCTCGTGGAGACATAGACACTCAAAGACAGGTAACTCAGGGAGGCCATATGGCGAGATAGACACTCAAGGAAGCCACATGGAGAGACAGACACTCAGGGAAGCCACGTGGAGAGACACCCAGGGAGGCCACACAGAGTGACAGACACTCAGGGAGGCCACATGGAGAGATAGATACACAGGGAAGCCACACAGAGAGACGGACACTCAGGGAACCACGTGGAAGACAGGTAATCAAGGAACCACATGTAGTGACAGGTAATGGGGGTGCCACGTGGAGTGACAGACACTCAGGGAGGCCACGTGGAGAGACAGATGCTCAGGGAGGCCATGTGGAAACACAGACACTCATGGAGGCCATGCGGAGGGACAAATGATCAGGGAGGCCTCATGGAGACAGACACTTAGGGAGGCCACATGGAGACACAGACACTCATGGAGGCCACGTGGAGAGACAGACACTCAGGGAGACCACGTGGAGAGACAGATGCTCAGGAAGGCCATGTAGAGAGACAGACGCTCAGGAAGGCCATGTAGGGAGACAGACGCTCAGGGAAGCCACATGGAGATGGAGGCAGAGGGTGAAATGATGCATCTGAAGCCACAGATCACAGAAGATTGCCAGCAACCTCCAGAAGTGAGAAGACAGGGAATACATCCTTCCTCAGAGCCTCCAGAAGGAGCCAACTCTGCTGACACCTGGATCTTGGGCTCAGTGCCGCCAGAGTAATGGGGGTGAATTTCTAAGCTTGCTACTCGGCCACAGCAGCCCTAGGAAAGCAAGGCAGGGAACAGGTCTCCCCCTACCCAGTCTCCCTCTTGCATCTCATTGGTCAGAAGGGGATCACATGTTCCAAGCTGACCAATCATGGGAAAGGAAACAAGGATTGCTTCTCTGGCTCAGATCAATCGTGGTTCATCCCCTGGGTGGGGGGTCCCTGCTGGAAAAGTCAGCCAGGTTCAGGGGACAGTGGCATACAGGCAACCCCCAAAGACCACCCGCATGCCAGCAGACCAGGGCACCCTGAAACCCTTTTCTCTAGGGTACAAGAAGGTGCTTGTCAGAAGGGCAGGAGTTGTCCAGGCTTTGGGTAGCTGGAAATGTGGCAGATTGGGCTTTTCCGAAATGAGTGCAATGATAGCTCCCACGATGCTGACGCTACTCCACCCAGGGTGGGGTCTGCCTCTCCTTCCGGTGAATCTGGGTGGTCTCAGGACTGCCTGGCCAGAGGTGACGCTGCCTGGCCTAGGTTCTTTAGCTCCCACCTGGTCGCTAGAGGACATACTTTTGGAGTCCAGAGCTGCCATATAAAAATTTGACTTCATTAAAATTAAAAACTGCTCTGCAAAAGACACCGTGGAGAGAATCAAGAGAGAAGCCACAGGCTAGAAGGAAATATTTGGAAAAGACACACCCAATAAAAGACATAACGAAAACATCCGAAGAACGCTTAGAACTAAACAATAAGAAAACAAACCACCCAACTTAAAAACGGGCAGAAGATCTGCACAGACACCACCAAAGATGCAAGATAGCACAGAAGTGCAAGAAAAAACATTCAATAGCATATATCATCAGGGAAATGCAAATTAAAGCCACAATGAGATACCACTACACACCTCTTCAGGTGGCCAAAACCTGGAACACCAACAGCACCAAATGCCGGCGAGGACGTGGAGCATCAGGAGCTCTCGTGCGTTGCTGGTGGGAGCGCACACTGAGCCAGCCACTGGGGAAGACGGTTCGGCAGTCTCTTACAAAACTAAACATGCTCTTACCTTATAATCTGGCAATCATGCTCCTTGCAATTTACTCACATGAATTGAAAAGCGAGGTCCACAGGAAACACCCCATGTGGATGTTCATAGCAGACTTATTCATGGCTGCTGAAACTTGGAAGCAACCAGCACGCCCGTCAATAGGTGAGTGGATGAGCAAACTGTGATACGTCCACGTAGGGGAATATTCAGCGCTAAACAAATGAGCTATCAAGCCATGAAAATACATGGAGGCAGCTTAAATGCATCTAACTAAGTGAAAGAAGCTGCTCCAGGCCGGGCGTGGTGGCTCAAGCCTGTAATCCCAGCACTTTGGGAGGCCGAGACAGGCGGATCACGAGGTCAGGAGATTGAGACCATCCTGGCTAACATGGTGAAACCCCGTCTCTACTAAAAAATACAAATAACTAGCCGGGCGAGGTGGCGGGTGCATGTAGTCCCAGCTACTCGGGAGGCTGAAGCAGGAGAATGGCGTAAACCCGGGAGGTGGAGCTTGCAGTGAGCTGAGATCCGGCCACTGCACTCCAGCCTGGGCGACAGAACCAGACTCTGTCTCAAAAAAAAAAAAAAAAAAAAAAAAAAAAAAAAAAAAAAAAGAAGCTGCTCTGAAAGGCTACGTACTGCGTGACTCCAGCTCTACGACATTCCGGAAAATGGAAGACTGTGGCAACAGTAAACACATCAGTGGTCACTGGGGTAGTGGGGAGGGAGAGGTGAATGGGCAGAGCACAGGGTTTTTTAAGGCAGTGAAGCTTCTCTGGGTGCTGGTATAAAGGTAGATACGTGTCACACACATTGGTCAAAACCCATAGAAGGTGCAATACCCAGAATGAAGCCTAATGTGAACTGTGGACTTTAGTGATCATGTTGCATTATTGGCTCATGACTTGTAACAAATGAACCACACTGACACAAGCTGTAAAAAATGAGGGAAACTGGGTGGGGAGAGGGAGAGAGCATCATATTTTCAGATCAACAATAAGACTAACACTCCTCTAAAATGTAGTCTGTTGAAACAAAGTGCGACCCAGAGCTCACCATGTGTTGAGGAAGCCCAGGCCACTTGGAGAGACCACACTGGTCACCAGCCACACTGGTCACTAGCTGCACTGGTCACTAGCCACAGCTGGTCACTAGCCACACTGGTCACCAGCCACACTGGTCCCTAGCCACACTGGTCACTAACCACACTGGTCACCAGCCACAGCTGGTCCCTAGCCACACTGGTCACTAGCTGCACTGGTACCTAGCCGCAGCTGAGGCCCTGGAGACAAGCTGTCCCCCCAGGCCTGTTGGAAGTCCTGACCCACAAACTCCACAAACACCACAACCCCGTGTTCTCAGGCTGGAGGTCACGGGCTGACTTGCTGCAAGGCAGCGCTAACTGGAGAAGAGGCCTTGGGTGAGAAGGGAGCAGGAGGAGGGTGGGGCTGCCTTGGAAGGTGTGGGTGCCTGGCTGGGGAGTACAGGCTTTATCCTAGGCCTGGGAGCCCCCGAAGATTTGAAGTAGAGAGGGTGATGGTCAGATCCACAACCCGACAGACCACTCTGGACTGGGAGCAAAGCAGTGAGACCTGCTAAGAGGCAGGTGCTGGGCAGGGGTGGGTCGTGGGCATCTTTGGGGTGCTTGGGACAGGGGTCTGGGCAGGGGTAGGAGTTGAGGAGGCATCAGGGTGGGGGCATGAAGTCACCCTGAGGGACTGTGTGCCCAGGAAGGTAGAAGAGAGGAGGTGACACCACTTTGACCCCCTCTGTCTCCTGGGTACAGGCCACTCTTGTTTTCCAGTGCCCCTGTGCTTAGGTGAGGCCATGTGACTGGTCCCAGCTGATGGAGTGTGGGGCCATGAAGGCTGAGCTTCCAGAAACTTCCCAACCTGCTCCATGCACCCCCTGCTGCCTGGGGGCTGGTGGGGTCACAGATGAGGAGCCTGGGTCCTGGTTGTGGGGTAGAGACCATCCTGCCATCACAATGACCCTGATGAGCAACACAAAACATCTATGCAGTTTAAGCTGTTGCATATCTGTGGTGTTATTGCTACGGCAGCCCTGGTCTGCCTGCCCCGACTCACACAGAAGACTGGAGACAAAAGAAAGACCTGGGGTATTTCTGGAGCAGGCAGTGAGAGGAATGCGTGTGCAAGACTGCACATGTGAGTGTGTAAGTGCATGTGTGAGTGTGTGAGTGTACACGTGTGTGCAAGTGTGTGCATGTGACTGTGAGTGGACATGTGAGTGTGTGCATGATAGGGCATGTGTGTGTGAAAGTGCACGTGTGTGTGAGTGCACATGTGAGTGTGTGAGTGCACATGTGAGCATGTGTTGCACGTGTGTGTGAGAGTGGATGTGTGTGTGTGAGTGCACTGTGTGCACATGATGGTGCATATGTGAGCGTGTGTGAATGCACATGCGAGTGTGAAAGTGCACGTGTGAGTGTATGTGAGTGGGTATGTGAGCATGTGTGTGAGTGCACGTGTGTGATTGGATGCATGAGAACATGTGTGAGTGCACTGTATGTGTGTGCCTGATAGGGCATGTGTGAGCCTGTGTGTGTACATGTGTGTGTGCACACTGTGTGTGTGAGCATGTGTATGAGTGCACATGTGTGTGAATGCACATATGTGTGTGAGTGGATGTGTGAGCATGAGTGTGAGTGCACGTGTGTGTGAGAGCGGGAGTGTAAGCATACGTGTGAGTGCACTGTGAGGATGTGTGCATGGGACTGCATGTGCCCAAGTGTACTCTGCCTCAGTATCCCAAGGAAGGGTCCCTGAGCCCTCCCGCATGCCCCACCCGCCCAGCACCAGCAGAAACTTGGCTCTAACATCCTATTAGAACAGGGACCTCAGTGGCCCTGCAGGTGGCCTCAACACAGCCAGCTCCTCCAAATGCAGATTAATTTTTTTTTTTTAAAAAAGGAAGATGAACGTGGGACTTGACACAGATTCCGTCACAGGTGACTTCATGGATGGGCGCCGTCTGCACCCAGACTGACATCTGGGGCTGTCCGAGGCAGTGTGATTGCTCCTGGCCATCCAATAGGTGGACTTCTCTGGCCCTGGTGCCCCACCCACAGGCAGAAGGTGGGTGCCCCCAGCTGGCCACAGCTGACACTACAGCAACCAGGAGCCTCTACATGGGGCCCAGGTGACGTGGGGGCCAGTTTCAGGCTCTTGGCTCCTGTGCCAGCCCCAGCAGAGAGGGCCCTGGAGATTGGCACAGGGCCTGGGCTTGGATTCTGGAACCCTGTCCCCCCGAAAGGGATGTGCACACCGAACCCTGCCCCACCTGAAGGCACAGAACAGCCAGGGTGCAGCAGGACTGTTAAATCCCTCCTGGAAAGCCCCAGAGGACCCTCTCACCCATCACTCTGTGGATGAGGCCCAGGAGGCAGCCTGGCCACCCACATGCCCCTGAGAGGCATCCTCAGCCTGTGAGGGGCAGAGCATGCTGGAGGGCTCCCAGTAGCTGTGACCTGTGGGTGTGAGCCAGCCATTGCCTGCTCCAGACTCCTGTGGGTTCCGGGGAAAGCTAGTCAATTCTTCAGGGCTGTGAAGGGGCTGCTGGGCTCCTCACCTCCAGTGCACCTTGCCCCAGGCTATCTTTCCTAAGGGTGGCTGTGACCTGCCACTCCAGGACTTCAGAGCCCTCGGTGGCTTTCTTTTCTTCCCATGAAGCCCAAGCCCCTCCGCACTCATAAGGCCTGTCCTGGTCTACCTGGCTGCTGACCCCCCGACTCATCCCCAGACCCTGCTGGTCACCACCCCTGCCAGGCTCTCTCTTGTCCTCCTACTCCTTGTTCTGCTGAGTCCTTTGTCCAGGAAACCCTCTCCCTTTGGGCTGCCTGGACCACATTGCCCTAGGGAGAAAGCCTCCCTTTCCCCGAGGTGAGGGCAGCCCCTGCCTCAGTGTCCCCACGTCACTCTGCATATTGACACGCTGTGGCCTGGGCCTGTGGGATGGGACCTTGGTGGAGAGACCCTGGTGGGGGGATCATCTCCTCTTGTGTCTCTCTTCAAAACCAGAGTTCCCACCATAGGTGGAGAGTGTGTCCAGAGCCTGCAAGAGTGCCCAGGAAGAGCTGGATGAAGGGAGGGAGGAGAGAGGATGGGGAGTGAGTGGCTGGGAGCTGTCAGGGAGGAGGGAGTCAGATGCTGACAGGGGAGACAATGAAGGAGGCTTGGGCCTCTGTAAAGACACAGTTGATATTCTGCAAAACAGAGACAGGGCCGCAGCATTGGCCAGTTGAGTCCAATCAGGTACTGATGTGTCAATGCCTTTTCCCTCCTCTGATTTCCCCAACTCAGTCCCTCCCCATGTTAAAAGCCAGCAGCAGGGCAGCGCACCCCAGAGAACCAGGCTGGGATCTCCCAAAAGAACACAGGGAATTTGCATGTTCATTTGCATATTGTTTGCATTCCAGTCAAAGGTGGAATCAATCTTCAGCTCCTGGGGTCTGTTCCTGGAACTGTGGCCCTCCCAAGACCTGACAAATGTGTGGTTGCTGAGAGGAGGGCTGGGGAAGGGGTCACTATTGGGAATGGGCTTCACATGGTGATCATAATGCGTAACATTTGCTCAGCACTTTACAATGCACACACACCTTCATATACTTCAAATTATCTCACTCTCAAACAACATTGAAAAGCAGAGAGGTTAGCAAGCATAATTCCCCTCTTAAAGGTAGGGAAACTGGAGTTCCAAAATAGCAAGCTGATGCACAAGATCACATGGCAAGCAAGTAACCTGACAAACTTTCTTCTGTTTTTCCAGACCAAACTGCTCAGTAGCCTTTGTCATTTCGCCACCTACCCTCAACTGGGCTTACACAGTCTTCTGCTCATAGCCTAATTGGGAAGATGGTGGTGATGGTGATGATGGTGATGGTGATAGCGGTGGTGATGGTAATGGTAGTGATAGTGATGGTGGTGGTGGTGGTGGTGGTGGTGATGGTGGCTGTAATGATGGTGACGGTGATGATAGTGATGGTGGTGAAGATAGTAATGGTGGTACTTGTGATGATGGTGATAGTGATGATAATGGTGGTGATGGTGATGATGGTGGTGGGAGTGATGGTGGTGATAGTGATGGTGATGTTAGTGATTACAGTGATGGTGGTGGTGATGATGGTGATAGTGGTGATAGTGATGGTGATGATGGTAATGGGGTGATGATAGTGATGGTAATGGTGGTGGTGGTGTTAATGATGGTGATGGTGGTGGTGGTGATGGTGGTGATTATAGCGATGGTAGTGGTAGTGGTGATGCTAATGGTGGTGATGGTGGAGGTGGTGGTGATGGTGATGGTTGTGGTAGTGGGGTGATGGTGGTGATTATGATAATGGCGGTGGTTGTAGTGATAATGTTGATGGTGGTAATGATGATGATGGTGTGGTAATGATAATGGTGGTGGTAGTTATAATGGTGAAAATGGTGGTGGTGGTGGTGATGATGGTAATAGAGATGGTGGAAATGGTGATGATAGTAATGGTAGTGATGATGGTGATGGAGATGGTGGTGGTGGTTGTAGTAATGGTGGTGATGGTGATAGTGGCAATTGTGATGATGGCAATGGTGATAGTGGCAGGAGGTGATGGTTGTCATAGTGATGGTGGTTGTGGTGATGGTGGCAATTGTGATAATGGTGATGGGAGTAGGGGGTGGTGGTGGTGGTGGTGATCGTGGTGATAATGGTGATGGTTATGGTGATGGGGGTGGGGGTGATGGTGATTGTCATAGTGATGGTGGTTGTGGTGATGGTGGCAATTGTGATGATGGTGATGGTGGTGGTGGTAGTGATGATGGTGATAATTGTGGTGGTGATGATGGTGATAGTGGTAATAGTGATGGTGGAAATGGTGGTGATAGTAATGGTAGTGATGATGGTAATGGTGATAGTGGTGGTGTTAATGATGGTGATGGTGGTGGTGGTGGCAGTGATGATTATAGTGATGGCAGTGGTAGTGGTGATGCTAATGGTGGTGATGGTGGAGGTGGTGGTGATGGTGATGGTTGTGGTAATGGGGTGATGGTGGTGATTATGGTAATGGTGGTAGTTGTAGCGATGATGCTGATGGTGGTAATGATGGTGATGGTGGTGGTAGTGATGATGGTGATAATGGTGGTGGTGGTGATGATAGTGATAGTGGTAACAGTGATGGTGGAAATGGTGATAGTAATGGTAGTGATGATGGTGATGGTGATGGTGGTGGTTGTAGTAATGGTGGTGATGGTCATAGTGGCAATTGTGATGATGGTGATGGTGATGGTGGTGGGTGGTGATGGTGGTTGTTGTAGTGATGGTGGCTGTGGTGCTGGTGGCAATTGTAATTATGGTAATGGGAGTGGGGGGTGATGGGAATGGTGGTAGTGATGGTGGTGATAATGGTTATGGTGATGGTGATGGTGATGGTAGTCCTGGTCATGATGATGGTCATCCTGGAGGTGATGATGGTGATAGTGGTGGTGATGGTTATGGTGATGCTAATGGTGGTGGTAGTGTTCATGGTGGTGGTGGTGGTGGTGATGGTAGTGGTTGTGATTATGGTGATTATGATGATGGTGGCGATGATGGTGGTGGTGGGGTCAGTGGAGGTGGTGGGGATAGTGGTGTTGATGAGGGGGTGATGGTAATGGTGGTGGTTATGGGGGGTGATGGTGAAGGTGATGGTGGTGATGGTAGTGATATTGGGGGTGAAGGTAGCGATGATGATGATGGTGGTGGTCATAGTGAAGGCAGTAATAATGGTGTTGGCATTAATGGCAAAGGTGGTAGTGGTGGTGGTGCTTCAGGGGATGGTAATGATGATAATAATTGTAATGATGTTGAAGAAAATGGACCTGTGGGGTTTGGATGACCCATGGAGCCAAGAACCAGAATCTGTGTGACTCTCTCCTAGATGTCTTTAGAGCCCGGTAACTGGCCCACTCAGTGCCCATGCCATTCTTCCTGTGGTCAACCCACCATGTTTTTCAGTCTGAAGCTCTGGGAGGGTGTGGGGGAATCCTGGCCCCTCTGAGCTCTCCCTGCATCCTATTCAGCCCCCTCTCCTAGGCAGCACCTTCTGGTGTGCAGTCTCTCTCCCAGCAGAATGCGGTGGCATGGCCTGCCGCATTTGGATTTTTGTATTTATCCAAGTCCTAGCTCAGGGTTGGGCCCAGGGCTGCTTGACTCAGCTACTATTTGATGAGTGGGTGTGTGAATGGGTCTAGACATAGAGGTGATAGTCAGACAAGGTAGAGCAGCTCCTTCTACCTCAAGACTCCACCATCACACCACAGCTCTCAACCCACTCCTCCACAGCACATAACCCAGGGCTAGCCACCTCCTCCTGCTCCCCTCTGTCCTCAACTGGAGCTAGGCCCAGGAAGCTGACAGCTCTGTGGGGCCCTCAGAGGGTCTCAGCCTGAGATGTGCATGGGTGCACAAGCATAGGTGCACATACACACAAGCACACAAAAACAGAGACTCCAAATGCAAACATATTCACATTCATATATGCACACAAACTGCCACACAAAGCCCTGGATCACATGGCCAGGCAGGGCAGATCCAGCCTGGGGAGCTTGTCTCCTGATCCCACAATCCTGCTCACCCCAATGCACCTACATGGCCTTGAATGCCAGGCAAGCCTCTGCAGGGACCTCAAAGGATGTCACCCAGCCGTAGGTTGTGTACCCCCAAGGAGGGAGCTGTGGCTGCCCGGCACCCCTTCCTGAGAATCAGCCAGCTGAGTCTTTCCTGGTGGCAGGCAGAGGGTCAGAGAGGCATGAAGAGGAAAGGTGGGACCCGTGCTCCCTCCCGCGGGGCTTCCACGTGAAGAGATGAGAGCCTTGGGAACCAGCATCCTGGGATGCTTTCAGGGATTCCAAAGACAGTCCACTCCCAGCTCTACCACTGGATGGCCAAGGAGCCCATGACACTCCATTAGTCCCGCTCCACTTTAGGGCAATTTGTACCCCTGCAAGCAAGGCTCCAGGAGCTATCACTATTTTACACCCCCATGGTGCTTAGTTACTGAGTATCTTTCTTCTTTTAAAAATTTCTGTAATATTTCCACTACACTGAAGTGTATGGGGACAACATTACTGGCAGCCAGCCCGGTACCCAGCTCCAATGCCTCTTAGCGCGCTGCCATATTTGCCTCCGATCTCTTCTGGTTTTAGGGGAACAAAGCCAAACGCTGCTGTCTTCTACCTGACTTTCCCCGACCCACAGGCCTCCCCCTTCTCCCGCTGCAGTGGAGCCTCTGGTTCCCAACTCCCTTTCTTCACCTCTCCCTTCCATACATGTCTTTCAGATAGTGCACAGAGGGGCTCCCCTGTGTCCTAAACTCATAAATGGCCCCCCAAGTCACACTCTCTTCAGTACTTTGCATTTTGTGCTCAATGCTGTGTGTGACGTTAATTCACAGTGAGGCCTGCAGGTCTGTGCCTCCCGGCTCTTACACATGCCTCGGTCCTTCCAACCATTCTTCTGTCCCTGAACACCATTCCCAGGATTTCAACTTCCCCAGCTGTTCCGTGTATTAAGTAGGTTGTCACAGGTGAAACACAGGTTGCAGGGCCCGGCCTGTGTCTGCCAGGCTCACACGCTGTGTCTCCCTAGAGCAAGCTGCAAAGGAGCCTCCTTGTGTACGTGGGGCACCACTCTCCAGGGTGTCTATGGGGGAACAGAAGTGCCGGGCGGAGGCCACGTGCAGCCTAAGCTTTACCAGCGTGGATTCTCCATCAGCAGTGCATGCGTCACACGTGTTGTTTTAGCCAGTCCTGCCCGGCGGTGTGGACGGGCATTTTGTTGCAGTTTTCATTTGTATTTCCTGTTGGCAGATATTCCATTGGCCAAGGAAATGGAGAGGGACAGGAACAAAGGTTGGAAAAGGGCCTGGTGGGGCCTGTGGACCCTGAGGCCCATAGGCACCGGGAGTGGCAGCAGAATGCTGAGGCAGTGCAGGTGGGGCCTGGTCTGGTGCAAGTCCAGGTGCAGGGGCCATGTTAGGCGCACCAGTCAGGGCAGCTGCCATGGCCGGTGAGACAGATGATCATGCTGAGGCCTGAGGCTTTTCTCTGTTCCCCTGCCTCCAGCCCCTAGCGCCCTGGGACTTCCTGACGTTCGAATCCCCCTTCTTACAAGCCTCGTTTCTGAATCCCTAGAGCACCTCTCTCAGCCAGGTGAACTCTGAGTAAATGAATGACTAAAGGGATGGATGGATGAATGGATGGATGGATAGACAGATGGGTGGATGGATGAATGGATGGATGGATGGATAGATGGGTGTATGTATGTATGTATGGATGGATAGATAGATGGATGGATGGATATATGGGTGGGTGGGTGGATGGATGGATGGATGGATAGATGGATGGATGGATAGGTGGATGGATGGATGGATGGATGGATAGATGGCTGGATGGATGAATGGATGGAGGGATGGATAGATGGGTGTATATATGTATGTATGTATGGATGGATGGATAGATGGATGGATGGATGAATGGATGGATGGATAGATGGATGGATGGATATATGGCTGGATGGATAGATGGATGGATGCATGGATGGATGGATGGATGGATAGATGGGTGGATGGATGGATGGATGGATGGATGCATAGATAGATGGGTGGATGGATGAATGGAGGGATAGATGGATGGATGAATGCATGGATGGATGAATGTATGTATGGATGGATGGATAGATAGATGGATGGATAGATGGGTATGTGGATTCATGGATGGATGGATGGATGGATAGATGGATGGATGGATAGATGGGTGTATGTATGTATGTATGGATAGATGGATGGATAGATGGGCGGGTGGATGAATGGATGGATGGATAGATGGATAGATGGATGGATGGATAGATGGGTGGATGGATGCATGGATGGATGGATGGATGGATAGATGGGCGGGTGGATGAATGGATGGATGGATAGATGGATAGATGGATGGATGGATAGATGGGTGGATGGATGCATGGATGGATGGATGGATAGATGGATGGATAGATGGGCAGGTGGATGGATGGATGGATGGATGGATAGATGGATAGATGGATGGATGGATGACTGGATGAACAGACCAGTCATGAAAAGCTTCCCTTAGGAGGCAGGCAGTTAGCTAGTTTGGGGATGAGGTCTTTGATGACCAGGGGACAGAGGGATGGGCTCTTGACTCCCTGTCCTCTCAGCTCTCCTTGTCCCTAAGCAGGACAGGTGACAGGCCAGGTGCAGCCTCTCACCCTTTGACCCCCGCATGTGGTGCTCTTGGTCAAGGCTCTAGGTCAGGTTCAAGGTGCTGCAGTGGGGCCGGGAGGAGTGTCCCAGTGGGAGGGATGTGGTCTCCATGAAGGATGCATGTGGTGGCAGCAGTCCCTGGGGTGGTACAAAGGGTCTGCCTGATGACCAAGCCCAGCAAAGGGGAATCAGGAGCAAGTCGGAAATAAGCTGGTGCAGCCCAGGATCAGCACAGCATGACCTGCGAGGCAGTGAGCTCTCTGCCCCTGGCCCAGCCTCAGGCCACTCCCCTTCCCCAGGTGCTCCCCATGCACCTGAGACAGAGCCTGGAGAGAGGAAGGTGGTTGAGACCAGAATGCCTCAGGCTTTCCCTAGTGCCCTATCTGAGGCCTGGCTCCTGGGAACACTCACCCGGTCTATCTCCCCACACAGCCCACTGACAGGACAGGCGGGGGGCTGGGAAGCCTTGTGGCCCACGACGTGACTCAGACGGAGATGCCTGCCGGTGACTGCAGAACACTGCCTGCCAGATTAAATTAGGCGCCTCAACATTAAAAATACATATTTATTTTAACTGGTTGGGGTGTTTGGAAGGAGATGAAAGGGAGGGGAGATGAAAAATTACAAATGAGTTAATTAAGGAAGCAGAGAGGAGTGCGCGCCGAAATGGGAGCGAGGAGGTGAATTGTGAACTCCCCGTGCCGCACCAATTTAGAGGGTAGAAAAAGGAGTTAGAGGCGAAGAGGAAGAAAAGAAATAAACAAGCAACAAAATCCCAATCCGGCCAGCCTGAGCCATTTGAATTAGTGTTCATTTAGGAAATTAGCAGAGGGGAAACGCTGGGAAGCGAAGTGGGCCCTGGCCTTGGGGACTGCAGAGCCCACTCAACCCTGGGTGGCTGGGATGGGCCTGTAGGACCCAGAGGGTGGCCGAGGGAGCCTCACCAGGCTCTGGTACGGGTCCTGGCCCCTCACAGGTGCAAGCCTGGCCCGGTGACTGTGGACATTGTGGGAGGGCAAGGCCTCTGATATGCAGGGGTGGGACTGCTGACCCGGAAGGTGGTACTGGGCATGTCTGATGAAGGTGCGGTTGGCAGCTAGAGAGAGACGGTGGATGGGATGACGCTTTTACCCATGGTCCCAGTTTTGAGGCTTGACGGTGACAGAAAAGGACGTCGGTGCTGGCCACGGCTGCTATGGAGGTGGAGCTAAAGCTGATGGGGGTGGCGCAAGGTTTTTCAAGAGGACAGTGAAGACGCTGTGCTGATGGAGTGTGCCCAGAAAGACGGTGATGGGGCCGTCAGGAGGGGCAGCCCTGGTGCCAGTGTTGTCAGGTGACGAGAGTCACAGAGGTGCCGTGGAAAAGGGAGCAAGGGTCTTCCCTGAGGCAGGGCAGGCTCCAATCCCAGCTCCAGCCCTGAAAAGCCCTGGGCCAGTCCCCACAGTCACGGTCACGCGCGCACAGCCAGAATATCCCACGTGGGAAGAGCCTAGGGCCTGGGGGTGGGAGGGAACGCAGGCTCTGTGCTGAGGCAGGCTGGCAGTGACGCAGGTGGAGGTGGCTGAGAGAGGACAGACAACGCAGGTAATGACGGAGGAGGAGTCCCTCCACAGGGCCAGGCTCACCATGGGCCTGGGCAGAAGGCGCTGCTGGATCTAGCCCCTGCCATGGGTGAGTCCATGTCTTAGAGCCCAGATCCTTGGCCAGGATCTGTGGGGGCCTAGGGCATGCCACCAAGGGTATGATGAGGATATGCTTGTACACACACAGACTCTGTGTGTGTAAGGACTGAAATCTCAGCACACACCCACGTACACGCCCTCCAGTGCCACACCCCAGCCTGCACTCCCTGCAGTGTCTGGAGTGCGTCAGGCAGGCGATGTGGGTCATGAACGGGGCCGCGGCTTGTGTAACTCATTGTAACTCATCCCCCTGGGCTGACCTCCTTAGTACCAGAAGCCATTGGCGACCCGCTGGCCCCAGATTTAGAGGGCGTGAAGAACAGCAGCTCCCCAAACCCTGAAGAGGTGGAGAAGGTTGTTTTCCCAAAAATAAAAGGAGCAAAAGACACAAAGCTGTCTCCTGCCCCTATCCCTGTCCCTGGCCTGGAGCAATGGAGCTTCAGTCTTTGGTCGGGATTCAAGGTAGGAGTGAAAAGGGGAGGCCCATCCTGCAGAGGGGGAAGGGCGTGGTGCTGGCTTGGCCTGGGGACTGGTTTAAGTCCTGCACAGCCTGGGGCATGGGGGCCCAGAGCTGGATTCCCGACCTCTGCCCCCAGCCATAGCTAAACTCAAGGCTGGTGGGGACCTCGCAAGCTCTGCCACAGATGGCCGAGGAGGGCACGGCCCTCTCTTGTAGTGTCAGCTGGTCTCCCTCAGGTCTGGCTGGACCCTGGCTCACCCCACGCCCCTTGCCCTTCTATCTCCACTAAGTCGTATGGAGAGTAGGGCATATTGGTGTGTGCCTGTATGTACATTCTCATGTGTATATGTGTGTGCACCACGTGTATACATGGACGTATACATGCGTGTACACACACGTTCATGTGTACACATGAAGTGCAGCTCTGCACATGCTCCTCGTGTGTGTAGGAGCATAGAACATGCAGACACTGTGTACGTGTGTGCACCCACTTGTATATACAGAATGCATATGCAAGTGCACGCGGGGTGTGTGCATAGATATGCTATGAGCATAAGTGCACATGCACACATACACTACACGCACACAGTGTACACATGGGTGCACAGTGCATGTGAATACGCACATGGGGTGCAGGCATATGCACTGGCACGTAAACACAGAGGTACACACAGAGCCCATGTGTCTATGTGCAAGTGCACATGTGTTTGTGCACACATGTATGTGCATGTGGTCAGAGGCGGGCAGCCCTGGGAAAGCTGGGAGGTGCGGTAACTAAATCTGAAGGGTACGTAGAGACCATGCTGTGCCTTCCACAGTTCCAGGGAAGGTGTGAGGTGCTGCTTGAGAATTTTAAATTGGGCCAAATGGAGCCTGGCAAAGTGCCCTGGGATTGGGACCAAGGGGCTGCTAGGTTATTAGTCCAAGGGACACCAGCTCTCCTCCTGGTCTGAGAACGTGTCCCCCAAGCCCTCGCCCACGGTATGGAGCACCCTTTCCTCCTTTCTCCCAGTGGGGCTCCTCCTCTAGGAAGTCTGCCTGGGTGCCCCAGGCTCACAGGCCAGCTGAAACACATGGCTTTCCCACTGTGTGTGTTGGGAAGTTTTCAGTGGCCTGTAACAGAAAACCCATAACAGAAAACCCAACTCAAGATGGCTGAAACCACAAAGGGAGTGGATTAGCCCAAGCAAAAGGAAAACCTGATGCTGTTGTGGGTTTTGGGTGAAGTGTGATGAGGCTGCAGCTCTGCTCCTCGGATTCTCCATACTTTGCCTCTTCCCGACGTGTTGACTTGGTCTTCGCGATGGCTCACTCCACGGGGCAGGATGATGTCAGCATCTTTAGCCCTCAATTGCATCCCACACGGTTCCTCCTCATCTGTGTCTTATACCTTATGGTCCAAGGTGACTGCTGGAGCTCCAGTTGTCACACCCACCTTCTGTCCTTCAGGAAGAAGCACAGGAGAAGAGCGGCCTACACAGCTCCTTAAGGGCACTTCCTGGAGGTTGCACACATCACTTCCTTTGCATCCCGTTGGTCACAAATTAGGCAGGCTGGGAAGTGAAGTCTTTATTCTGGCAACTACTCACCCAGCTAAAGACCCAGGATTCTATTCCCCAGGGGCCACTGGCAGCTCATGCTACAGATGCCATCTCCTAGGAACGTTTGGACTATTAGAGGCCAGACTACCCAGCACAGGACCTGCCCTTGGTTGTCAGCATTCAGCCCATGGGTGCCTCCTGAGGCCGTGGACTCTGAGATGACCCACACACTGTCCTACTTACAGTCAACCTACCGTCTGGCCAGGGGAGACAAACCTTGGACCCAGGACAGGGGTGGCCACAGAGATGGACAAATGCAGAGGGAGCTGTGGGATCCCTTCTTCAGATACTCCAGGTAGGAAGGAGGCAGGCAGGCCAGGACAGGGAAGACCTCCTGGTGGGTATGGGGCCTGTGCCCTGCAGACCACCCGACGGTGTCACTGTGACAGCAGCCCAACGTGGGCTGTCCAGATGAAAGAGTGGGTGGCCTGCTGTGGACACAGGAGGGAGAACAAAGTGGGCAGGAAGGCCCAGGGTCCTGAGGCCAGCGCCTGCCTGGTGTCCACAGGCTGGTGTCCCCAGTCTCCACACTCACCCACCTGCCCTGCCCAGCCAGCCCCCAGCAGCCCGACCCCACCCACGCTGCTGAGTCCTGCCCTCATTGCCTCGCCCCAGATCCTAAGAGCCACGGGTGCTCATTCTCACTCACCGGCCATGCAGGGAGCCGAAGTGTCATTTAATTAATTAACAGGTCCTCTGCGGCAGAAGGGAGCGAGTTTTTAGCACAACCCAGTTTGACTGCTATACCGGAGCACTTGGCAGGCAGGCACCTGAGTCCTGGCTTCCCGCCCCAGAGTGCCTGTGGGAGCAAAGCCAGTTCCCTCCCTAGTCACCCCCATGCAGGGGTCTGCAGAGAACCTGAGGAGCTCCTGTGTCGGTTTCAGGCTCCCGCCCGGTACCCTGGCTGTCCTCATCTCAGGCGACGCCGATGCAGGCGGATGGTGGACAGTGTTGGTAAAGAACTGGTCTGAGGGCAAAGCTGCACACTGGGAGGGTGACCACTGGCTTCAGGTGGTCCTGTATCCAAACCCAGCCCCTCCTGGACCCACCCCTGCCCTCTGGCTCAGCCTCTAATCGCTCATCTGTAAAGCGGGGGCCAACATCCCCACCCTGAGCATGTGCAGATAAACAAGGTGCCATTCCAGGACCTGGCAGGGGCCAGTGGAGAGTAGGTGCTCAGTAAACCCCAGATCCCATCCCTCATTTACTTTGGAGAGCTTCCAGTCTAAGGGGAGGGTGGCCCTGCTCTCAGACAACCCGACAGGGAAGACAGAGTAGAGTGAGAAGGCAGAGGCCAGGAGAAATGCTGCTGTCAGGGGTGCTCAGGGCTGGCTGCTGAGTCCGCTGGGCCCATGTCACTGCCAATGATGTCATATAATGACATCAGAGCCCCTGCCCCAAATGCTCCCCTGAGGAATGTTCCTGAAGCTTGGCCATCCCTGGGTTCCCATCCTTCTCTGGCTCTGAGGCCTTCATCTAAGACGATTAAAAACATTTAATTCACATGTGGAGTTCTATGAGTTTATAATTACATTTTTTTTTGTAGAGATGGGGTCTTGCTATATTGCTCAGGCTGGTCTCAAACTTCTGGCTTCAAGTGATCCTCCTGCCTCAGCCTCCCATAGTGCTGTGATCGCATGTGTGCGCCCTGTGTCCAGCTTGTGTTTATGTGTAACCATCACCACCTTGAGGACACAGAACAGTTTCTTCCCCTGCCCTGTGCCTTCTGCTTGCAGTTGCACCTCCCCCAGCCCCTGCTCCCTGCATCTCCATTGCTATAGATCTGCCTTCTTGTGAACGTCATGTGCATGGAGTGGCATGTACGTGTCCTGTGGACACTGGCTTCTCTCACTCAGAATAACACCATTGGCAACCACCGCGTTGTTGCATATCCAGAAGTTCGTTTCTGTTTCTGTTCACCACTGAGCTCTATTTCGCAGTGTGGATGGATCACAACTTGTTAAGTCACTCACTTGTTGAAAGATTTGGGTACTTTCTGATTTAAGGCTATTACAAATAAAGGTGCTATGAACATTTGTGTGAATATAAGTTTTTGTGACTATGTTTTGCTTCACTTAGGTGAGTACCTCGAGTGGGATTTCTGGTCCCTGTGGCAAACGCATGTCTAACTTGCTAAGAAACTGCCAACCCATCCTCCAGAGTGGCTGAGCCATTTTGCATTTCCATTGTAATGTGACTCAGTTCCAGTTGCCTTGAGTTCTTGCTAACACTTAGTAGGGTCAGTATTTTTTTTTTTTTTCAATTTTAGCCATTTATTTATTTATTTAATTTTTTATTTGTTTGTTTGTTTGTTTGTTTGAGGCAGAGTCTTGCTCTGTCACCCAGGCTGGAGTGCAGTGGTGTGATCTCGGCTCACTGCAACCTACATCTCCTGTATTCATACGATTCTTCTGCCCCAGCCTCCTGAGTAGCTAGGACTACAGGTACACACCACCAGCTAATTTTTGTATTTTTAGTAGAGACAGGGTTTCTCCATGTTGGCCAGGCTGGTCTTGAACTCCTGACCTCAGGTGATTTGCCCACCTAGGCCTCTCAAAGTGCTGGGATTACAGGCTTTAGCCACCACTCCCGTATTTTAGCCATTCCAATAGGTGTTGAATAGTATCTCCTTGTGGTTTGAATCTGTATTTCCTTAATGATGAATGATGTAGAATATCTTTCCGTGTGCTTATTTACCATCCAAATTTCCCCTTTTTTGAACTTTGTTGAGGTCCTTTGCCCTTTCTTCCCCCTTAACTTTTTATTTCAAAATAATGATAGATTCACAGGAAATTGCAAAAATAGTACAGAAAGAGAGTTCACTTAGTTTCACTTCATCTGAGAATGTCTGTATTTTGCCTTCACTCCTGAAGGCTGATTTCACTGGGTATAGAATTCTAGGCTGCAGTTCTTTCCTTTCAGCATGAAAATTTTCCTCTGCTTCCATCTAGCCTCTGTGGTTTCTGATGAGACATCCAAAGTCATTTGGATAATTTTTCCCTTTATAAATAATTCATTACTTTTTTTCTGCTTTCAAGATTTTTTCTTTGTCTTTAGTTTTTAGCAGATTGATTTGATGTGTCTGGAAATAAATCTCTTTGGATTTATACTGCTTGGGGTTCACTGATCTTTTGTATCTGTAGGCTTGTTTTTACTAAATTTGAGAAGTTTGCAACCATTATTTCTTCAAATATTTGTTTCTGTATTATAATCTTTTCTCCTCTCCCTGTGGGCCCTGATTGCATGAATGTTAGATTTTGATAT
This sequence comes from Rhinopithecus roxellana, assembly GCF_007565055.1. Lineage (NCBI taxonomy): Eukaryota > Metazoa > Chordata > Mammalia > Primates > Cercopithecidae > Rhinopithecus > Rhinopithecus roxellana. Next base: position 6,568,715 of record NC_044565.1, read on the forward strand.
CCTTCCACAGGTCCCACAGGTCTTTCACTCTTTTTATCTCCTGTTGTTTATATTGGGTACTTTCTATTGACCCATGTTCATATTCACTAATTTCTTCTGTCATCCCCATCCTGCTATTGAGCTCGTACCACAAGCATTTTTGTTTTGGTTAGGCACTTTTCAGTTCCAATGTTTTTATTTGGTTCTTCTTTGTCTCCCTCCCCCTCTTGCTGAGCTTTACTGTGTTTCCATTTATTTCAAGAGTGTTTGCCTTTACTTGTTGGATCATTTTTATAATAGCTGCTTTTAAGTCTTTGTTTGAATCCTAACAACTGTGCCATCTTGAACTGGCTTCTGTTTATTGTTTTGTTTTATGCAAAACACAAGTTGTCATTTTCCTGTCCTTCATATGCCAAGTCACTTTGGATCATATCCTGGAAAATTTGAATGTTATTGTATAAGGCCTTGGATCTGGTCTAAATCCTGTGGAGACGGAGATAACTCCTGTTTTAGCAGGCAATCTCCCCAGCTTCCTGGCTGCAAGTAGTTCTTCTCCTTCTCCGTCTCTCTCTCCTCCTTCTCCTTCTCTTTTCCCCCCTCCTACTCCTCCTCTTTCTCCTCCTCCTTCTCGTCCTCCTCCTCTTCCTCCTCCTCCTCCTTCTTGAGACAGTGTCTTGCTCTGTTGCCCAGCCCAGTCTGGAGTGCAGTGTTCTGATCATAGCTTACTGTAACCTGGATCTCCTGGGCTCAAACAATCTCACCTCTGCCTCCTAACTAGCTAGGACTACAGGTATGCATCACCATGCCTGGCTAATTTTTAAAAATTCTTATGGAAATCAAGTCTCACTCTGGGTTTGAGACCCAGGCTGGTCTCAAACTCCTCACTTCAAGTGATTCTCCTGTCTTGGCCTCCCAAACTGTTGGGATTGTGGCATGAGCTAGCACACCTGGCCCCGGCTGCAAGTTCCGACCAGTCTTTCATGGGCTGTGATTTCTATGCCAGGTCAGTGTTTAAGGCCTTTCAGGGCTCTTCAGATCTGTACTGTGGCCATTCTGTAACTTGGGCAATGTCTACCCCACATAGTTTCTCCAAGTGTGTGGTAGGCTGTTTAGGGTCCATGTGTGCTCAGCTTGGCACTGGTCCTAGACAATCATAAACAACTTGATGGTGTCCCCTTCCCAAGCTTCCTCAGTGCCCTCCCTTACACCTCTGTTCACTGGGATTTCCTCTTGTGGTCTTCTGGCCAAAAGGAAGGTTTCCATTAGGACACTGTTTTGTGCACTCCCATGTGTGGGCCAAGTGGGCCAAGGATAGAGGGAAAAAGAAAAAAATCAGGTTCACCCCATCTTCCTGAGAGCTCAGCTCCTCTGATTAGAGAGGAAGCTTCCCTCCTGGGGTCTGTAAATGCCCGGGGGCCCCCTGCTGCCCTGCCTGCAGGACACTGCACCTGGGTTGCCTGGGGCTGGGGTGTGAGATAACAGAAAGCACAAAAGAAATGGAAATCTCTCCCACGCTCTTTCTGAGTTAGGAGCCAGAGCCGGAAGGAGCTTTCTCCATCTCCCTCTGTTGGTGCTGATGCCCACTTCCAGACTCAGGTCGCCTTGAGTCCAGGCTGGAGGACACCAGTGGGGAGAATGTAGGAGACTTACCATGGGCTTGGGACTGCTTCAGATGTAAATTTTCCTCCCCAGTTCACCCACTAGCACTGACTTTTGAGAGTCCTCAAAAGTCAAAAGTCAAAAGGTAGCTACTGCCTGTCCAGGTTCATAGCCTCATTCTGTGGGGGAGGAAGCTGGCGTGTGTGTGCTCCATCTTACCCAGAACCAGAGCCCAGGGTACTTTTACACAGACTCTTCCTCCCCACGCCTCCACTGCCCAGGGGCTCCCATCTGTTCCCAAACAGGAGGAAAAGGAAAAAGAGGGCAGAGTTCATCCCCTCCATCCCTTTTCCATCTTCCAAACAGTGAAAAGCCACAGATTCTCCACCTGTGGACAGTTTGAGGCTGCAGGCCATGGAGTGCCTGCCCACCTCGCCAGGATTCCAGTTCAGGCAGGAACTGGACAAAAGGCTCTGTTTCTCCTGGGACTTCTCTTGCCTCTAGACCACTACAAACAAACCCTTTGGCTGGATTAGCCTCTGCAAGCTCCACCACCCAGAAAATCCTTTGGCTGGGATGGCGGTCAGGTCAGGGCCCAGATGTGCACCAGTTGGGGCTCCCACCCTCTACAAGACAGAGACTCAGAGAGGCTTCCAGACCCCAAGAGCCATGGTGAGGTTACCAGGGAAGGTGAAGCGAGAATGGGCCTTCATGGAGGGGGATGGACCAAAGGGCAGGGACAGCAAAGAGTCCTAGTGACACTGAGCACATCTCTGCCTCTAGGCCTAGCTCTGGGACTCAGGCCCAGGAGCCAACAAGGTGTCTGTCCTATGGCCTCCCCGGCCTGAAGAGCCTTTTCCACCTGCTCTGCACCTGCTCTGCACACCAGGGATCTGCACTGTCTCCTCCCGCAGTGACCCCCTCTAGCCCCAAGGCCCCTGCTGCACCTGCTATATTTGCTGCATCCGCTGCTGTGCCTGGACCTGCCCCATGCTCTCCTGACCTCCCAGCCCCCAATTTCCAGGTTTCCTTGATTCCATCCCAATGTGGCTCACCTCCTTTCTCTGCTTCACAGCCCCACTCTCACCTCCCAGGTGTGGCCATGCCTCTGCCCAGCCTTGCACTCTCATCTCACAGGTGCGGCCACGCCTCTGCCTAGCCTTGCACTCTCATCTCACAGGTGCGGCCACGCCTCTGCCTAGCCTTGGCATTTTGTGCTATCCATACCCCTGCCCCGGGACGTCCCACCCCAACCCTGCAGGGAGAGCATGAGGGCTGGCAGAGGCTGTGGCCCAGAAAAGCCAGGACCTGGGCTCTGAGCAGCCTAACCTGGGGGTCTCGAGGCCTCTGAGGAGGCCTGGGCTGTCTATGGTGGGGCTTGGTCACTTTGCCCTTTCCAGCCTCAGTCTCCCCCTCCATAAGATGAGGGGAACCAGCACCACTGCATGGACTGCAAGTTTCCAAGGACTCTGCCCACTGCTGCAGTACAGGGTCACCCAACTCCCACCTCAATGCCACCGTCACTTTGCCTGAGCGGGCAGGGCAGGACACCCCGGGCCCCATGGCGGAAAGAGGTTCACTGGGGCAGCGGGGACCCTGGGGCTGAGGAGTGAGCAGGTCTGGCTGCAGGGCTTGAGAGGAGCTGGGACCTCCCCTGGTTTATGCTAATAAAGTGACACTGTGCTCCCATCCGGAGCTTCAGGGGCTGACCCTGACTGGGAGTGCATTCATGTGCCTGCGGTGGGGCAGGGGAGCCCCAGGGACTGCTGGCTCTGGCTTCTCTCCTGTGCTGTGCCATTTCTGTCATTCAGTCACTCAACAAAGTAGGAGTAGAGTCACACTCCTCCTGCATGCCAGGCACAGTGTCGGGTGAAGGACCCACCACAGGAGTAAGTGAGACAGGGGGCCCGCCACGGCGTAGCCAACGTGTAGCACTGGCCAAGCCCAACCTGTCCTCTGTGCCTTGGCACTGTCCTGCTGCCCCCTCTGCCCTGTGCAGACCTGGCCTCCTGGGGCTCCTGCTCCACCCAGGGGAGCCAAGGCAGCTCCGACAATGGCCATGTCCCCTCCTACAGGCTTCATCCCTCCTTCAGGGCCTCCTACAGAGCCTCACCATGGGACCCTGGTTGGCTGATGGCCAGAGACCCCAGCACTGCTTCCTGGAGCTAGGGGAGGTGGGCTGTGATGGCTAGAAGCACCTCTCAGCACTTGGCAGCTACTCTCCAACCTTGTTGTGGCTTGCACACCCTGAGCAGTGTTCAGCTTCACAGGGCCCAGGCAGCCCTTTAGTTTCCAAGCAGGCCCGACGTCCCAGAGCTCACCACAGCCGGGCTAGATGCCGATCTCCACTCAGAGGGGAACAGAGCCCAACTCAAGCCTGTTCAAACAAAAAAGGAGCTAGGACCCCGTACACTCCCTGAAACAACTAGCTGAAGGTCTGGGTGGATCCAGCAGCTTGTGGGGGTGGGCCATGGGGTCTCATCTTGCTCCCCAGCTCTCCAACAAGATCCCCCCTGCTGGTAGACAAGCTAGTGGCACAAGGCCTTCAAGACCCATGCCCACCGATGCAATGGCCCCAGCTGAAAGATTCAGAAAAGGCTGGGAGGCCCCAATCTTGGGAGCATCAGGAAGGGTCCACCAAATTCAAACAGAATGGGGTCCCCATGGGAAAGCAGGCTTACGCCTGGAGCAGATTCTGAGGTGGGCGTTTGCCTGATGGACATTTATTGGGGAAAGCTGGTAGGGGCAGTTCCTGTCAGGAGGCCGAGCAGGAGAATGGACTGGGCGCTGTGGTCCTGGGGCCTCGGCCAGCCCCATAGCGGCGCCTGGGGCTGAGATGCCCCTGCAGAGCTGTGCCAACCTGGGGCAAGAGGTCCAGGACAGGGTCAGCCAGTCCCGGGGTGTAGCCTGCCCTTGGGTGGGGGCAGCAAGGAAGTTCCTTCCAGTCAAAGGCCATTCCCTGAGAGGGACCCAGCTAGGAGCTGGCAGCGGGTGACTCTCAGCAGTGGGAACAGGGTCTCCATGGAGGCTTCTCCAAGTCCAAGGCCAGGCAGGGGACAGGCTTAGAGCAGGAAAGCAAGCACTCCTGAGTCTTCTGCTAGCCAGGGCAGCTCTCTGCCGGGGGTCCAATCGGCTGTTCGTGGCTCCCTTGCCCACCTGAAGCCTGAGGCTCATGTGGGCTTGACTTACAACAGCTGAACTCAAAGCAAAAATAGAGGACGGAACGCAGCTGGGGGAAGAGCCAGGCTCTCAGGAGGACATGGGACGGGGGAGCCCACACAAGGAGGATCGCACATGTCCAAACATCAGCACAGCCCTCGGCAGCGTGCAAAACCCTCACAATAGCCCTGTGACGTGGAGGGGACCTGTGCCGTGGGATGCTGGAGAGGGACAGTTAAAGCCAGGGAAGTGCCAGAGGAGGGCTGAGGACAAATCCTGCCTGGGCTTTCAGGATCCTGGAAGCTTCTCCTACCTCGGGGCTCTGCTGAACCTGACTCCGGCCTCGCAGGTGGCCTGGGGATGGGAGGCAGATGGGCCGCACTGGGGGAGACCTGGCTCCAAGCTCGGTGGGGTGCTGGTTGCTGGCGCAGGAGTGAGCACAGGGCTCCATTGACACCCAGCTGTCCGGCTGTCCTGGGCCCAGCCCCATCTGGGTCCCTGGCCCCTGCCCCCTTACCCATCCCACCCCAGGCTCTGTACCCAGCTGGGAGGCAGAGACCACGCTGCAAAGCACTGCAGTGACTCACGCGGCTCCTCCTCACTTTATTTTTATCTCCATCGAGCCCTATAAATACAGCAATGATCACCAAATACAGTCAATATTCCCAGCACCTCCCGCCCCCAGCGCTGGCCCACCGTCACCAGGGGGAGGCCAGTGAGCAGCCCATCCGCACAGCAGGGGCACCGAATGGAGGGGCAGCGGTTCCCCGACCTCCCCCAGGATAGAGCTGCATCCCCTTGCCTGGATGGTCTGGGATCCCCCTTCTTTCTTTTCAGTTCCAGTGCCAAGAACGAATAGCATATTTTCCTCTGCTGGGGACCCTGCTGTCCGTTTTCCTGTCTGAGGTGGGAGTGAGAATCAGGGTGGGTTGTGTGCGGTCGGCTCCCAGTGTCTGCTCCGGGTGGTGGGATGGGCAGGGGATTTGCTGGTTTTGGTTGCTGCTGCCCCCAAGCGCCTGGGTCAAGGTCCTTGATAAACATTTTTGAGGTGAGTGAAGGACTGAGTGAGTGCATGGATGGTCTGAGACCACAGCTTTGCATGCCCAAAATGAGGGGCTAGGTGGGGATGATGCCACAGTGCTCATCAGAGCACCTGCTGCCCCTCACCTCCCAGCAGCCACTGGATGAGACAGGAAAGGTCCCAGTCCCCATCACAGATGGGAAGGCCTCCTTACTTCTGTCAAGGCATGGATGGAAGATGGGGCCTGGAGGCCAACCTCGCAGGGTGGACAGGAGGCACCCAGGTTGAGGTTGGGGCTTGGAAACCCAAAATTCCACACACATGGCCCCCCATCTGTGCCAAGCTTCACAGACATGTTTCCACATGGCTAGTCTCAAGTGCCCATTTCTTGGACAAGAAAGTCAGGCCCAGAGAGGTAGAGTGACTTGTTCAAGGTCACACAGCAAGAGAGAGCTGAGGTTTGAACCTAGGCTTGCTGAGATTTTCATCCATGCCCAGAGATGAAGCTCCTAGTGCCTTTAGAAGCTGAGTCTCGCCTGGGTGAGGCTAGGCCGGGGGGCAGGCCACTGCCCAGCCGCTCAGACAGGCTCAGGGCCCTCAGCTGCTGTCCCCCGCCACTACCACTGAGGGTGCCCCCCATTAGCCCCTGCCCACTGGGTCCCCACAACCTGAAGTCCTGCCCCAGGCCCCTCTCTGTCACCGTGAGCTCCACACACACTAGGGGGAGGAAGGGAGGGGTAGTCCTCCATGCCAGAGAATCGTGGGGTCACATGGAGCTGCAGAGGTGCCTCCTCTCCTGAAGGCAGTCCTACCGCCCACAGCTCCAGGAGGGCCCCTCTCTGAGCACGCCAGGGCCCAGAAACACCCCCACCTCAGCCTTCTTAACAGGTCCAGCTGGAAGTTGGTTCCTCCTTGATTGAAAAGGGGGCTGCAGGCAGGCCCCTTCCTCTCCTCTGTCCATGTGAGAAAGTGTGTGCATGTGTGTCAGAACATGAGCGTCTGTGTGTGAGTGTGTGCATGTGTAAACATGCACGTCTGTGCACGTGAGGGAGTGGTGCATGTGTGAGAACATGCGCGTCTGTGTGTGAGAGTGTGTGCATGTGTAAACATGCATGTCTGTGCATGTGAGGGTGTGTGCATGTGAGTGAACATGTATGTCTGTGCATGTGAATGTGTGCATGTGTAAATACGCATGTCTGTGAATGTGAGAAGGTGTATGCATGTGTGTGAGAATTTGCGTGTCTTGTGTGAGGGAGTGTGTGCATATGTGTCAGAACTTGAGTCTGTGCATTTGAGGGAGTGTGTGTATGTGTGATAATGTGCGTGTCTGTGCATGTGAGGTAGTGTCTTCATGTGTGTGAGAACATGTGTATCTGTGTGTGTGAGGGAGTGTGTACATGTGAAAACACGTGTGTCTGTAAATGTGAGGAAGCGTGTGTACGTGTGATAATATGTGCGTGTAATGGAGTGTGCGCCTGTGTGTGAATATGCATGTCTGTGCGTGAGGGAGTGTGTGCATGTGCGAACATGCTTGTCTGCATGTAAGGAAGTGTATATGCATGCACTCTGGGAGGTGTGTGCATGTGTGTGGGGAGTGTGCACATACATGTGTGAACGTGTGTCTGTGTGTGAATCTGCATGTGAGGTAGTGTGTGCATGTGCATGAAAACACACGTGTTCATGAGCTGTGTGTGGGATATTTTGTGCATATGTGTAATGGAGTGTTGCATGGGTGTGAGAACATGTGTGTGCATGCATTGTGTCTGCACATGTTATTCAGGGAGCATGCACATGTGTGTGACAACGTGTGTCTGTGTTGCATGTGCTATGTACATGTCTGTGCGTGTATGTGTGAGAACGCATGTGCATGTTCTGTAGGTCTATGCATGTGTGTGAGGGAGTGTGAACGAGTGGTGTGTACATGTGTGTCTGCATGTGTGTGCATTTCAGGATTGTGTGAATGTGTGTGTGTGTCTGCGCGTGTGCATTGCAGGGGTGTGTGTGAATGTGTGGTGTGTGTGCACGAGTGTGTGTGTGTCTGCTTGTGTGCATTGCAGGGGTGTGTGAATGTGTGCTGTGTGAGTGTGTGTGTCTGCATATGCATTGCAGGAGTGTGTGTGAATGTGTGGTGTGTGTGCATGTGTGTGAGTGTATCTGCATGTGCATTGCAGGGGTGTGTGTGAATGTGTGGTGTGTGTGTGTGTCTGCATGTGTGCATTGCAGGAGTGTGTGAATGTATGGTGTGAGTGTGTGTGTGTCTGCGTGTGTGCATTGCAGGAGTGTGTGTCAATGTATGGTGTATGTGCATGTGGGGCAGGGTGGATGCGTTTAGGGGAGGACCTCAGCAGGGTAGGAATCTCACTCTACAGCTTTGCCAACACCCCAGGAGGCCATCACACCCTTAGGTTTTGGGGGCATGCTCTGACAGCTTGGTAGGAGGTGTAGGTTAGAGGAGGAAAGGCAGGAGATGGCCGTGGGGAAGGGGAGGTGTCCTCTGCCTCAAAGGAGGGATGGAGCCTGGGAGGAAGCCACAGGTCCCCCCCAGCCCCGCCCTCCCCCTGCAGCCCTCGCAGGCCAGGCCAGGAGCCCCTGCCCCACTGGAGTCATGCCTGGCACTGTCCTGGCTGCCCTTCCCAGGAGCTTGGCCCCGAGCTTCTCCCTGCTCCAGGCCAGGGCCCACCAAGCAGCAGGTGCACCCCCCACCCCACACCTGGCGGTACAGGAGCCTGGTGAATGCAAGACAGGTTCAAGGGCCTCTTGCGGCCACCCTGCTTCCCCTACAGGGAAACTGAGGTCCAGGGAGTTGGCAGTAATGCCCCAGGGCCACCCCAGGCTTCATGAGGACAGTGCCATGGGTTCAGTCTGCGAGTCTGGAGCCAGGCCCCAGCAGGGACGAGCGGCAGGGCCCTGGACTCCCGGGTGGGCAGGCAATAAGCCCTCCTGCGACAGCATTGCTTCTCTGAGGGGCAATGCGGGGTGGGCGAGGGGCCACCTGGTTTGCCCCCCTGCCGGAAGACTCAGCTCTGTCCTCCCGCAGGGAATGGTGCCCCACGCTGAGAATCAGAACTGAAGACACAGCACTCATTTTCCAGATGGGAAAAGGGAAAAACAGCAAAATCCCAATGTTGCTCAGGGCCGGGCCCGCTGGGCAACTTCTCCCTTGGCCTCCTGCTGTCACCACAGAGCATCACCTGGGCATGGCCGCCCTGCTGGGGGCTGGATGCTTGTCCAGGGTGGTGACTGCTCCTTCCTGGGCCCTTCCACACATGGCACAGGGGAGCTGCGTTGGGTCCGTACCGCTGATTTGTCTTCATGATACCAGCGAGTTCTCTCCCTGCAACCTTGATGAAAATACAGGGAGGGGCCTGGGCGGTCAGGAAGATTCTACCCAGGAATGTGGGCTGCCCGTGGACTGGAGGCCACCATCCCATGGCCCCCGAGGCTCTGGGAGCTCCTGGCACGCAGCCCAAGGGAGCACCGTGACGAGATCCAGCCTCGATGACTTTTCTCTTGACTTCCCTGACCTCCCAGGGACCAGACGTACTTGTCTGTCCTGGTGCTGGGCCCCTCCCAGCTCTGTACCTAGGTCCCATGGAGCTGGGGAGAGTGATGGAGCACAGGCCCCGGGTCACAGGGGGAATGCCTGGCCCTGCCCTCAGCACCTCATCTGCTCTTCAGAGCCCATTTCTCAGCCACGGGGAAACTGGGGTCTCTGGTTCAGAAAAGGATGATGGCACTGCAGAGAGTAGTGGGGACCCCAAGGGCAGGGGAGATGCCATCCCGATGAGGGCAGGGCTCTGGCCCCTGGAGATTTTCCCACAATCCAGTGGGGAGGGAAACACACTGACTGGGGAGCCAGGAACTCAGTTCTGCCCCCACCGCTGGGTGGCTTTGGGGGCCACTTCCCTGCTCTGGGCCTCAGTTTCCTCCAGAATACTCCAGATGATCCCCAAGACCCCTTCCAGCTCAGTCGCTCTAAGTCTATCATTCATTCATTCACCTTCTATCTAATTCATTCATCCAACAAACATACAATGAAGCGCAGTAACGGCCAGGTGCCAGCAAGGAGGAGTTCCTCCGTTCAGGGGTGGGAGGACAACACCGTCAGCACCAGGCAGGCAGGAAGGTTGGGCCTGCAGAGCTCCAAGGAGGCTCCGGAGCTGGGCCAAGGGGTCAGGAAGGCTTCTTGGAGCTGGTGGTAAAGGGTGTGCAAAGGCGCAACCTTAAAGGATGAGCGGGTTACCTCCAGGGAGAAGCCCAGGCTGTGCCAACGCAGGAGCTGGAGGCGGGCGCCTGGAGAACCAGGGGCACCGGCTGCTGTGGTCAGAGGCCTGGGACGCCGGGCAGGTGCTCGGATGTAAGCCTGGCGTGATGCATGGCCCCAGAAGGCCTCAAGCAGGCAGTTTCCCAGGGAGACCAGGTGTGCAAACCAAGCAGAAAGGGGCACTGCAGGGCAGGGCCTGGGGCCAGGCATACCCTAGGACCCTTTCTGCTTCCACCAACAACCCAGGAGGTGCCCCCCACCCCGCACAGTTGCTTTCAGCCCACACACAGCACTGTCGTGAGCTTTGGCAGCACGCTTGCTGGGGAGGGAGCCCCTGGAAGTACAAACTGTTGTGATTTTGCAAAACAGTGTTCTCTCTGATTTTTACCTTAGCTTGTTAGCATCTTGTTACCGTGTCTCCCTGTGTGCAGAAGTTGGGGTGTTTTGGGTTTCTGGGTGGGGATGGAGGCTGATTTCAGCACAGCAGAGTCAACGCCAGCTTCTGTGAGTACAAGAATGTTTGTGACTGTATGTGAGTATATCTGGGACTGCATTTGTGTGCAGATGTGAAGAGAGGTGGGGGACAAAGGAGGGAGGAGGCGTGGGCAAGTCCCCACATGCCATGTCTGGAATAGGAGTTGGGGTAGAAAGTGATGCAGGAAGTGGATGTGGCAACCTTCTCCAGCAGCCATGTTAGAGCCACATTGCTCCTGCCTGGCAAACTCCTACTCATCCTTCAGCACCCAGCCCAAATGCTCCCTCTCTGGGAAACCTCTCCAACACCCCAGACAGAATGCAGTGTTTCCTCTTATCACCTTCTAACAACAGTCTCATGGCCCAGCAGTGACCCCTTTGGCTGGTCTGCCACCTCTTCAACTTCCGAGATACCCTGAAGGCATCATGCTGTGTTGTTAGCTCCCATGTCTGTCACTGGTGCTTGGCATCCATGCAATATGTCAATGGCAAATGCTCACCCACACACAACCCATGAGCCCACATGTTCCAGGGCTTCCAGAGGGCCAGGCCCTGTGCTCAGGGCTGTTCCAGGCTTCCCTGGCATTGACTCACTCAAGCCTTGTTGAGTTGGCTCAACTTGGAGGTTGGCTCCACGGAGCTGGGAACTTTTTGGTGTGCATGGCACTGATGAGGAGGCTGAGGCTCTGGACAGGTGTTTGATGGGCTGGGCCACCCAGCAGGCACACGGTGGAGCCAGGGGTCAAACCACACTCCCTGCCTCCAGGCTGAAGGGGCTCCAGGGTTTGGCTGGGAGGCTGGAGCTTCTGGTGGCTCAGCTGGAGGGAGCACAGAGCAGGGAGGAGGGAGATGAAGCACATCTGTCCCTAAGCAGACCCTCATTGCCGAGAGAATAATATGTGCCTTTGCAGAGCAGCTCATAGGATAACAGGTGGGTTGTGTTAGCCAAATGCGTCCCGGCATGGGACTTCTTCAGCTGCTGCCCCTCGAGGGATGACTTGGCTCAGCTCCTTGGAGAAGCTGCAGAGGCAGGGCCAGAAGGGAGAGCGTTTGCCCTCGGCCCTGCCCTGAGTGCTCACCAGGTCTCCCCCAGGGGAACCCAAAGTTCAGGGCGCAGTCTTCTGCTGTTTCTGCCTGCCCCCAGCCTGAGGGATGAGGGCATGTCCTGTCCCTCCGCAGGCCTAGGGCTGCCCTCTCGAGGCAGTAGAGGTGGCCGCCTTCTCCCTCCCCAACACTCAAATGATCCCGTCATTTGCTCGTCTTCCTCATCCATGCACAAGCTCCGCATCCATCCCCCCTCCACAATGGGATGAGGCCTCTCTCCTGGGACAATGCCCCTTCCTCAAACGCCCCAGGCGGATGTCTAGAATGCAGGAACGGGAGGCTGAGGGCCTGCAGCAGGCAGCGCCTTCGCCTCTGTCCTTTTCCTCTCACTCAACCCTTGTCCACTAGACTCAGTGACCCCCCGGACAAGAACGAGAGTTTTGGGACCTGCGTCTTCCCTCCTGTGGCTCCACGGCTGCTGGGCGATTCTACCTCCCAGCCACAGGCAGATGCGCAGGGGGGATGGCAGGGCGTGCTGCACCCACCATCGCACGGGGCAGCCACGCGGGCCTTAGATGACAAGAGGGGCCGGAAGTGTGGCTGCGTCAGGAGGAGAAGAGGGGAGCGTTCAGGGAGCAGCCGTCGCCACAGTCACCATGGTGTTCATGCTCACACCTCTCATCGCGGGCACTCAAACGTGGGTGCGTGCCCTCAGTCCCACTCACCAGTGACTCCTGACGGTTTCTAAGTTGTCCACCAATGAGCCAGGTGCCAGCATGCATGTCTAGGATGCTCACTGCCCCTAAAGTGCCCTGGTCTCATTCGGGTACCAGGTCTAAATCCAAACAGCGGACACAAAAGAACCACACATTCAGAACCAAATCGGGTGCTGTTGACTGTAAAAGAAGTGGTGAATGACACCATTTTCAAAGTCCCTTCAGAGCCTGGGCGCAGTGGCTCATGCCTGTAATCCCAGCACTTTGGAAGGTTGAGGCAGGTGAATTGCTTGAGTCCAGGAGTTTGAGACCAGCTTGGGCAACATGGCGAAATCCTGTCTCAAATACAAAAATACAAAAAAAAAAAAAAAAAAAAAAAAAAAAAAAAAAAAAAAAAAAAGAAAAGAAAAAGAAAAAGAAAAAGAAAAAGAAAAAAATATGAGCATGCACCTGTAGTCCCAGCTACTAGGCAAGCTGACATGGGAGGATCGCTTGAGCCTGGGAGGTCAGGGCTGCAGTGAGCTGTGATTGCACCACTACACTCCAGCTGGGCAACACAGCAAGGACCTGTCTTAAAAAAAAAAAAAAAAAGAAGAAGGAGAACAAAATAAAGTCCCCTCGGCTCACTAGTGACTCCAGAGGGCTATGACTTTGTGGCCATCACAGGCTGCATGTGTTGAGAGGGGAGATGCCACAACAAGGAGGCAGAGACCGGGCCTGGGGTTAGGGAACACGGGCTGGGCCCAGAGTGGCCAGGTGCTGATCTGGGACCCTGTGCCTGCCTCTCCTCTACCGGGTTTCTCACCTGTGGAATGAGGAAGAGCCAGGAGATGGGCTGTCTGACTTCTCCCCACCCTAAGCAGCTGGAGGGGTCAGGATGTGTCCACAGAGGACAGTGGGATATGGACGTTGCTGGCTCCTCTCTCTCCATGGTACTCACAGCTCACCTCCCAGAAACACTGCCCCTCAAGACTTGCCCATTTTGGTCTCCTCACTGAGGGGCCTTCCCTGATCCCCATCCCCCCAGGCGCCCCCACGCCCCTGATCCCTCCTGCACGGCCTCAGCACAGGTTCCCAGCACACATGTGTGTGATTTGCAGGTTGTCGACATTGGCCTGCCTGCCAGGTGGTGCACAGGGCTGTGTCCTGCTGCAGAGACTGCCAGGCAACCCCATCTTTCCCTTCTTACTCAGTGCAAGAGCCCAGCTCTTAGCTGAGAACACAACCCCTGGGGTGGAGACATGTCCTAGCCTCCCTTGCAGCTCGAAGTACCCAAGAGACCCAGCTGTGGCCAAGCGGGGCTGTAAGCAGAGGTGGGGTGTGCAAAATCCAGGCAGCATCCGCAAAAGCACGGTTTGCGAGGCTGGGAAGAGTATGCCATCGTTTCCTCCCTGCTGGCTAAAAGCAGACATGGTGGCTGGAGCTTCAGCAGCAGCCTTGCACCGTGCAGAACGCCTATTTGGGATTGACGGGGTAACCCAACTAAGGGGTCTGGGGTCCTGATGATTGTGAGGCCACCTTCCCAGTCCCACTGCCTACCTGGACATAAAAGTATAACATTAAAAGCAACCATCAATCGTTAGGCCGCCGTTATTTGGGTTGTTCTGTCATCAGCCACCAAATCAAACTGGACGGTGTCCCTAGATCCTAGCATGTTGCCTGGTGTGGAAGTAAAGCTTGTTGAATGAGTGAAAGAGGAGACAGGCTTTGCCGACGAGATGAACTGTGGCAGGGAAGGAAAGGGCAACTGCACCCAGCAGCAAGCCTCGCTGTGGCTGTGGAATCTGGGCGGACCGCGCCCTTGCAGGGAGGAGACTCCTCCAGTCCCCTTATCCCCACCTGCTGATCTCAGGCTCAGGGATGCCAGGCGGGGGCTGCGGGGTGGGCAGCATTCCCAGGAAGGGTGCCAAGTGTCCTTTCTTGGACGATGCATTAGCAAGAACAGCACTCCACATGCTTGTTGATGGATTTTCTATTCTTTTACTTCATTTTTCTTTTCGTCACTCCTGCTCTGTGTTAAACACCTTGGGAGGCTGTTATGTGTATTAGGCTGGAGTTGGTTTCTAAGAGCCTGGTCTCTGATGACACAGACTGAGTCTTGAATGGTCAGACCCCTGCCATGCGCTGGGGCTGTGTCAGGCCCTTCCCAGAGACTCCCACGTGTTCCCTCATGACACTGCCCCTGCGTGGGTGACGAGGGAATGAACCGCCACCCTCCCACACACCCCATGCCCTTGGTTCTGCTCAGCCCTTTACCAACCTCGCTCCTGGGCAGGCCTCATGAGTGCTCAGCTCCTGCATTGCGGCTTTGGTAAACAAGCCCAGAGAAGGTGTGCCTTACGTTGAACATCACACAGCAAGACAGGGTTTGGTTTGGTGTTAGGACCAAAGTTTCTTCTCCTCCCCATCTTTTTATCTTTTAAGATGTGGTTGGAAGCCTGGGCTGCATGGGGACATGTGGAAAATAGGCAGCTGGGAGTGTGGCTCCCGCGCCCTCACTCCTCACAAGCTCCTCCAGGCTGTTCCAGGTGTGAGGCACTTGCTGTGTGTGGGGCCACAACGCGCCCTTGGGGCCTGCCCGCAAGGAGCCATCATTGTTGGGGAGCAGGACACAGCTAATAGAACGAGGTCCCACCCCATGAGCTTAGGAGCCCAAATCAGCCATAATAGACGTGGCACTGGCTTGAGTTACAGAAAACCTAACGAAATCCAATGAGGCAGCCCCATAAAGCGAGCAGGGGCTTGTTCTCCCAATGGTGATGAGTCTGATGGTGGCCATCGGGGCACCAAGGCAGCTGCTCCCATCCTCAGCTTGGGACGCTGCCTCTTGCTGGCCACATGGCTGCTGTCCTCGGGATGCCATGCCCACACTTCAGGCTGGAGCAAGGAGAAAGGAAGACTCTTGTCAGTGAGGTGGGCGGCCACAGCTGCTCCTTCCAAAGGACCAGGAGGCTCGATTGTGCCTCCTGCGGTCATCCCCTGGGCAAACAGTTTCACAGCTGGCCCCAGCTGCTGGTGAGGCTGGGTACATTGATGCCTTGAACAAAACTGGGGTTCTGTTGCTAAGGCACAAAGGAAGCCTTGGTGACAGTGAGGGCGGCTCGGCGGGGTTGATGGGTGCAGGAATCAAGGACTGAGTGCCTTTGTGGAGCAGAAGCTGTGTTGGGAGCAGAGCAGGAGGTGCAAAGGCCTTTTTCTGTCCAGGCAGGGGCTGCAGGGGAGCAAGGGGTGGTCTCCTGAGCAGGTGACATTGGAGCTAGACTGCAGAGGGTAGAAAGGAAGGGTGGGAGGGCAGGGAAACTCACAACAAATCCACAGGTCGACAATGACCTGGAAATTCGGCTTAAACCCCAAGAAGTCCATGCTACTATTCACAGAGGGAGTGTTTCTGGGGTTGGCTTTAGTGGGTGCTGCCTCAGTGTTCCTTCTGAAGGCCTTGGAACCACTCCCCAACCTTGTAGCCCACATTCCCTCTGGGACCTGGAATGGTAGATCCAATTTGGGGGGTGCCAGCTGAGAACCAGGCAATCCCCGCCCCCTTGGGTAACAGAACTCAGCGTGCAGGGACCAATTCCACTTATTCACCCTGCTGGTCTCGCCAGTTGGCCAAGGGCTGGGACCAGAGCTCTTCACCGGGGTCCTGCTTCTCTGGAGGAAGGAGAGAGCAAAGAGCTGCCCAAGGTCATGTGATGAACTCTTCCAGGGAGGGGCAGAGATGAGGCAAGGGAGGGGAGCCCCGGTTCTAGGCCCAGGCAGCTATTGGCTATTTCCCTCGTCCCTTCCCGGGGATCCCTTAGCATCCTCCTTGCCCTATCCATCGGCTCAGCCTGAGGCAGCGGGCTCCTGGCTCTTCCACGGAGAGGTTTGCCTTCCCTGACTTGCTGTGGGGCACTCAGGCGGGCTCAGCCCAGATTTCGGAGGAAGCAACAGGGATGGGGCTCCTCCTCTGGTGGTTCCTGCCCACACTAGACCATTCCCCTGCAGTGTCCAAGTACAGAAACATCCCCATATATGCCTTGTATGGTCAAGCAAGCGGCTCCTGGAGGTGGTCTACCCTGGGGGGAAGAGGGCTTCACTTTTCTCTCCTTTCCACCCCTGAACACGGAGCTGTCAGAGGAGGCTGAGTGAGGTGGTGGCCAGACAGACAGTGCCAGCCATGGAGGGGGAGGTGGATGCCGTACTAGGCACTCAGTATCCTCAGTCCGGACTGCCAGCTCTGACAGACATTGGTCCTGGCGAACCTTGCCCTTCAAGTGGAAGCTGGGGGTCAGCAGTCATGAGCATCCTCCCTGGATAGGAGCCGGCTTCCCTGCACTCTAGCTGTCCTAGCAGAATAGTGAAGCCCTGTCCAAATCCTGGCTGGGCTGCAAGATAGGCACACACCACTGCCTTCTGGGGGGCCAGGTGAGGCTCAAATACACCACAGCAAGGAGCCTGGGTGGGCCCAGGACAGGCCGGCCTGAGTACAGGCACGCTGGTGGGCATATACCCCTCTGCCCTCCCACCCATGTGTGCACACACACATTTGTGCCATATACTACTGTTCCCATGCTCACACCAGGGCACACACTTGTGCCAGCATACACACACCTGTGCACTTGCTCCTGGTGTCCAGGCACACTCCCTCAGCTCACAGACGTGCGCTGTGTGCACACACAGTACCACGCAGTGTCCACAAGCACACTTTCGTGTTAATGTGCACAGAACCCGTGTGGGCACACGTGCACAATCCTGGGCTGCAGAGAACCCCAGCCAGTGGGGCGGTGGCGGATGGGGAGGGCACGCCTCCTTCCCAGGAACTCAGCAAGGCTCTTCGCGAGAGCCCAGGGCTGCCCGCAGAGCTTTGGCGTGGGCCTCGCCAGCAGAGTAAGCACCATGAAGTGAGGGCGGCCGGAGACCCTCCCCTGGCCGGGGAGGGGCAGCGGACACATCACTCTTGCTCTCCTGCCTTGGGTGTGGCTCTTGGTTCACCTGCGGGGAAACAGGCTGAAAGGTGACCCTCAGGGCCCAAGGACACACACCCATTGTCCCCAGGTTGCTCCCAGGTTTCTTCTCCAGCGGGTCACGGGGAGAGGGAGGGGCTGGAGTCGTTCGGAAGCTCAGTGCCCGCAGGCAGAGCAGGGAGAGGGAGGCGCCTCAGGTCCCTGCGGAAAGAGGTCCCAGGAGGGTCTCCACAAGAGGGTCCCCACTCTGCGCGTCAGCTCCTCCCGGGAGGGGCTGCGACCTCGGGGAAAGGTCCCTCAGATGTCTTGAGACTCAGTTTCCTCGTTGGTGACACTGGGCGTCTGGAGTCCCCGCGGGACGTGCCAGTCCCCGTCCGAGCACGGCCCCACGCGGAGCCCGTGCCGCCAGATCTGGGGCCCGACGCCCGAGACGCGCAGGTGCCCGGCCCTGCCCTGGCCGAGACCTGCCTCCCGCGCAGCCCCGCAGGAGCTCGAGCTTCTAGGAGCCAGTGTGAGGTCCGGGCTCGGCCTGGGCTGGGCGGAGCCCGCTGCCGAAGCGCCTCAACGCCGGGCCGCCGCCCTCCGCGTGACCTCCACCTTCGCCGTCATGCCCATGTGCACAACGGGGAAACGGAGGCCCACCGCGAGGCAGGCGGGGACAGCCAACTCGCGCGCGCACCGGCAGAGGCCTATTGGCCCAGCCGCCCGCCGTCCGCGCCGCTTCCGACTCCGCGCGAGGGCCTCTGGGGCGGGTAGTCCCCGCGCGCGTCCGGGCTCGGCGGCCATTGGCTGGTGCGGGAGGGGCCGCGCACGCCGGCGGCGGGAGGGGCCGTCACGTGATGTTTGGGTCCCCGCCCCGCCCGCCCGCCCGCCGTGAGCGCACGGAGCGGCCCGCGAGCCACCGAGGCCCAGGTGAGGCGGCAGCGGTGGGGCCGGGGCCTGGTCGGGGCCGGACGTGGGGCAGCGAGGGCGAGGCGGCCGGGGGCCGGCGCGGGGCCCGGACCCCAGCGGGGGTCGCGGCGTAGCGTGGGGCTCGCGGGAGGCCCGGCGGGGGGCGGGGCCGCGCCAGTGGGGAGGGGAGGGGGCGGGGCCGCGCCGGGGGTGGACCCGAGGGGCGCCGGGGACCCGGAGCCGCGGTCCCGCGAGAGCGCCGTGTTTCGGGGACCGGCCCGCGGGCACATGCGCTCCTCGGCGGGTCCTTGCGCGCTGTCCAGACCCCAAGTCAGTGGGCTCTGGCCCGGGCGGCCGGTGCCTGCATCTGGAGGTCAGTGGCGTCCCGGGGAGCGCCCCGGCGCCTACTTGCTGGGTGCAAGAGATGGTGCCCTTCCACTCAATAGCGGAGCCCGCCTTCGAGACTGAGCTGGGGACCCCGCCACTGTGTGCTTGCCTCTCCACGCCTTTCTGTCCCTTCTCCAAGTTGTAAGAAGGTGCTTCCTGGGTACTGGGGCGGGCGACATCCCCACCAGGGACTTTCAGGTGATGCTGATCTGTGCTGCCCCCGCAGAAACTCTCCAGGGACCTCGTGTTTGTTGCCTCATGGCGCAGTCCTCCTGCTCTGGAAGCTCTATCTGTGATGTCCAGTGTGGCAGCCCCTAGGCATGTGTGGCTGTTTATATTGACCTTAACATGAAGGATTCAGGTCCTCCGTGCCTGTGGTCACATGTCAGACACTCAGTAGCCACACGTGTCTGGTGGCGGCTGTGTTGGACAGCGCGGGTAGGGAACACTGCTTATCACAGGAAGTTCTGTGAGCCGTGGTGCTGCTCAAAATGGGCCTCGCCCGTGCTTCTCCGCCCATGCTCTGCCCATGCTTCTCTGCCCCTCATCCTGCCAGGTGCCTTTCCAGCCACACCTGGCGCCCTTTCCTTCCTCTGCTGCACACTTGCCTGCTCTTTTAGTTCCTGGCTCGCTCCTGGCTTGGTGGCAGCTCCGCTTCCGGCATGTGTGAGCTCACCTTTCTGACCACTCTCCTTCCTACAGTATTTCCTGTTTGTCATTGTTGCTCATCTGCTTGTTTTCTGTTTTATCTTTAGTGTCTGTGAGACTGGGATGGGGATTGTGGCTTAGAATACCCCCAGTGCGGACCTAGTATTAAGTTGAGAGTTTCGCTGAAGTTTGTTAGTACTGAAGTGCTTCTGCCGACTGGACCTCTGCTTCATACAGTTCGAGCTTATACATCACAGCACCTCAGCAGAAGTCGTAGAACAAATGTTTGGACGCAGCAGCACGGGCAGTGAATGCAGGTGGCTGTGGGAGGCTGGCAAATCCAAGAAGAGTTCCCGGAGGAGGTTGAGTTTTGGCTGGGTCACCTCTGTTTCTCTCCTCCTCTGCTGACCTGGCCCCATGAACATCTGGCAGCCTGTGGCTGCTCTGACTCCATCTAGGAACCTTCCCTGGACATGTCCCCTGAGTCTGGCCCTCTGCAGATGCTGGGTCGAGAACCTAGACCTAGGCACTCCGTCTAGGGGCTCATGGGCTCCTGGGCAGCCAGGTGTCCCTGAGTCCCTTCCACAGCTCCTCATGGCCTGCAGAGGGAGGTCCTGGGTTTGGCTTCTGCTAGCAGCTCCAGACACATCTTCAGTCCCTGCTTGATGTCCCTGACAGTGCAGTCCTTTTTCCTGCACAGTCTGTGGCTTTTCTCCCTGGTGTGCCTGTCGATGCAGAGCCTTGTGCTTGGGATGCCCTGGCACTGCTCTGTTTGTCTTTCCTGTGTGCCTGTGAGCCCCTGTGGCCTAGATCTCTGCCGTGTCACCCTTGTGTCCTGAGTGCCCAGCCCAGCACTGAGAGTAGGATGGGCACCCAGCAGGTTTTAAAGAATAAATAAACTGGACATGTAAGGCTTCGAGCAGAATGTAGTGAAAAGTGCACCTGTGGAAGGTCATGATGCTGGAGCTTGAGACGGAATCAGGGAGTCACCTTCCAGGTGGGAGGAGTTGGGGAGTCACCTTCCAGGTGGGGAGGAAAGACACACACGCCTCAACCATGGCTGTACCAAGGCATTTACGACACGGCGTGGATGCATCCTTCCACAGTCCTGAAAAGGGTTGGTGAGTGTCTGCAGATCATGACATGAATGATACTAGTCATAGCACTTCCTGGTGCCAGGTGACCAGTGACCTGTGCTCATTACTCAGTTTATTCTCACAGTCACCCTGGGAGGAGGGTGTGTTATCCCCATTTCCCAGATGGAGAGACTGAGGCATAGAATGGTGATCTTGCTGTGAGTCCCTCAACTGTCGGGTTCTAGGACGCCATTCATTCAACCCAGACAGACACATTTCTTCCGAGGTTGTTGGGCGTTTTTATCCCTCTGAGTGGTGTTTGGCCGTATGAACAGTTAGGGATTAGGCTATCTTCTTCTTCTTTTTCTTTTTCTTTTTTTTTTTGAGATGGAGTCTCACTCTGTCGCCAGGCTGGAGGGCGGTGGCACAGTCTCGGCTCACTGCAACCTCCAGCTCCCGGGTTCAAGTGATTCTCCTGCCTCAGCCTCCCAAGTAGCTGGGACTACAGGTTCCTGCCACCACGCCTGGCTAATATTTTGTATTTTTAGTAGAGACAGGGTTTCACCACGTTGGCCAGGCTGGACTCAAACTCCTGACCTTCAGGTGATCAACCTGCCTCAGCCTCCCAAAGTGCTGGGATTACAGGTGTGAACCACCATGCCCAGCCCCCCTTTTTTGAGATAGGGGTGTCTCACTATGTTGCCCAGTTGCCCAGGCTGGTCTTGAACTCCTGGCCTTAAGCCATCCTCCCACCTCGGCCTCCCAAAGTGCTGAGATTCCCAACATGAGTCACGGTGTCTGGCTGCACGCTTTCTTTTTTCATGCACACGGGCGTTCTGTGGCTACTGGGTTTGTTTGGATGGTGTGATTCGCTAAAAAGATTTTGACCTTGTGGCGCACTCCAGCTGTAGTTCATTATGTTCTTTAAAGTCTGATCTGTGCATTGTCAATAGTAGTGGACTCCTGAGCAGCCCTCCTCTCAGATTCCTCTGCTTTCTGCTGGGATGCTCAGCCCTGTCTACACATTTGCGGCATCTGTGTGTGGAGGAGTGGCGAGCAAAAGACCAAAGGCAAGAAGGAATGAGCGGGAGAGGTGCAGAGCGCATGGCCGGTGCTGTCTCTCCAGAGGTGACAGTGCTAGACTCCTAGTAGGCAGGTCTGACTCGGGTCAGCCTGTGAGGGTCTTGAGAGGCAGAGTGAGGCCTGGACTTTTCTGGTGGCTGTTGGTGCTGAGAGGAAACCTGGGGCCCAGGCTGAGGTTTGCTGAAGAAGTCTGGAGACAGGGCTGGGTGGAGCAGTGCTTTGGGGTCTGGTCTGGGCCACACCTAGGGCCTGTGACTGGAGCCTGCAGGGGCCAGGCCCCATGCCTTGGCACTGTGTGGCTGAGTGTCTTGTGGTGGCCACTCTGTGGTCCCTTTTGATGGACTGGCAGGCTAGCCACGCAGCTGAGTGGACTGGCGGCAGCTGCTGCTCATTATCCTAGCAACCCTGGGCTCCAGGCTGCAGGCGGGAGCCCTCCCCAGCATGGAAGCGAGTGAGCAGAGCCAGGCACTCCCGCTGGCCTGGGAGCCCCTGACCCAGTGCTCTGGCCAGACCAACTGTTGTTTTCTTCCACAGTGGAAGATTGCCTTGTTTTCTGCCTCTAATTTGCTGCGAGGGGAGGGCTACAACCCAGCCCTGACCTATATAGCATCCAGGTGGGGACACAGCATTGCCGCATCTTAGCCATGGGGCTCTGACCATGTCACTTGGCCCCTCCAGAAGCCCTGCCTTTCCATGTCATTAGTCTGATCCTGCAGCCTCCTGGGAGGTGGGCGACATCACATCTGTCCCAGAGACTTGGAATCTCCAGGCATCTTGGGGACATCACCTGAGGGGTGTAGGGAAGAATTCCCAAGGTGCACAGAGGGGCTGTGGAGGGTCAGGGAGTGCAGCCCCAGGGCAGGTGGAGCTGCCTCTCTTCTGTGAGACCCTTGGGCTGCCTCGCCACTGCCCCATGCATCAGAGAGCTTGCTCTACCCGGTCAGCCACAGCACAGCCAGCTTGCATAGTAGAACTGAGTGTCAGGCTGTCTTGGATCCTGATTATAATAACACCTCCCGCTTTTGACCACAGGGCATCTGTCAGGCACCCGCTAGGCTCTTCCTACTCCTCAGATCAGGTGACTTCCCAGCCTTGGGAAACTTACCTGAAGTCATGGGGGTGGTAAATCACCAGCCATGAATTGAGCCCTGGTCATCTGACCAGGATTCTGATCAGAGGTGGAAATCGGAGGCCCTGCTCACCATTCTGCTGTCCTGCCCATCTGGCGATCCTGCTCTGCTGCTCTCCTGGAGGACCAGGCTGGAAGCAGCTTTACAAACAAAAATTCCCTGTTTGAGTTAGAGGATGTTACTAGTAATGGCAATTATTGCACTAATAAAGACCTAATCCTGCCCCTCCCTTCCGTCTTGAGATGATGTTCCAGAACAGAGTGTGGCAAGGGTTCGCAGGCTTGAAGGAATCCAGGTATGGAGGTTGAGATTTCTAATGGAGAGGGAAGGTGGGCGGTGCTCAGGATTCTTGTTCCTATAAGGCTTGAGGCTAGGAGTTTGGGATGGCGTGAGCCCCTGGGAGGCTGTGGTTGCCTGTGGATGGTGTCTAGTTGAGTCAAGTGTTTCCAGGGCTTTGGGGCCAGGCGCACGTGTGTGTGTTTATCACCTGAGCCTGCCCCTGGGTGTCATCTGAGGGGTGCAGACTGAACCTGTACCAGTGGGAAGCTGGGCCTTGGAGGGGTGATGGTGAAGGAGTTGAGTGTGGTGTGGTCTGGGGAAGATGAGGGCCAGTGTTCTGAGGGCATGGATCATCAAGGCTCCTGTCAGAGAGCCGTGGACAGAGAGAGCCACAGGCATCTGCCCTGGACGGAGTGGGCCACCTGGGCTGTCCTCCATCCGGACCCATGATCCGTTCTAGCCAAGTATTTGGAAGGGGACATATTTTTAAACCAGAAGCCCAGAATCAGTCTCTCCCCGCATTAGAAAGAAACAACACGACACAGCAGTCTCCTTCCTGGGCTGGCTGCGCTCAGTGCTAATGAGGAGCTGGACTTATTGCTGGGAGTCTGACCTCCTTCCCCCCTGCTGCTCACTTGTGGGGAGGTGCTGATGAGCGTGGCGTGCTGGGAGTGGGCGCGGGAGGCGGGGATTGCGAGTGGGGAGGACTGTTGCTTCTGCTGCTTCCTGGTACCTGGGCGTTTTCGCTGGTCACAGCCTCTAACCTGGGCCCCTTAATGGTGCATCTTGCTGAGGGGTAGCTCTGGCCGTGCCGCCCTCTGGTGACAGATCTTCCTGGCAGCTCCAGCCTCACTCTCACTTGGCATTTGTGGTGCTCCCTGGGCTTTCCAGCCCCTGGGAAACCTGCTGTGCTGACTTCTCAGGCTGCCCCCAGCCTGCCCCCGGTGTCTTTGCTGGGGCTGCCACTCTGCCTGGAGTGGCCCCGGCTGGTGACCTCCTGGGCTGTTGAAGTCTCTGCTTGGGGACACCGTCAAGAGTCAGCCCCATCCGCTCATCCTGAGGGCCTGGTGCCTCCCGGGGAGGGCAAAGCAGAGAGAGGGCTGCTGATTTTGGGAAGCGGCTCCGCGTGGCTCAGGCCTTGTTGCATTGCGGTCGTTAGTTTTCCTCCGCAAGGGCCAGGACCTTGTCTTTTCTGTCTCTGTGGTCCCAGCACAGGGAAATGTGCACAGTGGGCACAAGATAACCATGGGAGGAGCTGAGCCTCACCTTTAGGCTACTCAGCCCCTGATGCATGGGGCGGCCCCCTCCCCTACCAGGAGCAGGAAGTGGTGGGGGACAGGAGCAGCGATGCTTCCTGCAGGCGGGCAGGTCCTGACTTCCCAGAGCAGCCTCCAAGGTGACACCATCACCCTATCTTACAGAAGGGAGGCTGGGTCACCTGCCCGCGTCTCTCCTCATGGAGACTTGGCTTCTAGGGCCCTGCACGCTTAGTGCGCTTCACTGTCCCCAGGGCGCAGCAGGCGCAGCCTGGGATGCTGCTAGCCGAGGAGCCTTGGCAGGGCACGCAGGAACGTGGACGGGCGCGCTGGCGGCTGGGGTGTGAGGAGTGCTGCGGTGACCCTGCGGACTGTCCCACAGCTCAGAGCTCAGTGGCCTGGTGCCCCTGGTGCCCCTGGTTGGAGCAGGGAGGTAGAAGTCATTTTCTGTCCACCCCAGAGGTGATGTGGTTTCCCAAGACTGAGAAGCAAGTGCAGAGCAGAGCTGTGGGAGGAATCCCGTGGGGCCTGGCCGTAGAAACGGTGGCCTGTCCTTCCCACACTGCCCCACGGGAAATGGGCCCAGGACTGTGGGGCACTTCCAGGTGAGTTGATTTGTTCCTTGGAACCCCAGGGGTTCTAGTCTTCCCTGCTGCCATCACCGTCCCTCCCTTTACCCAGAGCAGCTCTGATGTGACCTGTTGTACCTGGTATCTTCTGAGTACGGTTGTGTTTGGAGAAAAGATTCTGCAGTTGAGAATAGTTCTAGAGCTGCTTTCACTCCCCAGTTTACAGATGAGGGGTCAGAGGTCTGAGCTGTCTGGTCCACCCGCCCTGCTGCTGTGGGGTGCCCACACCCTGGTTCCTTCAGTCCGACAGGGTGGTCCGACAGGTAGAGTACCTGCCGCCTTTCTGCATATCTGCCCCCAAAGCTGTTATTTTGACACCTTAACCTGTGCAAGAGGGTATGGAGGCCCCTGGAGGCGCAGGCATAAGCGTGGGGCGCATGGGCACCCTGCAGCCTTCTGCCTTAGCCAGGGCGGGAGGACCTCCCAGCCCAGCAAGGAGCGAAGACGGGCAGCCGGCGTGGGCAGAGCTGTGATTGGATGGGTGGAGAATGTAACCATATAGGCAAGGTTTTGCTTTCGTAATGAATGTCCCTAAGCTCAGGTTTTAATAGCCTGAAGCAACAAAGGTGTATGTCCGTTGGGGACTCAGAGTTCATTGGCCAGAAGGAACCACACCGCTACAGCCACAAGAGGCCAGGAAGTGCCCGCACTCCCCGAGGGAGGAGGACTGGAAGTCTCAGGTGACCAGCACGAGCGATGCCGCACTGACTCTGTAGCCAAGCAGCTTGTGCTTTGAACTGGCTGCCTTTGCTGCCTGGGCTTTCCTCCGATTTTCCTCCTGGGATTCCCTGTCTGCGTTAGGAGAGGGTGGACTGTGTGATGCTTCGCCTCCCTCTGGTCCTCCACTCCAGGAGGTGGTGGAGTGGACGGGGCGGGGGCTCGGGGGAGCCAGGCCAGGGAGAATGTGGCCTCTGCTCTTTCACTTTGCACCTTCAGGCGTGGCGTTTGACGTCTCAGGGTCTTTTTGTAAATTAAACTTTTTGTTGTGACCATTGTAAATTCACATACAGTTGTAAGAAACAACACACAGATCCCGTGCACTGCTCACCCAGTTTCCCCAGTGGTAGCTTTGTGCAGAAAGAGGACAACAGCGCAGCCAGCAGATGGGCCAACGCGGCTGCCATGCCAGAGGTTTGCATCGTCACTCAGAGGAGCCCTGTGTCAGTGCCCATTTCCGGTGAAGCCTACCTCGCTTCTGCCTCGAACCCTTCCTTAACTCCTGGAGCCACCAGTCCTCCGTCCGTCTCCGTGATGTTGTCATTTGAAGCGAGTTGTAGAAGTGGACTCCTGCAGGGTGTGGCCAGGGATTGGCTTTTTCCATTCGCCATCGTTCCCCGGACGGTTCTCAGGGCTGCTGCAGGGGCCAGGAGAGGTTTCTTCCTGTTGCTGAGACCTGTTCCACAGTGTGGGTGGCCCACACGTTCTTCTAATGACCTTCTACTTTACTGTTTTGAATAGTTTAAGTAGTTTGACAATTAAAACATGGCAGGAAGCATCGGGTAGAGAGTGTCTCTATCCCTGGCTGGCCAAGCCTCCATCTCCACAGCAGCCACTTTTGTGAGTTTCTTCTTCTTCTTTTTTTTTTCCTTTTTCTTTTTTTCGAGACGGAGTTTCGCTGCTGTTGCCCAGGCTGGAGTGCAATGGTGCGATCTTGGCTCACCGCAACCTCCGTCTCCCGGGTTCAAGCAATTCTCCTGCTTCAGCCTCTTGAGTAACTGGGATTACAGGCATGTGTCACCACGCCCAGCTAATTTTGTATTTTTAGTAGAGACAGGGTTTCACCATGTTGGCCAGGGTGGTCTCAAACTCAACTTCTGACCTCAGGTGATCTGCCTGCCTCGGCCTCCTAAAGTGCTGAGATTACAGGTGTGAGCCACCATGCCTGGCCTCTTGTGAGTTTCTTACACAGTCACGTGAAACATAAGGACATTTTGGTCAATGATGAATGGTATAGACAAGGGTGGACCTGTAAGATTATACCAGCGCCGAAAAATTCCTGTCCCCTAGTGATGTCCTAATGGTCATGATGTTGTAGTGTAATGCATTACTCACATGTGTGTGGTGATGCTGGTGTAAGCACACCTGCTACCCTGCCCATCATCTAAAAGTTCAGCACATATGCTACATAATACTTGATAATAAACACGTTATTGTTTTGTGTATTTATTATACTTTTTATCATTATTTTAGCGTGTACTCCTTCTACTTATTAAAAAAAAGTTGACTGGGTATGGTGGCTTACGCCTGTAATCCCAGCACTTTGGGAGGCCAAGGTGGGCGGATCCCCTGAGGTCAGGAATTTGAGACCAGCCTGGACAACATGGCGAAATCCTGTCTACTACAAATGCAAAAATTAGCCGGGCATGGTGGTGCGCATCTGTCATCCCAGTTACTTGGGAGGCTGAAGCAGAATAATCACTTGAACCTGGCAGGCGGAGGTTGCAGTAAGCTGAGATTGCACCATTGCACTCCAGCTTGGGCAACAAGAGTGAAACTCTGTCTCAAAAAAAAGTTAACTGCAAAACAGCCTCAGGCAGGGCTTTCAGGAGGTATTGTCATGGGATCCTTGGGGTGTCACTTAGACAGTTGGAAACCTCTTTGGACGGCGGTGCCTCTGCCTGAGTAGTGCTCACACCTGCTGGGCTTGTTCCGTTCATTCAGCCCAGCAGGCTGTGCTCAGCTCGTGCTACCAGCCCAGATCCTACACCTGCCAAGGATGAACCAGGCGTGGATTAGTGAGGGGTGTGTGGGTGAGCAAGCATGGGTCTGGCCACTGTGCACAGCTGGGCACGCTGGCTGCTGCAGCAGGGCAGGCAACCCCAGGTGCTGGCACAGGTGCTGGCTCCTTGCAAGGCTGCAGCTGGACCAGATGTACTGCAGTGGCTTCCCCTGTGAGCACCCGCATCTGAACGAGGGGAACGTGGTGGCGCTGGAAGCTTGGTGACGCCAGGAACTGCAGAGCCTCAAAGAGGGTGCCACAGCCCTGGCTCAAGGAGTTTTTAGGTCTGGGCTTCCTGAAGAGCTGCAGCTCTTCCCTCCTCCTCGGCGCCTGCAGTGTTGCGAGTAGGGAGGTGTGTTTCTGTCCCGTTTGTGTTATAGCTCTTTTAGTCATGCCACTAGGCGGGTCCCAAGTTCTTGTCCTGCGTCCAGGACAAATGAGATACACAGACAACTGGAGGGTGAACAAGGTGGAGAGGAGCTTCACTGAGTGCCAGATCAGCTCTGAGGAGAGCCACAGTGGGTTGGTCCTTTCTGCAGGCAGGTCACCCTGATGAGTGTCCCGCTCTCAGTGGAGAGGAGACCTGCAGTGGCAGCTCCTTCCCACAGCTGGTAGTGATGACCTCTGTGTGAGCCTGGCTGGGTCTGGAGTTTGTATGGGCTCAGAAGGGAGGAAGTGCATGCTGATTGGTCCAGGGTGGCCATTGGTGGACCCAGGATCAGCGCCAGGAGTTCTTTCTCCAGGCTGCAGACTTCGCCTGGGACCGACAGCCTGGCTGCCAGGTTTCCCGTGGTCCCTGGCTGGAAGGTGGGGCTTTACTGGGGACCTTCCGCTTTCTGCCCAGGAGCATGTTTGCCTCCAGCCACCGTCAGTCATGTCATCCATGGTGCCCAGCCTGTTTGTGCTGAGGGCACTTGCAGGCCTGTGCCGAGCCACCTTCAGCCCCCGCTCAGCCTCCCTCTCATGCTTGTTGGCGGCCAAAGTCCAGAGGGGGCCAAGTTGGCCGGGGGCTGGCATGTCAGCCCCTCTCTGAGTGCACACACCAGCCATGTTGCTACAGAGCTCAGGCTGGGCTTCAACGTTGCTCCAGAATTGGAGCAGGCACTGAGAACCGGGAGAGGCCAGGCAGTAGGAGTAGGCACTTCTGAGCCTGCACGGGCAGGGAGGCTTCCCAGGCCCCCAAGAGTGCAGGGATGTCCGGGTCTGCAGCCATGGCTGGTAGGGTGGAGCTGTGCCCAGGAGTGTGGGGCTTCCGCCCCACCAACTCAGAATTGTGTGGACTGCCGTCTGTTTCTGGCTCTCACTGGCTCCACTGAGTGCACAGCCCCTGCCACACCTTCCCCGCTGCAGCCAGCATCACCACAGCGGCTGCTCCAGGCAGGCCACCGCCACCATCAGTATCCAGAAGACATTGTTATCCTAGGAGATGACGGTTCCATGTGTGTTACTGCCCCTGCAGACCTTCTTGTGGGACAAGAGGTAGAGAGGGAGGACAGTGATATTATCATCCTGACCCTTTGTAGGCCTAGGCTAGCGTGTGTAAGTGTGTGTGTGTGTGTGTGTGTGTCTTAGTTTGTAACAAACAAGTTTAAAAAGTTAAAAACAGGAGAAAGCTTATAGGATAAAGATATAAAGATGGAAAATACTTTTGTACAGCTATATAACATCTGTGTGTTTTAAGCTAAGTGTTGTTACAAAAGAGGCAAAAGTTTAAACACTTATAAAGTAAAAAAGTTACAGTAAGCTAAAGTTAATTTATTATTGAAGAAAGAAAAACTCTTTTTTAAGAGACAGAGTTTCACTCTGTCACCCAGGCTGCAGCACTGTGGTGCAGTCATAGCTGACTGCAGCCTCGACTTTCTGGACTCAAGTGATTCTCCTGCCTCCACCTCCCAAGTAGCTGGGACTACAGGTGTATGCCACCATGCCCGGCTTGTTGATTGATTGATTGCAGAGATGGATCTTGCTTTGTTGCCAAGGCTGGTCTTGAACTCCTGGCTTCAGGCAGTCCTCCTGCTTTGATACCCTCTCAGGATGTTGGAATTACAGGCATGAGCCACCAAAACTTAAAAAAAAAATAGTGTCGCCTAAGTGTATGGTGTCTGTTATAAGGTTCCCCGCAGTGTACAGCGTCTACTGTAAAGTTCCCCGTGGTGTGCAGTGTCTACTATAAAGTCCCCAGCAGTGTACGGCGTCTGTCATGAAGTCCCCAGCAGTGTACAGCGTCCGTCATAACGTCCCCAGCAGTCCCCAGCAGTGTACGGCGTCTGTCATAAAGTCCCTAGCAGTGTACGGCGTCTGTTATAAAGTCCCCAGCAGTGTACGGCGTCTGTTATAAAGTCCCCAGCAGTGTACAGCGTCTGTCATAAAGTCCCTAGCAGTGTACGGCATCCGTCATAAAGTCCCCAGCAGTCCCCAGCAGTGTACGGTGTCTGTCATAAAGTCCCCAGTAGTGTACAGCATCTGTCATAAAGTCCCCAGCAGTCCCCAGCAGTGTACGGCGTCTGTCATAAAGTCCCCAGCAGTGTATGGCGTCTGTCATAAAGTCCCTAGCAGTGTACGGCGTCTGTCATAAAGTCCCCAGCAGTGTACGGCGTCTGTCATAAAGTCCCCAGCAGTGTACGGCGTCTGTCATAAAGTCCCCAGCAGTCCCCAGCAGTGTACGGCGTCTGTCATAAAGTCCCCAGCAGTGTACGGTGTCTGTCATAAAGTCCCCAGCAGTCCCCAGCAGTGTACAGCGTCTGTTATAAAGTCCCCAGCACTGTACAGCGTCTGTCATAAAGCCCCCAGCACTGTACAGCGTCTGTTATAAAGTCCCCAGCAGTGTACAGTGTCTGTCATAAAGTCCCCCACAGTGTACAGCATCTGTTATAGACACACAAATTCTTACTGTTGTATTACAGTTGCCTACTGCATTTAGTCCATTTGCCTGCCGTCCAGGTTTATAGTCTGGAGCAGCAGGCTTTACCACATGGCCTGGGTGTGTGCTGGGCTCCAGCATTCAGTGTGTGTAGATATGCTCTGTGGTGTTTGCACAGTGAGGACATCGCCTTGTGATACATTCCTCAGATTGTATCCCATGGTTAAGTGAAGAATGACTGTTTGTCCTTCCGTAGCTTCATTATACATTCCAAGTAAACATAAACATTTCTTTTTTGCTTTTCCTGTCACAAGTCATGATGCTATGACACATTCCTGCACCTCGGATCCCTCCCTCCCTGGCGAAGTGTTAGTGTGGTAAGTGATGTGGAGATCTTTTGGAATCAGTCCAGGGTTCCTTTCTTGTCTGTGACAGTCACAGAGGATTCCATGGTGTGGATATGCTCGGACTGATTTCGTAGGCCTCTGTGGATGGACATTTGGGTGACTTTGGATCTTTTCCTGTAACAAAATGGATGGCCCAGTTCATACGCTGCTTTGCACGTGTTTAAGTGTGATATGTGTGCAGGATAAATGCTCAGAACAAGTGCTGGGTCAAAAGGGTATACACTTTTGTAATTTTGACGTAGACTGCCAAATTAGCCTCCGGAGTGTGCCAGTGCATACGTCCATGGAAAGTTACTGACTCTAGACCCCATGTTGTACAGTAGGCCCCTTGAACTGAATCCTCCTGTGTAGCTGACATTTTGTATTAACTGGCCAACATCTCCTCCTCCCTCCAGTCTCTGGTAACCTCCTTCTACTTTTACTGCCATGAGATCAACTTTGTTAGCCTCCCCAGGTGGGTGAGAACATGCAGTGTTCGTCTCTCTGTGCCTGGCGTATTTGCTTCACATCATGGCTTACAGGATTTCTTTCTTTTCTTTTCTTTTCTTTTTTTTTTGAGATGGAATCTCACTCCTCGCTCAGGCTGGAAGGCTGGAGGGCAGTGGCACAATCTCTGTTCACTACAAGTTCCACTTCCTGGGTTCAGGCCATTCTCCTGCCTCAGGCTCCGGAGTAGCTGGGACTACAGGCGCCCGCCACCTCGCCCGGCTAGTTTTTTTTTGGATTTTTAGTAGAGACGGGGTTTCACCGTGTTCGCCAGGATGGTCTCGATCTCTTGACCTCGTGACCCGCCCGTCTCGGCCTCCCAAAGTGCTGGGATGACAGGCGTGAGCCACTGCGCCCGGCCGGAATTTCTTTCTTTTAAGGCTGAATAACATTCCACTGTGTTAATGCGCCACGTTTCTCCGTCATTCATCCGCTGCTGGAACTTAGGTTGATTCCCTACCTTGGCTATTGTGAATAGTGCTGCAGTGAACATGGACAGGCAGGTCTCTGTTCAACATTCTGATCTTGTTTCCTTTGAATATGTTTCCAGCAGTGGGATTGCTGAATGAGATGGTAGTTCTCTATTGAATGTTTGGAGGAGCCTCCACCCTGTTTTCCATCGGGTTGTACTAATTGACATGCCCACCAGCAGGCTGTGAGGGTTGCCTTTCCTCCACATCTTCACCAACACTGGCCATCTTTGTCTTTTCGATGGTAACCATTCTAACAGATGTGAGGTGATGTCTCATTGGGTTTTAACTTGTATTTCTGTGATGGTTAATGACATTGAGCACCTTTTTTTGTGTACTTGTTCACTATTCATACATCGTCTTTTGTGAAATAACTCTTCAGGAGTTTTGTGGCTTTTTAAAATGGGGGTTATTTGTTTTCTTGCTATTGAGTTGAGTTCCTTATATACTGTATTTTGGATATTTGTACCTGTCAGATGTATGGATTGCAAATATTTCCGCCCTCTCCATAGATTGTCTGTTCACTGTGTTGATTGTTTTCTTTGCTGTGCAGAAGCTTTTTAGTTTGGTGTAACCCCATTTATTTCCACTTTTATTGCCTTTGCTTTTGGGGTCATATTCAAAAAGTCATTGCCCAGACTGACGTCGTGGAGGTTTTCCTCCCTTTTCTTCTAGTTGTTAAACAGTTTTAAGACTAAACGGTTGTCTTTAATCCACTTTGAGTTGATCTTGTTCATGGTGTGAGATGTGTCTACTGTTATTCTTCTGTATCTAGAGAAGCAGTTTTCCCAGCATCATTTATCAAGAGACTGTCCTTTTCTCATTGTGAATTCTTGGAACCATTGTCTAAAATCATTTGACCATAAATGAGTGGATTTATTTCTGGGATCTCTATCCTGTTTCGTTAGTCTGTATGTCTATTTTTATGTCATCACCATGCTGTTTTGATTACTATAGCTTTGTGGTATGTTTTGAGTGAGGTTTTCTTTATCCTCAGACATTTTATCCTTTTTATTGTTGTTCCAAGGAATATTTTCTTCTATATTTATCATATATGTGTGTGAATACTATTGTATTCTAAATATTAATTTTGGGCCAGGCACAGCAGTTCATGCCTGTAATCCCAGCACTTTGGGAGGCCGGGGCAGGCAGATCACCTGAGGTCAGGAGTTTGAGACCAGCCTAGCTGACATGGCAAAACCCCGTCTCTACTAAAAAAATACAAAAATTAGCTGGGCGTGGTGGTGTGTGCCTGTAATCCCAGCTACTCAGGAGGCTGAGGCAAGAGAATGACTTGAACCTGGGAGGGGGAGGTTGCAGTGAGCCGAGATTGTCCCACTGCACTCCAGCCTGGATGACAGAGGGAGACTCCGTCTCAAAAAAAAAAAAAAAAAAAAAAAAAAAAACGTTTTTTGCTAACTTACTGATTTTTTCTGTTGTTTTTTTAGTTCATTATCTTGGGTTTTCAAGGTATCTGTTCATGTTGAACTGCAGATAGTGATGTAGATGTTGGAATGCAGTTAGCCTTATCCTCTCCAATTTTATACTCTGGTTTCCTTCTCTCATCTATTTTTATGGACTGGATCCTTCAACCTGATGGTAACTAATGGTGATTGTAGTAGGCATCTATTAGGAATGTCTCTGCTGTTACTGCATAAAGCAGAGTATGGCTTTGGATTGAGAAAGGTATGCTAATGAAGAACCTGTACTGCCTATTTTATTTCCTATTTTCTTTTTTAAAGAATCAAGAATCATTGTTGAATTTTGTCAGTTGCTTTTTGAAAACAATCATCTATGGGGTGACCGTATGATTTTTTTCCTGAAGACATATTAATATAATGAATTACACAAATGAAGTTGCTAATAATGAAATTAAATTCCTTGATTATAGTTCACTTGGTCTGATACATAGTTTTTTAAGGTACTGCTGAATGCACTTTTTGCTGGTATTTAATTGATTTTTATGTATTCTCTTCATAATTAAGGCTGGCCTGTAGTTTTCTTTTGTATGTGCACATTTTTTTGGTTGTGATATCAACATTATAGTTGCTTCATAAACATAATGCAGAAGTTATATTTCTTATGCCATTCTCTGGAATAGTTTAATAGCACTGAATTGCCTGGTGTCTAAAGAGTGGTTAGATTCCTCTGTGAAACTGTTGGGGTCTGGTGCTTTTTTGTTTGTTTTTTGTTTTGAGGAAGAAAGTTCTTTTATGATTTTTGTCTTTATTATTTTCCCTATGGAAATTATTCTGTCTAAACTTTTTGGGATCAGTTTTGTAAATATTTTCCCAAACTATTATCAATTTCATCCAGTTTGTTAAATTTGTTAAATTTATTCACGCAGGCTTGAGTAAAATGATCTTCTGTGACTCTTTTAATATCGTTGGTTTCTGGGGTTATTTCCATCTCAGCTGCTCCTCTTGTTTTTCTTGGTTAGGTTAGTGAAGTTTCCATTGTTTTATTTTTTCTTCCAAGATTCAGTTTTTGAATTTTTAAATTAAATTAATTGCCTTATTTTTCTGCTTTTTAAACTCCCTTGTTTTTGCTAATGATTAATAATCCCTTCTACTTTTCCTCCGTTTATCGTATCCTTTTACTAAATGTCTGGTGTGAATGCTTGATTCGTTTTTTATTCTTTCAAGCTTATTTTGTATTCAAGGGCTGATGCCCCAGTTTTGATGAGACACATTTTCCTTATCATTGCTCTTTAGAAGTTCTGCAGTTTTAGTTTGTATTTTCTTTTTGGTTCAAGAGTTTTTCAGGAGCAAGTTTTAAAATTTCCAGGTAGCAAGTCTTTGATTTCCCGATTTTGTTAGTATTCCAGCTTTAGTTGCATTTCGATGACAGAATGTTGACTATTCCCTCTTGAACTTTTGGGTTTCAGGAGGTTTCTTACCTTCCTAATCTGGGGTCAGTTTTCATCACTGTTCCACTGGGGCTTGAAAAGAGGATTGGTTTTTTGTTTTGGGTTACAGAGGTTTGATGTGTATATCAATCACTTTTACCACTTTAATTGTGTTATTTAGGTCATGTGTAATGCTTGCTTAGTTTTTGTCTCTTGCTCTGTTGTGGACCAAGAGGAGTGAATTAATGTCTACCATTGATACATTTCTGTCCGTTTCTCCTTGTGGCTCCTGTGAATGTTGGCTGCTGTGTGATTTGTTGCATAGCTATTTATAACTATTATATTTTTACTCTGAAGTGCATGCATTAGGATCAAAGCGCCCTTCTTTGTCTCATTTCTGCTTGTCTGTAGGATCATGACTAGTGCTTTCTTGAGTTCGTATCTGCTTGGCATACCTTTGCCCATTACAAAATTTTAGCTCTACTGCATTGTTTTAAATGTGTCTCATACCACGTGAAGTTAGATTTTGCCTTGTGATTCAATCAGAGAATCTTTTTTTTCTTGCCTAGTGAAGTTAAACTAATGTACATTTATTGATATATCAACTACATTTGACCTCAGTTGTGTTGTGCTTTGTGTGTGCATGTATTGTTAAGTCTTTTACTCTGTGGTCCATATTCTTTCCTTTTTAAAATTTTTAAAGAGTTCTTATATTGAAGAGAGTCTATGTGAGATATTATAGTATCTCATGTAATTCGTAAATGCCTCTAATACTTCATGTTGAGAGGGACCATTTATTAGGTACGTTCTGTGATAGCCAGAATAATGTTCTCCCATTCCCCTGATAGCCACGCTCTAATCCCTAACACCTGTCAACATGTCATGCTACATGGCAAAAGGGTCTTTGCAGATGTGATTAAAGGGTATGAATCTCAAAGTAGATTGATTATCCTGGATTACCTGGGAAGGCTGAATTATCTGAGTCCTGAAAAGCGGAGAGCATTCTCTGGCAAGAAATGAGAGCTATGTGGTGAAGGGGGATGTTAGAGAGGTCCCAAGAGTGAGAAGGATTTGCTGGCCCCTAGATGCAAGGACTTTAGGGGCTAAGGGTGGTCCCTTGCCAGGAAGGAAACAGGACCTCAGTTCTATAGCCACAGGGACCTGGATTCTTCCTGCAATCTGAGTTATTTTCCCAGTCTCCAAGCAGGAACATGGCCCAGCTGGACTTCTGACCTACAGAAGCTGTGAAAGAGCAAATTTGTCTGTGTTAAGCAGCTACATTTGTGGTGATTTCCTACGGCAGCGATTGGAAACTAGTACACCTTCTGTGAGTAATTACAAAATGAATGTATTTTGTTTTCTTCCTCCCATCACCAATTTTCGATGACAATAGTACTTTTCTCAGTGTTTGCCTTTATACTGTTAAATCTACTTGTATTTCTGTGACTGAAATGTCAGCTTTAAATGAGATCCTTTGACTCCAGTTCTTGCTAATGAGGTGAGGAGCTAATTGTTTTACCTCACTCCCTCTTTTCTCATTCCCCTCCTAGGTGTCATCAGTTGAGTCATCACTCCGTAGTCAGGGCATATCTGCATTCTGTTCTGTCACCACACGCTCACGTTTGTTTTAGTCTTAAATCTACTGGTAGCCGGGCGTGGTGGCTCACGCCTGTAATCCCAGCACTTTGGGAGGCCGAGACGGGCGGATCACGAGGTCAGGAGATCAAGACCATCCTGGCTAACACGGTGAAACCCCGTCTCTACTAAAAAAACACAAAAAACTAGCCGGGCGAGGTGGTGGGCGCCTGTAGTCCCAGCTACTTGGGAGGCTGAGGCGGGAGAATGGTGTAAACCCGGGAGGCGGAGCTTGCAGTGAGCTGAGATCCGGCCACTGCACTCCAGCCTGGGCGACAGAGCCAGACTCCGTCTCAAAAAAAAAAAAAAAAAAAAAAAAAAAAAAATCTACTGGTAAATATATTAATAGTTCATGCTCATTGACAACCGTTTTGGTGGCGTTTCCTCTGTCAGCTTTTAATTGGCTGAGGTTTGTCTTAAAGTTTTTTTTTCACAGTGGTGGGTGGGAACAGTCCCCAGGTACCGCATATTCAAAGCTGTGGCTTCTTGGCTTGTGGGATGGTTTGAATGTTGCTGGAGCCCTTGGTTTGGGCCTCCATCCTTCCAGCGTCTTGGAGGTGTCACTGCATTGTCTTCTGACCTTGAATGTTGTTTCAGAGGAATCTGTGGCCTGACTGGTTTTTCCTCCCTTTGTAAGTGATTTCCTCCCTCCTTCCCCTCCCCGCCTCCCTCCCTCCCTCCCTCCCCTCCCCGCATCCCTCCCTTCCTTCCTTCCTTCCTTCTTTTCTCTCTCTCTTTCTCTTTCACTTCACTTCATTCACTTTTCTTGTCTCTATCATTTGTGATACTTTTAAAATCAGATTTTTTGTTGTTGTTGAGTTGTAGAAATCCTTTACTTATTGTGGATGTTAATCCCTTAACAGACATGTGACTTGCACATATTTTCTCCCATGTTGTGAGGGGCCTCTGCACTCCGTTGATAGTGTACTTTTATGTACAAAAGTTTTTAATTTTGATAAAATCCCATCTATTTTTTTTCTTTTCTTGTCTTTGCTTTTGGTGTCAGTCATAGCTAAGAAATCATAGCCAAATCCAATGTCATGCACATTTTCCGTTATGTTTTCTTGTAAGAGTTTGATAATTGTAGCTTTTACTTTTAGGCCTTTGATACATTTCATGATAATTTTTGTGTGTGGTTTAAGATGAAGATCCAACTTCATTCATTTGCATGGGACTATCCAGTCTTTCCAGCACAATTTGTTGAAAAGATGATCCTTTTCCCATTGAATAGTCTTAGCATGCTTGTTGATGATCATGTGACCATATATACACCAGGGATTATTTCTGGGCTCTTTATTCTATTCTGTGGGTCTGTATATCTGATTTCATGCCCTACCATACTGTTTTGATTACTGTAGCTTTGTAGCATGTTTTGAAATCAGGAAGAATGTGGCCTCCCAAGTTTTTCTTTTTCAAGATTATTTTGGCTATTGGGTTTTTTTTTTTCATTTTAGAATGCATCAGTTTTTTTCTGGGCCAGCTCCTTGTAAGAGTCCTCACACCTGCCTTCTCAGAGAGGCAGGGGATGGAGATATAGGGGATGCAGTAGCTTTCCAGAGGCCCCATCCTTCTCTTGCAGCCCTGCCATGGAGGCAGACTGCACATGTGGCTCTCTTGGTGACTCCATGTGTGGTCCCTACTCTGCTGCTTGGGTCTGTCGACTGTTCAGGAGGCTCCTGACGCCAACCCTTCTCACCCGGTTCTGTTGCTGCTGCTGTGACAAAGAAAGGTGTTTAAGTTCTGGGTCAGTGGCCGTGCTCAGGGAGCGTGTTTCTGCAGGTGCTGCACTGCACCCCTTCCACTGCAAGTGCTGCTTCACTCCTTCCTGCGTGGGTCTTGCCTGCCCTCTCTGTTCTTGGTCATAGCCCTCACTTGTGCTTTCGGGCCTATAGATTGTATTTATTTCCTGTTTTTTCTAAACGTGAAGCTTGGATTTTCAAACTTTTTGTTAATTTGGTAGCAGTGGTGGGGGCATTCTCCTTGTTGTTTTAAGTTGATTTCTAGAAGGAAATAGGAAAAATATGTATGTAGCTATACTTACACTCAAGGTCAGTTTTCTCACCTTGATAACCTCCTAGGGTTGTGAACATTGAAAAAGGAAGTGTTCCAATGCCTCTTGTGGTGGCTGCACACAGTAGGCACTTAGCAAAGGCACATCCACACTCCTGCCCCCTGACATGACAGTAGGGCCTCCAGCCATGGCAAGGCTGAGCTTGAGGGTAGGGGAGGGAAGACCCCAAGAGGCTTTTGATAGCTGCACACAGTAGGCACTTAGCAAAGACGCGTCCACACCCCTGCCCTCTGCCATGACAGTAGGGCCTCCAGCCCTGGCAGGGCTGAGCTTGAGGCTGGGGGAGGGAAGACCCCATGAGGCTTTGGTGGGTGTGGACTAGGCTCGTGGGGGCAGCTCATGGTCTGTGGCTCTCAGCACCGTGGACAGTGCCTGGCCAGCTGTGCTTGGGGCCTCCTGCAGAGGATGGGTGTCTGGCATTTGCATTCTGTCCTGGGTGGTGCCTTGTCTCTGGGCCTTGAAGTGGCAGCATTCTGTTCTCTGGCCACACGTCCTACCCAGCCTCTGTGCCCTGCCCTGGCCTGTCTTTCTCCAGGTCTCTCTCAGCTGCTGCTGACCAGTCTGACCCTGGGTTGTTCTCCACTCACACTGAC
The DNA here is from genome assembly GCF_007565055.1 of Rhinopithecus roxellana. Classification (NCBI taxonomy): domain Eukaryota; kingdom Metazoa; phylum Chordata; class Mammalia; order Primates; family Cercopithecidae; genus Rhinopithecus; species Rhinopithecus roxellana. The sequence goes on from NC_044565.1 coordinate 6,607,382, forward strand.
CCCTGGTCCTCCTATCTCCCCTCCCTTGGGTCCTGTGGCCTATGACTCCACCCCTGTTTCTGAGGCTGCCTGTGGGAAAGCCACCTGCATGATGGGACTCTTCTTGGTCCCAGGTAGAGCTAGGGCCAGCCCTTCCCTGCCCTGTTGTGGGTCCCTGTGCCCTTCTCCAGAGAGGGTCCCCACCTTCTCTTGAGGCCCCTTCCCTGCTCCTCTGCCCTCCTTTCCTCCCAGAGCCTGCTCCGCTGGGGCTGTGCTTCCAGCACAGTGGTGAAGAGCCTGCACTTCAGGCCCTCACAGCCTGCTGCCTGCTGCCTCCACCCTGGACGAGGGCCGGGCCCACTCCATGGTTGATCTCCAACTCTGTGATCTGTGAAAGGACAGAAAAGTGCCTTCCGCACGGACCTGGGAGCTCACTGAAGTGACGGCCACCGGCTCTAGGCAGGGCCTGCCGGGCCCCTCCTCTCCTGGAAAGCTGGCCTCTGGTGAAGTGAACAGCCTCTGGAGTGAAATGTGCCTGAGTGGATGGGGTCCATGGTCCCCTCCTTATGGCTTGAAGGTGACAGTGGGTGACCCTCCTTCTCTTGGCCACCCCATGGCTGGACCTTCTCTCTGCCAGGAGGTCCCAGCCTGAGGGCACAGCATGACTCCTGGGCTGCGTGCAGCTGCATGCAGGGGTGCTCCCTGCCCCCTGCCCACATGACTCAGGCGCTGGCATCTTGCTATTTGCTGCTGCCATCCTGGGGAGAAGGGACTGGCGGGCAGTGTAGGCAGCTGGGCAATGGGCAGAGGCCGGCCTCCTGGGGAACGGTAGAGGTTGGGGTGGAGGCAGCCCTGCAGGTGGGGGAGGGGGAAAGGATGTGTGTTGCTAGTGTTCTGACCACCCATTTGTGCCCTTAGCGATCGGTGCTTCTCCACTGCTGATTCTGGGCGTGGTCTACGAGGTGCCTGGGGGTGCCCGGCTGGCATTCTGCTTGACATGGAGTTGAAGTTGCTATAACAACACTGATTCATGTAACTGCAGCTCCCCAGCTGGGCCCTCCTCCTCCTCTGGCTCTCTGGCACACACACGAGCACACACGCTCACACATGCCACTCGGATGCACATGCGCAGAGACCCCACTCCATGCGGAGGCTGCACAGGGCTGATGCTGGCAGGGGCGTGTGGGCCTGGGCATGGCCAGGCCTCCCCCACCAAGCATCTGGCCTGTGTGTGGGGGGGGTGTCAGGTACCCATCAGAGGAGGAGGTGGCGGCCTGCTCACCGAGGGGAGGACTGGGCAGCGTCTGAGAGTGGGTGCGGGCATGAGCCGTGGCCGTGACTCAGTGTCTCCCACACGCAGGATGAGCTGCGGCACCCGCGGGTGCTGCCTGTTCCTGATGCCGAGGCGGGCAGAGCTTGTCTTTTGCTCTGTTAGGGGCTGGCCCAGGACGCCGAGCTGCGGGCAGGTGACAGTGCTTGCCCAGGTCATCGGGGGTTGGGGACTTGCCCGCAGCCTGGGGCCGACACTCCCACTGAAGGAAACTGGAAGACTCTGTGGTTTGCCCTGCGCTGCTTCTCCTGGTTTCGGTGTGTGGCTCCCCTGGGTGCTGCCCTTCTCCCGCCTCACACCAGACCCCTCAGCACTGCTGGGTGCCTGCCTCTGCTTCTGGGGTCTCCCAGCAAGGGTGCTGAGCTCCAGGACACACTCCTGCCTGTGCCACCATCCGTGAGCCCACCCTGACCTCCACGTTTGTGCTTGGTGGGGGGGCACTGATAGGTTTTAGCAAGGGGAGGCCCCACTGGGTGCTGGAAGGGAGAGGCCAGAGGCTCCCCTGGCACTTACAGGAGGGCGTTGGGCAGCTCACTTCCCTGGACACCTGCTGCCCGGCCCTGGGGTTTAACCCTTCATCCTGGGACCTTCACAGAGTGGGCAGGTGCTGGCCGTATGGAGGTGGCTGAGATGTAGCCTTGGGCTGCCCACGGCCCACAGGGGCCTGGGCTGGGTGGATGCTGTGGAGACAGGAGTTTCCCTGGTGCTCCAGGAGTCAGGAAACAAGGGCAGGCAGAATCCCACAGGAGCAGCTTCTGGCACTGACTCTGAAGATGATTTGGAGCCCAGCAGTTGGGCCAGGGCAAGGCCCTCATAACCCTGATTGACTGCTAAGGCCTGGGAAGCTGTGTGCCTGCTTTGAGTCTACAGTGCTGGGACTGAGGCTGGAGCCAGGGACTTGCTATGGGTGACGCTGGGAGGCCAGCTGTGAAGGTATGTGTGCAGGTGCATGTGTGTGGGGGGTAAGGGCGAGGAGGGAAGGGCATTGGAAGATGTTGCAGCATTTGCCCCCCTTTATTATTTCTTAAAACGACTTTATCTCACCTTCCTAAGAGTAGTACTCATTCCTTGTAGAAAACTCAAACCACGCCTGTCAGCAGATGATGTCAGTGGCATCTGCTGTGGGCCATCCTGGTGGCCACTCAGACTTTCCTGGAGCACTTTCTCCTTGCAGTCTTTTTTCTGTTATGGGTATTTTACCAAATTTCAGCCTCACCACACAGCTTGTTTCCACACTTGCTGTTTCCCCCTGAGGGAGGCAGGACTGTCCTCTGGGCAGGGAACAGAGGGAGGGGGCTCTGCAGGGAGCCCACAGTCTGGCTGGGGAGCCCCATGGGGGGGCTGCCGTGAGAAGTGGGGTGTCCTGGGCTAGGTGAGGGCAGGGTGGGGGGTGGGGTCAGGATGCTTCGTGACAAGGGTACATTGCCTCAGGGTCTGTCCCCTCTGCCCTCCATGCAGTTCAGCCCGAAGGAGGCTCCACGATGCCGTGAACCTGTCCTGAGCCCACAGAGCCCCAGGTGTGCGTCCCAGCTTTGCCCTCCCTGCTCTGTGGCCTGCTGCTGCTGTGTCCGGTGGTGCCTGGAAGGAGAAAGGGGCTGTTGGCTGTGGGTGGGACCCCGGGCCCTGTATCCACCTGCAGAGGGCAAGGCCCGGCCTCCCCATGGATGTGCTGCAGGCTCTCCTTGTTCTTCTGTCTGTGTCTCCGTTTCTGTCCTGTGGAGTTGTTGGGAGATGGGAATGAGTTCAGTGCTTAGGACAGTGCCTGGCGACATGGTACGCCTGGACAAAGCTTGGCCTCGATGTCCACCCACCTCCACACTCTTATTGTAGTGACTTGGAACTCCCAGTGCAGATTTGGCAGTGGGGAGTGTGCGGGACCCACGTATTCACCTGCCCTCTCCCTTGGCGTCAGTTCTCTCCTCTGTTGGGGACAGCAGCACAGGAAGGTGCTTCAGACCCTGGGGAGAGGGGGATTAGATGCTTCCTTTCCCTCGGGGACCACAGAGCCCTGCTCGGGATAAGCGCCTGCTGAAGGCCGTAGATCTAGCCAGATTTGGGTGGGTGGCGCTCGGGCATCCCCTGACCCTGCCAGGCCTACGTCAGCAGCCTGGAGCCCTGGAGGCTGAGGTAGCCCCTGGTCCCACCTGTAAAGCTGGAGCCCTGAGCTGGGGCCCTGTACCTGACTTGGGGGCTTGGGGAGCACTGGGGGCTGCGTCTGTCTGATGGGGTCTCTCTTCTCTCTGATGTGGTCTGACGCCTCCCCGTCAGGCAGAGAAGGGCTTTCAAGGGTGTGGAAGTACCTGTGGCACATTGAACCCTGAAAACTTAAATAGGAAATGAAAGTGTAAGGACGAGTGGGCCTCCCCGCCCCATTCCCCATCTGCCCCCGGCGGGAGTGGTGTTGGCTGTGTTTATTTTAGAAGTTGTGAAACTACTCTCCCTTTTCCCAGACACGCACCTCTGGGCAAACGTAGCTCATCAGCCGCGTGCGGCTCATCCCCCTGCTGGCGTGAGTGCAGCACGAGTGCAGAGCCGCTGCTCACTGGGAGGGTGAGATTGGGGGCATTTGAGTCTGGGTAATTAGGAGGAGAGGCAACCCTGGGACGCTTACTCAGAGGTGTGGTGCCCACTCCGTGGTGGACAGTCTGTCCTTGCTGGCAGCAGCCTGCTGAGGTGTGCCCACTATACAGATGAGGAGACTGATGCTCTTAAGGCTACATCTGCTGCCAAGGCGCTGAGCTGGGGTGGGAGGACGTGCATGAGCTGCTCCAATCTGTGCTGGTCTGCTGCGGGCTTGGTCTCTTGCTCTGAGGGTCGTCTGCAAAGGGATGCTGCTAGCCTAGTCCTCCCAAGGCTGGCATGAGAGCCGCATCCAGGGAGCTATCAGAGTGCCCTGTGAGCTTGGCGACCACAGAGCCTAGTGGTGGGAAGGGCGTCTGCCTGGGCCGGCCTGGGGTGGTGAAGGGTGGGCCATCCAGGGCCGCAGAGGAGCTCACACTCAGAGGTGGCAGTGGGACCAAGGGCAACACACCCCTACCCGCTGGAGCACCTGACACGCCCGTGCGCCTTGAAGGACCTCTGGGCAGTAGGTTACCGGCTCCCCGGGGCCCACTAGGAGCAGCTACTGGGGTTGTCTCCTTGTTACCACTGGGCAACCCCTAATCTGTCTTCTGGCTCTGTGGGTTTGCGGGTTCTGAGCATTTCCTGTAAATGACCTCGGACAACACGTGTTGCTTTGGGACTGGCTTCTTACCCGGAGCGGTGGAGTCAAGGCTCATGCCTGCTGTCATATCTGGGAGAACTTTACTCTCAGCATTGTAATAGATCTCCTTCTAGTCTTTTTGCTGCACAAGTGCACAAATTTCGAGCGTGTGTAATTAACGCACAGTGGGACACACAGCTCCCCAGTATTCCGTGTGAGGAGTTTTGACAGCTGCCTTTGCTCATGCCACGAAGGTGATCTTCCAGCCCAAGAGAGTCCCTTGTGCCCTTCCCACACCTTTCTGAGTTCTGTCACCACATGTGAGTTTTGCCTGTTCTGGAATTTCCTGTAAATGGCATCGCACAACATGACTGTCTTTGGCCTGGCTGCTTTTGCTTTAGTGAACTGTGGGTGTGGCGTGTGTGCCTTCTCCCTTGGGATGCTGAGCGGTGTTCCCGTGTGTGAACAGACCAGAGTTTGTCCCTTGTCCTGGGCTGTTGGGGTGATCAGCACAAGGCTGCTCTGACCATGGTGTACGGGGTCTTGGGGCCGCACATTTCCAGCATGTAAGTGCTTGGGGGTGGCATGGCTGGATCGGGGACTGCTTCGTCTTTATCAGAAAGGACCGCATCGTTCACCGCGCGGATCCCCGTGTGGGATGGCTGTGTGACGCACACATGCAGCCCTTCCACTTCGGCATCTCTGAGCACTTACCACATCACTGAAGACACATGTTTAGAACCTGCTTAGAGTTGCTGCATATTATATAAATGCATGGCGTGGTTTGTTTAGTTATTTATTTATTGCTGAGTCTTTAGGACGTTTCTAGCTCCTTGATTTTTGTTTACAGGGCTTCCAGCTTCTGGTAGTTTCTGTCTGGATTCCTTGGAGCAGAGCTCTGGGGGTGCAGTGAAGGGGGGTCCCTCTGCATCATCATTTTGCAGGGGGCTGTGCTGCTTCACACCCCCACAAGCTGTGTCTGGGCTGGAGCCCCTGCCGTGCCCCCAGTTATGCACCAGCACTACCCCGATGGCAGGTGCTGGTGTCCTCTGGCTGGGATCAGCCTTCCTGCGATTCTCAGGTTATTCCTCATGCTGCTAGGGCGCTCGCCTGCCTTCCTGCACACTGCCCTGACTCAGTTCATGTTATGTCTGAATGTTTTAAAAATGAATTTGTAGGAGGGCCTTATTTATTAAGGTAGCAGCCTTTGTCATGTTTGTTGCAAATATGTTTTCACTTTATCTTTTGCCTTTTAATTTTGCCTATGTTGCATTTTAACTTATATAAGCTTTTTTTTTTTTAGTATGCTGCCAAGTCTGTGTTCGTGTGTGTGTGTGTGTGTTTATGTGGATAACGTTGCTTTTGTATTTGGTAGATGTTTTCTTTGGGGTTGTCTTAATGTTTTACTTTTGATTTATTTCTAAGTGATGCAGCCCTTAGTCTGTCTGGGATAGATCTTGGGTGACTTATGAGATGAAGAGCTGGAGTATGTTTTGTCCCAGGTCACCCACTGGTTTGTGGGACACTGGATGAGGAGTGTCTGTGGAGGACGTGAGGGGACGTGCTCTTGGAGGGATGCACTCTGAGGATGCTGCCACGTCCCCCATTGACGGGGAGGTGGCAGGGTGGGCACAGCAGAGAGACTAGGACAGGAGGGCAGGCCTGAGGTGTGGGGCTCTGCCAGTAGCTGTCCTCTGCTTCCCATGTGACCTCAGGAGTGTTTCCGTCTCTCCCTGAGCCCAGGGTCCTGTGTGGCTCTCCCTGCTCTGCCCAGGTTCCGCCTGAAGCTGTTGGCCCGAGGGAAGGGCGAGGAAGGGCTGGCCTGTCTGCAGGGTGTCCACTGGTGGCTCGGCACACGCTTCCCTTGCACACGGGTCTGCCACTCCGGGTTACAGCCCCCATGCCCGGGCCCTGGGAGTCCTGTGTCTGGGTGGGCCCTCCAGCTAGCCTTGTCTCTCTGCCTGACACCTTCTCCAGGCCATGGAGCCTGTCAGTCCATTCGGGCTGGTGTAACAAATACCATAAACTGACTGGTGACAGACACTCATTTCTCATGACTCTGAAGGCTGCAAGTCTGAGATCAGAGTGCCAGCAGGGGTGGTTCTGGGGGCCCTCTTCTGGGTTGCAGGCTGCTGACTTCTCGCTGTGCCCACACATGGTGGAGAGTCGGTTGGAGCGCTCTCAGGTCCATTTGACAAGGATACTCATCCCACTAATGAGGGCTCTGCCTCATGAGCTGTTCACCACCCAAATGCCTCACCTGCTAATGCCATCGCCTCAGAGGCAGGATTTCAAAGTGGGAACTTGCAGAGGACGTGAACATTCAGACCACAGCAGGATTCACTGGGCTCCAGGGTCGCCCTTGCGGTTCTCAGGTTCCCCTCAGGGAACGGCACCAAGACACCTGTGGAGTCTCCCTAAGTGAGACACACCCTTGTCCCCTTCTCACCCCCTCAGTAGCCCTGCAGGGTGCAAATTGCTCCCGCACTTTGGATTATATGGATATACTCAGAGAGATGGAGCGACTGAGGTTGCACGCAGGTCAGGGAGGAGTGGACTGTGCAGTCCGCAGTCTCTGCCAACTCTGCTGGGACCATGTTTTCCAGGTGTTTGTAGCGGCTGGTCCAATCTGTGAAGTCTCCAGCACAGGGACCTGTTGTACCCGTGGACCTGGAGGGGCAGCCAGAGCTAGGAGGCCCTGCCCCTGCTTTTGCCCACCTTCTTCCTCTCTCCTTGCAATCTGCAGGCGTCCACACATCTCTATCAGTTGGAACCCCAGCCTGGACCTGCACTGGAAGCGAGAACCTCATGGGAGCCGGCCAGGCCTGGGAGCAAGCAGGCTCTTACTGCTAGGAAGCTGCATCTTCTAGGCCTCAGTTGCCATGACTGGGGGTCTCTGTGCAGCAAGGTTGGCCCAGCAGCTGAGTGCTGGTGGCATCACAGGCAGAATTTTCGTTCTCATTGAACCACTTGCTTTGCTAATTGAAGGGTCAGACCTTTAAGAGAGCATGCAGTGTGCACTGTGGCGAGCTGGATGGCGGACTTCACCGAAGGCTACCCAGTGGGCTGAGCATTCAGGCAGCTGCTGCCAGGCCTGCCTGGCGGGTCCCCTTGGAGCCGAGGAAGCTGGCACCTAGCCCCAGGGCCTGTCCTGCCAGGGCCTGCCCCATCCTCTGCCAGCCCAGCTTCCTTTCCCTGCAGAGACTTAGGGACACACCCGCACTGCTGTGACCACCGTGTGTGGCGCTCCTCACCTGCCACCTGCCCTCCCCCAGGGCACCGCTCCACTGCTGCTGTCTGTCCAGCACAGGCCAGGCCCTGGGTGTGCACCCCTGTTCTCAAGGGGCCACATGCAGATATCCGCCGTGGGTGCCGGGAGCAGCTGGGAGACTGCCCCATTGTCATGGGCACCCAGAAGCAGATGTATGGCTTGTCCCTTGCTGTACCCCAGTGTTCAGGACAGGACCGGCACGTGGCAGCGCACTGTGAACAGTGGGGCCACCCCCGTGGGAGGTCCACTTCTGTTTGGGTACTGTGGTCGAGTACTGTGGTTGAGGTGTGGTGACCCTAAATTTGGGTATTGTCTTTCCAGCAAGCCTGTCTCCTCCCTGGAGAAAGGGGACAGGAACTAATGGTGCTTGGGCACCTGCCTGGTGCCGGGTCCCTGGCAGGTTCTGTCAAATGTGGATTGGTTTAGTAGCAGCAGTCGGATGTGTGTGGGGTCTTCCCAGGGCAGCTCCGAGGCTGGCGCCTGTTCCCCAGGCTGAGCTGAGTCTCTCCTTCCTCTGCTCCAGCCCCTCCCTGCCCCCACTAGTTTCCAGAGCCTTCTCAGAGCCTCTTTCCCCTTTTCAGATGGTCTTTGTTTGAGAAAACTCTCCAGGGGCCATAATTCATGCATTTCCCACTCCTTTTTTTTTTTTTTTGAGACAGAGTCTCACTCTGTTGCCCAGGCTAGAATGCAGTGGTGCGATCTCCGCTCGCTGCAAGCTCCGCCTCCCGGATTCACGCCATTCCTCTGCCTCAGCCTCCCGAGTAGCTGGGACTACAGGCGCCCGCCACCACACCCGGCTAATTTTTTGTATTTTTTAGTGGAGATGAGGTTTCACTGTGTTAGCCAGGATGGTCTCAATCTCCTGACCTTGTGATCCACCCGCCTCAGCCTCCCAAAGTGCTGGGATTACAGGCGTGAGCCACCACGCCCAGCCGCATTTTCCACTTCTAAAGTGATTTGCCTGGAAGCCAAGTCCCCAGTGAGTGAACTTTAGTCTTTTTTTTTTTTTCTTTTGTTTTCTTGGGACTAGGTCTCCCTCTGTCTCATGCTGGGGTACAGTGGCACGATCTCAGCCCACTGCAACCTCTGCCTCCCCGGGTTCTAGTGATTCTCCTGCCTCAGCCTCCCCAGTAGCTGGGATTACAGGTGTGGGCCACCACGCCTGGCTAACTTTTGTATTTTTAGTAGAGACGGGGTTTCACCATGTTGCCCAGGCTGGTCTCAAACTCCTGACCTCAAGTGATCTGGCTGCTTCAGGCTCCCAAAGTGCTGAGATTACAGGCATGAGCCACGTCGCCTGGCCTGAACTTTAGTCTTTTAATTTTTTCCTCACTGACGCCTCCTGGGGACTTCCCCTTTGCTCCACACACACAGTGTATTACCTGGAGCCTGCGGTGTTTCTTCTTGTCCATGTTTTAATCCCCTGGGGGTGCCGCTGGCTGTGCTCTGAGCCCTTCCTCCCCACCGTCCCTCTCCCTGCTTCCCTCCTAGCCTGCCTAGCTGTCTCTCCCGTGTGTGCCTGCTTGCCTCTGCCTGGAGTGGGTAAGGCTGTCTTCTTGGATCCTGTAGGTCTGGGTCTCGCCCCAATGGGCAGCAGGCGGGTCTCTGGTGGTTTTCTGTGCTCGGCCCCTCCTTGCCTGACTCACTTTCTCTCTCCTGTGGCAGATCCCTGTGTCAGAGGTAGAAGGAGGGGTGGGGGTGGGGGCATCACAGAGAGCAGGGGCCAGCGTCCGTCAGCTGTGGGATGGTGGTGTGGTCTCAGGGCCCCGTGGAGCTTGTAGGCCTGCTGGGTTTTCTTCCTGGAGGATGGCAGTGAACTCCCCTTGATGTTGTCTTTGATGCCTGTGTCCTGGTTTCTTGGGCCAGGTGGGGTATTGGTGGGAGTCTGGATCGGCCCTGCCATCCAGCTGCCGGCCTCCCCGGTGGGAGTTTTCCCAGCCTCCTCTCTCACAGCCGCCAGTCAATGTGGGGCCCAGCTGGACCTTTGAGACCACTCAACTGCCCTTTGAAGGTGGCAGCACTGCTGGACCTGAACCCACTCCCATGGCCGTAGCCCAGGTGGCACCCTGCAGCACCTTCAGAGACCAGATGGTTTTCTTCCTAAGGGAGTTGCACCCAGCTCCAGGCGGGGCTTACGTACCTGCTGCCTGGTCCTGCGAGGCCTCTCTTCCTCTTTTTCTTCTCGTGACACCCAGAGACAGAGGCTGAGGGAGACACAGACACAGTCCGAGAGAGAGGCACCCACTCAGGGGCCTCAGCAGACAGGTGACGGGGGAGGCCTAGGACAGGCTGAAGGGTAGGATGGAGGGGCAGAGGGAGGGAGCGGAGCAAGAAAAAGCATCCAGAAGTCAGGGGCAGGGCCTTGGCCAAGAGGCCACAGAGGAGGCCCAGGGGGGAGTCTGCTGGCAGAGGCACAGTAGGGAAGGAAACGGCACTGGTGGGGTGGCCTTCTCAGGAGGGGGCCCGTGGGGATGTTCTGGGTCCTTCTACGTATGTGAGCTCAGCTCATCCTCCAGCATTGCTGTTAAGGCCATTTCACGGAAGAGGGGCACAGAGGCTAGGGAACGTGCCAGGGGCTACCCAGGCAGGAGCCCCTTTGCCCCCTGCTGCTCACGTGAGGGGTGAGGGAAGCCAGCACACTCTTTCCACCCCGCAGCCTCTGTCTGTCCCTGGGGCCCAGTTTCTCTTCCCATCCATCCAAAGCCAGTGGGCCCGCCCTTAAAGAGGGGGTCCATCCTGTGTCTGCTGTAAGGCTGAATTCATGGTTATCCTCCGTGTCCCAGCCCGTCCAGCTCTTGCCTTCCCTTCTCCCTCCCACTCATCCTTCGTTGGTTTTCTCTCATTCTTTCAGCAAGCGGTTGTGGGGCTCTTCCCGCTCTGCTACCAGATGCCAGGTCCCAGGAGCCGAGGCTGCAGCGAACATGCCCAGGGCCCATCCTGCGTCTGTCGGGCTGCGGACCTGTGGAGTCAGGCTCCCATGGCGGGTCTTTTAGTCGAGTTTCTCCCCTGAGATCAGATCCTGTGTTCAGTTGCCCATACTGTGTTTCTAGTGAGTGGCTTCTCAAGGTTAGTGTCTGCCAAGCAGAATTCAGAATCCACCACCTCCTCTCACGGCCTTCGTCTCCTTGGTTAATGGCAACCCTGTTCTTCCATTTGCTTGAACCAGGGTCATCATGCATTTCCTGGAAAGGGCCAGACTGTAAATATGTTGGTGTTCTCTGGCTTCAGAGTGTCCGTTGCAGCTATCCAGCTCTGCCCCATGGTACAAAAGCAGCCCATAGACAACTCATGGATGAATGGGTGTGGCTGTGTGCCAGCAAAGCTTTATTGCAGATGAGGCAGAGCGCCTGTGGGTTGTTGTTTGCCAACCCTCAGCTTAGGCTAAAAATGTTGTGTTCATACTCATTTTTTTAGAGTTGGCGTTTAGCTCATGTGTGGTAAGAGACACCTATCTTAAGTATGCAGCCTGACAAATTGTTGCAGGTGTGTCCATGCCTGGAACCACAACCTCGATCCAGAAACAGAGTGTTTCCAACACCTGCAAGTCACCTTTGTGTTCCTTTCCAGCCCAGTACCTCCTCGCAAGGGTGGCTGTGATCCTGGTTGCTGTCATGGTTAATGAGTGTTGTCTGGTTGTTATTGTGGTGTCAGCCTTATTGAAGTATAATTTATATACAATAAAAGTTACTCTTTCAAGTGTGCAGTGAATTTTGATGAATGTATACAGTCATGCAGCACCACCACCGTTAAGATACTGGACATTTTCATCACCCAGGATGTCTTCCCCTGCCCCCTGCAGTCCATCCCTATGCCCACTCCTAGCCCCTGGCAGCCACTCACCTGACTTTGCTTCCTGCAGGGTTTTTTTTCTCCCATTCATGGAAGAGTTTATGTATTTGGTATTACTTCTTTAAAAGTTTGGTAGAATTTGCTTTGAAGCCTCTAGGCCTGGAGTTTTTGTTAATGGAAGGTTTTTAACTCGCCGTTCAATGTGTATTTAATAGATACAAGGCTGTTCAGGCTTGTGTCCTTCAAGGAATTTGTTGATTTCATCTGGGTTGTTGAATTTATGGACATAAAGTTGTTAGTAATATTCCCTCATTATTCTTTGAATGTCTGTAGGATCTGTAATGATGTCCTCCTGTGCCTGTGAGAAACAGCTTTGCTAACTGAAGTGTAGTGTTTTTATACAGTTCCTTTTGCTTTAGTCTGACATTTCCAGTCAGAATGCTGTTTTCCAAAGGTACTTAGGTCAGCAGCTTTTTTTCTCTACTTCATTTTTGAAGACATTTTCGTTGGGTATAGAATTCTGGCTTGCAGGTTTGTTGTTGTTGCTGTTGTTGTTGTTTTTGCCTCTCAGCGCTTTAAAGATGTTACTCCATTGTCTTCTGGCTTGCATGGTTTCTGAGGGAAAGTCAGCTGTAATTCTTCATTTCTTTGCGTGCGGTTTGTATTCTTTCTTTGTCAACTTCAAGATTTTTTAATCTTTGGTTTTCATCAGGTTGAGTATGATATCTCTACGTGTTTTTTACCTTTTTTATTTAGTATTTATTTTGCATAGCGTTCTCTGAGCTTTTTGTGGTAGTTGTTGTTTTCGAGACAGGATCTCACTCTTTCCCCCAGGCTGGAGTGCAGTGGTGCTTGGTTCACTGTAATCTTAAACTCCTAGGTGCGAGTGATCCTCCCACCTCAGCCTGCTGAGTATCTGGGCACATATCATTGTGCCCAACAAATGTTTAAATTTATTTTTTATTTTTTGTAGAGATGGAGTCTCACTTTGTTGGCCAGGCTGGTCTTGAACTTCTGGCCTCAAGTGATCTTCCTGCCTTGGCCTTCCAAAGTGCTGTGATTACAGGCATGAGCCACCATGCCTGGCCTCTCTGGACTTTTTGGGTCTGTGGGATGATACTATCTCAGCTTGTTGAGGCTGCTATAGCAGAATACCTTAGACAACAGAAATGTGTTTCTCCCAGTTCTCAAGGCTGCAAGTCCAGGATCAAGGTGCCAGCAGATTTGGTTCCTGCGATGGCCTATGTCCCAGTTCCTAGATGGGGCCTTCTATCTGTGTCCTCATGTGGTGGAAGGGTGAAGGGTCTTTCTGGGGTCTTATTTATAAGAGCACCGATCCACTTCATGAGCGTTCCACCTCTATGATCTCATCACCTCCTAAAGGCTCCTCCTCCTAACACCTTCAGGTTGGGAGTTAGATTCCAACCTTGGAAGACACATTCAGTCTAGAGCGAATGCCTTTCATTCTTTCTGGAAAGTTCTCTGCCACTGCTCTCTCTCTCTTCACCTTCTGGGATTCCAGTTAAACATTTGCTAGGACGTTTGATAATGTCTGGTAGGTGCTTGTCTTTTGTTTTCCTTTTTCACTTTTTTCTCTATGTTTTGGTTTGGGTAATTTCAGGTTGACTGACTTTTCCCTTCTGGCTGTGTTGAGTCTATGGCAGTGCTGCAGAAGCCTTCTTCATTTCCGTCTGGTGTTTCTAATTGTTGGCATTTCCCTGTGACCCTCTGTGAGTTTCCGTTTCTCTGCTGAACGTCCCCACTGCTCATGCATTTTGTCCATCTTTTCTACTGCGGACTTTCACATAGAAGCCATAGTTATTTAAAGTTCCCTGATGGTTCTGAGGTCTCCTCAGTCCAGCTCTGCTAATTGTGTTGTTACTTGACAGTGGTTTGCTTTTTCTGATGTTTTTGTGCGTCTCGTACTTTTTGATTGATTTGATTGATTTTGACTTCAGATATAGGACTTCAGACTGAGATAAATAATATTTATGCTCAGAAATGGGCATTCCCCTTATACTAGGCCATTTATGTGGGGTTGAGTCCAGCTGGTCAGGGTTTGGCCTGGATTCGGGTTTTGTTGCAGCTGGTTTTACCCTCAGTGTATGACCCGGTTACAGATTCCCCTGGAGTTACTTGGTGTTTGGGGTGGGTGGGTGTTCCTGCCCTGCTCTCCACAGCGTGGGCTTCCTCCTGTGCTCACGCTGCCGATACAGAGGTGGTCTCTCCCCACATTGGTTCCCCTCCTGCAGCCGTAGGTTCATTTGCTGGCTGTTGGGAGCCTGGCAGCCGGGTGACGGTTGTCTCACTGTGGCCTCAGTCTCAGGCAGGCCTGGTCTCGGGAGCCGGGGTTTCACGGAGACCCTTCCCTCTCCCTGTGGCAGTTAAACTCTGCTTGAGGCCAGGCGCGGTGGCTCAAGCCTGTAATCCCAGCACTTTGGGAGGCCGAGACGGGCGGATCACGAGGTCAGGAGATCGAGACCATCCTGGCTAACACAGTGAAACCCTGTCTCTACTAAAAATACAAAAACTAGCCGGGCGAGGTGGCGGGCGCCTGTAGTCCCAGCTACTCGGGAGGCTGAGGCAGGAGAATGGCGTGAACCCGGGAGGCGGAGCTTGCAGTGAGCTGAGATCCGGCCACTGCACTCCAGGCTGGGCGACAGAGCGAGACTCCGCCTCAAAAAAAAAAAAAAAAAAAAACTCTGCTTGAATCCTTTGCTGGTCTCTAGAGGAGAGTGTTTTCTGCCTCTCCTGCACTCCTGTGGTGGGCCCAGGAAGGCGCCCTGCCCCTTTTCCAGAGACATGAAGTGCTTTTTGACCCTTCCTTAGCCACTGTGGGTGTTCACGGATGCTGTGGGGCCTCAGGGCTCAGCCATTGCTGCCCTTAACCCATAGGCTTGGGCTTTGCTTCTTCAGGGGAGAGGGGCTTCCTGTCTTTCAGCCTCCAGTCTGCTGGCACCTGCACCCCAGGGGTCCTGCCTTGTCCTGTGCTAGGCTTTCTCTTGAGCCCATGGAGAAGAGCTCGTGAGTGGGTGTGGCCGCCCAGGTGGCATCATTCTTTTTGCCTACCTGGGTGGCCCCTGGGGTCTCCCGTCCTTTCTCTGCTGCAGAGGCCAGTGCTCCCACCTTCTCTCCTGGGACTCTCTTTCGGTTTCAGGCTACGCCATGGCCCTGATGCTTCAGCTGTCTGTTGAGTCCAGGCCTTTCGTATTGTTAGGTTCGGGCAGCACTCTTTCCAGCTTCCTAGTCACAGGCAGAAGGGAAACTCTCCGAACCAGTATAAATTGCATTTCTCTAGTTATGAGTCAGCTTGAACAATCTTTTCATATGTTTAAGCACCAGTTTTATATCCTCTGTGTGTAAATTTCCTGTTTGTGTCTTTTGCCCGTTTTTTTTTTTGTTTGTTTGTTTTTGGTTTCCTTGAAGTTTTTATGAGCTCTTTATATGTTAAGGATAATATTCGTCCTTTGTCTCTGGCATATGTTGCAAATATTTTCTCTCTGCTTGTCTTCTGTTGTCTTTCTGCGTTGCTTAGGGGTGTTTTTTGTTTGTTTTTGTTTGTTTGTTTGTTTGGTTTTTTTACACCATGCAGAAGTTTTCTTGTTTGCTTGCTTTTATAAAAGCTGTGGCATGCGTCAGTCTTTCCTTTTGTAGTATTTTGATTTTGAGTCCTACTTGGGAAACTTTTCCCTACGTAGAGGTTAAAGGGGAATTCATTCTTCTGCCCATACTTTCATTGTTTTCTCTTTTCTGCATTGATAGCCACGAACCATTTGGAGTGTATTCTTTTTATTATGTGAGGTATGAACCAATTTTTTTTTTCCAAATGTCTAAGCAGATGTCTCAGCACCATTTATGAAAAAGTCCTTCTTTGATTGGTGATGCCGCATTTATCATATACTAAATTTCCATATGTACGTGGGTCTATTTTTAGACTTTCTTCCTTATTCCATTGGTCTATTTATATTTTCATGCACAGTTTTAATTATAGAGGCTTTCTAGCATTTTAATAATAGCGGTGTAATTCACATATCCTAAAGTTCACCCTTTTGAAGTGTATAAGTCAGTGAATTTTAGTCTATTGACAGTGTTGTACATTCATTACTATCGGATGCCGGAATATCTCCATCACCCTGAAAAGAAAGCCCACATATATGAGCAGTCACTCTCTAGTCCCCCTCCCCCGCCCTGGCATCGTCTGTCTGCTTTCGGTTTCTGTGGATTTGCATCTTGCGGCCTCTTGTGACAGTGGAATCACACGTGTGTGGCCTTTGACGTCTGGCTCCTTCTGCCTCGCACGGTGCTTTCAGGATCTGTTCCTGTTGTAACGCGTGTCAGGACTTCACTCTCTAGGACTCTGAAAGTCCGCAAGTGCGAGCCCTTTTTGTTTCGTGTTTTCCCGGTTATTCTTGTGTCTTTGTTTTCCTAGATGAACGGCCTGTGATGAACTGCCTGTCAACCCGTCCAGCTCCATAAAAACGCATGTTGGTATTTTTATTGCGATAGGAAAACGGACGTCTTTGTGATACAGTCATCCTATTGAAGAACAAGGGATAGCTATCTATTTGATCAGTTCTAGTTTTCTGAACTTTAAAATACTTTAAAGTCCCCTTGAAGAGGTTTTTCCCATTTCATGTTAAATTTATTCCTAGGTATACTGTGTTCTTTGTTACTGTTGTAAATGGGTTTTTTCCTACCATGACTGTCTCAGACTGGTTTCTGTGTATGCGAAGGCTGTGGATTTCTGTATGTTAATTTTATATCCTGGTACTTTACCAAAATCTTTTATTGTTCAGATTTTAACATTGTTTTGCTAGGGTTTTCCAAGTATACTGCCGTATCATTTACAAGCAGAGATAATCGTGTTTCATTTCTTTTTTTGTTTTTAATGTCGTGTTGATCTCTTGTTTTACTTGCATTGGCTGACACCACCAGAACAGTGTGGAATAGGACTAGAGATAGCCGGCACCTTTGTTTCCTTCTTGATATTCGGGAATTGTTCCTAGTGGTTTTTATTAAGTAAGGTGCTCGTTTAGGATGAAAGGTTCTTTGTTTTATCATTATAAGACAGCTTCTTGTGTTTCCATCAGGAATGAGCATTGAACTCTGTTGATGCTGTTTTTAACATCTGTAGAGAAACTCACCAGCTTTTCCCCATAGGTTCCTTAGGTTAATATGGTGTAGTGCACTGATGAGTGTCCTCTTGTTGAGCTAGCCTTGCATTCCTGGGAAAAACAAGCAGAGGGGGTTTTGGGTTTATTTATTAGTGTTTTATTTAGTATTTTTGCATCAGTATTTATAAGATGTTCGTTTGTAATTTTTTTCTTTTTCTTGTTTTTAGGTTAGGTTTATTAGGTTTTGGTGTCATGGTCATACATGCTTCGTAAAAGCAATCAGATTGGGAGGCTGAGGCGGGTAGATCACGAGGTCAGGAGATCGAGGCCATCCTGGCTAACACGGTGAAACTCCGTCTCTACTAAAAATAGAAAAAATTAGCTGGACGTGGTGGTGGGCGCCTGTAGTCCCAGGTACTCAGGAGGTTGAGGCAGGAGAATGGTGTGAACCCAGGAGACAGAGCTTGCGGTGAGCCGAGATCGCGCCGCTGCACTCCAGCCTGGGTGACAGAGAGAGACTCCATCTTAAAAAAAAAAAAAAAAAGCAATCAGAAAGTTTCCCTTCATTTTCAGTGCCCTGGGACAATTTATGGCACATTGAAAACGTTCGGCCAAATTCCTCTGCAAAACCATCAGCTGCTGTAGCTGCATAGTCTTGAGTGTTCCTGTCCATGAACATGGTAGGTCCCTTCACTCATTTCCATGTTCTTCACTTTCTTTTAGTAATGTTTTGCACTTTTCAGTGCTTGCACCTTTTACGGTTTATTCCTATCATTAAAAAATAATTTCCAGTGAGTTTTAATTTTAGGTTTAATTTAGAACTTTTGGATGTAATTTTAGAGAAAAGTTGCCAGATTAACAGGAAAACTTGTGTATATTTTGCCCAAATTTCCCAAATGTTAACACGTCCCTCATTTGGTTTATTCTTTCTTCCCCTCTCTCTGTCTTTCTCTCTGTCTCTTCTCTCTCTCTCTGTGTGTATATATATGTGTGGTTTTTCTCAGAACTACTTGATAGTGAGTTGCAGACGTGATGCTCCTTGATCCCCAAATAGACAGTGTGTGTAGCTACAGCACAGTGATCCAGATCGGGACATTGACATGGACACAATAGGCTTCTCCATTCTAAAGGTCGTGTTCGTATTCACAGGACAGACCTTTTGAATTGTGTTCTTTTTAGCAAAACGTCCTTTCTAGTACCATGAAATCCCAGATCCTGTGTTGGTTTTAGTGATTGTCTCTTTAGCCTCCTTTTATTTCAGACAACACCTCAGTCTGCCTGTCTTTGAGGACATTGACATTTTGAAGATGGCTGGTGAGTTCTTCTCAGTCTGAGTGTCTCTGCCGTTTCTCACAGTCACACATTTTGGGCAGGAAGATCATGGAAGTGATGTTCTTCTGTGTATCGTGTAAGAGGGATATGTGGTGCTGGCTTGTCCCGTGGCTGATGATGCTGACTTAGATCATTTGATTAAGGTGATGCCTACCAGCCTTCTCTTATGTAAAATTATTTTCTTACATTTTTAATTTATAAGTATCTTAGGGAAGATCCTTTGCGATTATGTCAATATGC
This sequence comes from Rhinopithecus roxellana, assembly GCF_007565055.1. Lineage (NCBI taxonomy): Eukaryota > Metazoa > Chordata > Mammalia > Primates > Cercopithecidae > Rhinopithecus > Rhinopithecus roxellana. The sequence goes on from NC_044565.1 coordinate 6,625,639, forward strand.
TGTTATTCATCAAACCTTCACATTCTAGCTGTAACATCTGTTGGACATTCTTACCAGAGTGAATGATTATCCTGATGGTTGCTGGTTCCATCATTCCTTCCACAGTTATTAGCTGGCTTTCTACTCTAAAGAAAAGCTCTTCTTGTTTTTTTCCTACTTACTCATCTGTAACAGTGTGGACTGATGGATTTTTATTTTATTCAATGAGTTATACAGTTCTTATTATTTATTTTAATGCTCAGATTGTCCACATTTGGCCAGGGAGAGCCTTTTCAAGCTGGTTCTTGTGTCCTTTTGAGATGCCCCTACCTTTATTTGAGCTTTTCCTTACTCTTTTGCATAACAGCATGCTCCATGCTCCAGACTTATACTTTCCTGGCTGTAGCCCTGGAGTCAGCCATTTCTCTAAGACATCTTAATATCTCTTGCTTGCTTTCAGTGAAGAGTGGTATTTAGGAAGCAAGAGCTCTGTGCTGGGTGTGTCCATTGCTATGGGGGTGTGTAGTGTCTCAGCCCTCTCAGTGGACAAAGCTAGGGAGTAGATGTCTGTCATGTACACACTCAGCTATGTAAATGAGTGTGCCTGTGTGATTATATATACCCACACACATCTATATCTGTATTTCTCTGTGCATCTTAAAAACTATGAATTCACGCTGACTCCTCCAAGTTCTAATCGAGTACCACTGCTTAGCGAGTGAGCGCGGGAGTGCTCAGTGTGGGGGGTGGGATGATGAGGACACGCTCCTTTTCCTCCGTAGCTCGTGGTCCAGTGGGGAGACTGCCATGAGGGCAGACATCAGGCCTTAGTGCTGGTACAGGGAGAGCACCGAGGAACCCTGAGTGTGGAAGGTGGGGCAGGTAAAAGGCACTGCAGCCATGGGGCGCCAGGCACCTTATTCTAGATCCGCTTTGTCCCTGTGACCTTGATAAGTGATTTTCGCTCCCCAGGTTTTGTTTTCTCATTTTAAAAATTGAGGTTTCACTTAGAGGATTGCTGGTGCAGGTGACTCTTCTTCCTCACCTGGAACCATGCTGTCTGTCATCACTCATCGTCCCCTTTGATCCCCAGACAGGTCCTACACATCTCCACAAGAGACTGTGGTCTCACGAGCAGGTGTGACCAGACGCAGGGCACCATCTGTTGGGCATCCCGGTCTCATGCGAGAGCGTGCGTGGTCTTCACCCTGATATCTCTGGGTCAGTTGGCTTCCAAAGCACCCTGAGGGCACATTCATGGGTGGGTGCCATTTTGGTGGATTCTATGCACAGTGGGCAGTCGAGGGGAGGGTGGTCCAGGGGACATCAGTCACAGCTTGAAGGCTCCTGTGGGGACCAGTTCGTGGTGTCTGGCCCTTCGGGTAAGTGGCAGGCTGGGCGGCTCAGGATTCCCTGGGAACGCCTTCTTGAGGTTGTGTTTTCATGTTCCTACAGGGACCAGTGGACCAAGAGGCCACCTTGAAGGGGCTCTGTGGGGGCTGGTGAGAAGCTTAGGGTGGCCTAGGGAAAGGGTGCAGTGGAGCCAGGCTCATGGGGCTGGGGAGGGGCACAAGGCCCCTGTGCACCCTGAATCGGAGCTTTAACCCACATCTCTTCTCCCTCTCCTCCCTGGTTCCCACCGAAAAGGCCACGTCTCCCCAGGCCACCTCCACCGGTGATGGAGCCGTGTGACATTTTCTTACAGAGGGCAGGGCCAGCAGCCTCCACACTGAGCTGGAGGAACTAGGAAACAGGATCCAGAGGCTCCCCGCTTCCTCACCAGGCCCTGCTGTTTCCTCTGGGCCACGTGGTCTTGGGATGGCTCTCCCTGTAGGGCCATCCCTGGCAGATACCAGTGCACAGGGAGCCACAGCTCTCACACAGCCACGTGGGGAGATGACAGAAGGTCCTCTTCCTTGCTGGTGGCTTGGAGACTGGTCTGTTTGAGCGTGGCATGGTGGCTGTGGGCTTCTGGGGGACCAGGACCCCTTCTAGGTGTCTATGCGTTAGGGTGGGGCCAGGGACCTGAGTGTCCAGAGACTTGGAAGTTGGGCTTTGAGTTCCTGCCTGGGACCTGAGAGTGTCTCACATGTTTCATCTCACTGGTCTTCATGCCCACCCTCAGAGATCTCCCTTCTTAGTCTCATTTTACAGATGAGGAAACAGATTCAAGGGCAAGGACTTGCTGGGGCACAGCAGGCTGGAGAGGACTAGCTAGAGGCTGAGCTGGGACTTATCTAGGTCTTCTGCTCCTGGACTGGGACTGTGCTGTGGTGTGAGTGTCCCCTCCAAAGTTCACTGAAATCCGGTCACCATTGTGATGGTATGAAGAGTGGGACCCCTGAGAGGTGACTGGGTCGTGGTCACTGCTGTATCTGGGGGTGGGCTCCTGATGAGAGGAAGCGCCGGCCCCCGCTTGCTCTTGGCCTCACGTGCTTGTGTGCTTTTCCACCGGAGGCCCCTCTGTCTTGGACTTCCCAGCCCCCAGAACCACGAGCTGAGGCCATCTCTTTTCTTTACAGACTCCCCTGTGTGTAACATTCTGTTACAGCAGCAGAAAGTGGGCTCAGACGATGTTCTCTGCCTTACACTGAATGCTTTTAGGGATTATACAGAGAAGTCGAAAGAGGCCGAAAATATCCAGGGCAGGGAGGTGACCTACTGCTGTCAACATGGGTCTGTTGAGGCCAAGTAAGGGAGTCCGCTCATTCATGGTGGGAGGACAGCTCCAGCAGCAACCCCTGAGGCCACAGCTCCACTGGGGTCCTAGGTCTGTCTCTTCCCGCCTGGGAGTGGGATGCCAGATAGGGAGCTCTCTTTTCCTGGGATTGCCCCTTCCTGTGCCGCTGTCTGATTGCTGTCTGTGGAGAGGCTGTGTTACAGGTGTGGTGAAAGCTGCGTGCCAGGCAGAGGAGCTGCAGCATGGCCACCTGTGGAGGTTCCCGGTGGGCAGCTGCCCTGCACAGTAAGCCCTCCTGCTGCAGGCGATCAGGGCGCCTCATCCATCATTCAGTTTCTCCTCTTGAACTTTGCAGTTTCATTTTGCCCGGGAAAATGGTTTCCCCCAAAGGGCAGGCTTCGGGGAGCAGAGGTTTGCACTGTGGTCTCTCCCTCTGGTGGGGTGCGGCCGAGGGCTCCCGGCGGTCTGCAGCGGGCGCTGGCTTTTGTGGTCTCTCCCTGTGGTGGGGCGTGGCCGAGGGCTCCCGGCGGTCTGCAGCAGGCGCTGGCTGTGGTCTGGCCGTTGATCTAGGCGTCCGCTCCCTGTGAACTGGCAGCTCCCTCTGTCTCTTCCAGCCTTGTCTGTGGAGCTCGCCTGAGGCTCACTGAGCGAGTGTGAGGGCAGCATGCCCGCCACTGGCCAAGGGCAAGCCCGAGCCTGAGCTCCCTGGGAGCGAGTTCAGCTCCACCCGTCACCGCGTTGTTTCCCAGAGGACAGGGGAGGCTGGGGGCTGCAGAAAGCCCGTGCGTGAGCCGCCCAGCTGGGGCCAGAGCCTGCCCCAGGATTCACTCCGCCACACTGGGTCCGCAGGGGGGCACCGTGGAGGCCACAGGTCGCCCTTGCCCTGGCCCCTTGTCCGGGTGTGGGCCCTGGGCTGCTTTCTGTGCCCTCGCTCCTGGGAGGCAGCGCCACTTCCTGCCGTTGCCTCTGCTGCTGCATGTCCCAGCTGGTGGCTCAGCACTGGGCTCGCCCGAGGAGCCCATCCCTGCATTCATGTCCTCCAGCCCGAGTTGTCAGGGGCCTCTGGTGCCCTCACTGACCAGGCACATCCAATCAGCTGCCCTCCTCGTTTCCTCCCCCATGGGACAAGTGTGATGCCGCTTTCCTGTCTGTCCCTGTTTGGAGCACAGAGTCTTCGAGAGCAGGCCAGGTCTGTCTGGAGCTGCTGTGTCCCCACCATGGTGCCCGGGTCAGAGGTTCAGGGAACGCATGCCTGAAGGTGAGGGCGGGACTGCTGTCCGTTTGACAGATGAGAAAACCAAGGGCGGGAGAGCTAATGCGACCTCTGTGGGGCCTGGCCCTGCGAGCGACCTGCTCTCAAGCCAGGTTGAGGGGCTGGGGCTGTTCTGGAAGCCCGGCCTGGAGAACACTGTTCCCACCTGCTGGGGGAAGGGCGGCCCAGTCTGGATATCCTCTGCCTGTGTGGGGCCCGGCCCCCTGCCTCAGAGGCCCTGTTGGGGAGTCTGACTGAGGGGCTCAAGACCCACGCACTGGCCCCACAGCCCAGGGGTTGGGGACCCAGCCCCAGAGCTGGGGCCGGGAGTCTGGTGGGCAGTTGGGTTGGCCTGCTGCCTGGCCTCCCCTCCTCCTGGGCCTGGGTGCTTTGTCCCAGGGGCAGGCTGAGTTGCCAGGGTGGTGGCATGCCTGAAGTGGGTGTTCCCTGGCACCGCCACTTCCCCCGGTGCCCTGCAAACAGGATCTGGGCAGTGCAAGGACAGACGGCTCCCTTCAGGCTGTCGGGGGTTGGGGGCCCTGGGAAGAGCCGGCGCCAGCCTGAGGGGCATGAGGCCGGAGGGGCTGGTGGCTGGCCTTGGCGGGCACGGAAGCAGCTCGGTAGGAAGCCTTCTTGGGAGCAAGTGGGGCATTGTCCCTGGCCTCCGTCTGGCCTCATTGAGGCAGCCCTGGGGCTCAGGCCATTCTTGGGCAAAACAGCCTGGCAGCCTCTGCCCACCCCTCCGGCCTGGCCCTGCTGCCAGCTTCCGCCCAGCTGGGCTGCGAATGGCTTCTGCAGCCTTTGCCTAGGCCCTCAGCCACATCTGGCTCAGCCAGTGCCCACTCTGCCCTTGCCACACTCCCCCAAGGGACTCCATGTCCCCCTCAAGCCTCGTCCCTGTTCTCTGCCACATCCCCTCCTGGCCGTGCCTTTGGCTGCCCAGCCCTCCCTCCTCTGAGCACTGGCCCTGGCTAGGTTATGCTGGCCTGCCTTCTCCTGGAGGCTTCGGGGGCCCCACCATGTCCTGAACTCAGCAGGGTGCTTTGGTTGGGAAGGTCTGGCTCCCTCTGTTGCTGTGCCCAGGCCTTCGAGGCCGCACCCCACAGTGCCCGGCTGCTTTCCTGGCTTCTGTGCCACGGCCCTTCCCTGCACCCACCTCACTCCTGGGAGGCTCTCGTGGTATCAGGGTGAAGTCCCACCTGAGTGAGCCAGCATGCCTGGGCGCTGACCCCTCCTCCTGGCAGGGCAGCTGTGCCAGCTGTGGTTGGCAGTGCGCTCCTTCTGGGACAGGAGTGGCATGCTGCGGCCAGGGGGTCTGAGGCCTTCTGGCGTGTTTCATGCCCTGCACTGACGGCTGGCTGACCCCGGGCCTTAGTGTCCTCTTCTTGAATGGGGTTATAACTCCTGCCTCACAGTGTCGTGAGGATCAGCCTTGCTCACAAAAGTGAGGCACCTGGCCAGGGTGCTGAGCAGGTGCAGGTGAGGCAGGCAGGCTCTGGGTGGCCGGGGGCCAGTCAGATTCTCTTTTGGGGATTTCCACGGCTCCCCTGTGAATGGGACGCATGAGAGCACCTCCTCATGGACTCGTGTGGCATCCAGCGACGTGAGTGGTGCCGAGTCTCAGGACACTGGCTCAGCACCTGTGAGGGCTGGGCTTCTCGTTCTTTCCCCCTCAGTGAAGGGTGGGCTGATCCTGTGGGGGTCCTTGACTGGGGACAGGAGACAGGGTTTCTGGTCTGGCTTGCTGGGACGTGCTGAGGTCAGGGCAGGGCTGGGGTGATGACGCACTGGACCGGGCCAGCCCTGGGTGAGGACGGCTTCAGCAGGTGTGCAGCCTCCCCTAGGCAGGGAACAGGTGGGCGTCTACATCTTATGGAGCGTGGCGATGCTCGGCCTGACATGTGGTCAGCATCGGGCTCTGAGGTCAGGTATGGGCAGGAAGGTCAGGACGGGAGCACCTGGCTGGCCTGGTGGGGCCGTGGGCTGGCTGTGGGGTGGAGGAGCAGGAGCAGCATGGGGGAAGCCAGAGCACAGCCTGGCAAAGGCATGGAGGTGGGAGGCAGCCTGGGTGAAACAGGCAGAACCCCCAGAGAGCAAGGGCGTGGGGCAGGGGCGCACCAAGAGCTGAGGCTGGGGCAGGACAGGGCCCAGCTCCCAGACACCTTGGGTGCCGGTGTGGGCACAGGGGCCACTGCTGGCTGGGGCAGTACTGGGGAGGGCTGGACCAGCGCAGGATGGGGGTTGAGTTGGACACTGGAGGGAAGTGGAAGCGTGGGGCACCTGGAGGGTTTGGGTTGGTACAGCTTAGTACCCTGTGGCCCCTTGTGATCTCCCAGCGATGGGGGGCTTGCACACACTGGGTTCCAGGTGTCCCGAGTGGCTGGCCAGGCGGGGCTGTTAGTAGGCAGAAGACACGTGTTCCCAGACCAGCCGCCTCTGCCTGCGGTGACTCGGTGGCCCCTCCCACAGGTTGGCCTTTGTCTCTGTGTTGGCTGAGCAGACACAGGTGTTTCATGTTCCCGTGTGCAGCGAAATGAAATTGTGAATTTGGTCAGGTGGTCTCTTTGGTGGCGACTGAGCAGCTCACGAATCTTCACTCCCCTCCGCGTGCCTGGCCGGAGCAGAGGGAATTTGGGCAGCCTTCCAGTCCCCCCCGGGGGCCCCAGCTCTGATTCAGCTGAGCTCTTTCAGACTTGAATCTCTTCCCTCCTCCCGTGAGTGCTCCTACCTCTCATGAGCCCTCCTCAAGCTTCCTGTGCTCCCCCTTGTCCTGAAACCCAGCAGACCCCGCTGCCCTTTGCAGTGATGGCCGCTGGCTGCTCCTCCTTGTCCTGAAACCCAGCAGACCCTGCTGCCCTTTGCAGTCTCATGGAGCCTCTGCCGTGGCTTTTGTGACCTCTGGTTAACATCCCCCCAACTTGTCCTCATCTCCTATGTTGTCTGTGGGGCCCTCTCCTCTCTCCACAGAGGCTTCGCTCCCTGGGAGTTCTCTTCCTTACAACTGTCCCTACACAGTGGACTCCCCTTCTGCATCTAGCCCCAC